>NW_024037072.1:1205000-1582683 GCF_015706575.1 Patiria miniata | reverse complement strand
CCTTTCCACCATGTCACGACAGGTTTGGATATACATGTACTTTGATTCAACTGCAGTTAAGCCCATTACTGACTGTAGCTTTAATTTCACAAGTCCTCCACTACCGACGTCATGCTAACGGATGGGTTGCCGGATTGTTGTCGCAGCACTTGCGTTAAAAGTGTACGTACACACGCTTTGATCTCCTGGTTTATCAAGCTCAAAGAGCAACTTCGACTGCAAACCCTTGAAAGTCAGAATCTCAGATGCATCCCGGATCGAGAAAGAGACATGCGAGAGATATGTCACTAGCAGCTAGCCGCTGGAATAAAGAAAAAAATCGCTGGAGCAGAAGGACCAGCTTGCTGTGTCTGTTCTCTTTTGACTGACTTACGGACTGACTCGACTGACTGGTGAGACGACGATCACTGAGTATAAAAATGTCCTAAACTTGAACGTTGATGTCAAGATTAGTCTGGTTTCATGCTCACTTTTACGTCATCATTGCGTCCTTGCCTATACGAACATTTAAATACCCAATACCAAATCACCGTCCCCTCAACACTCTATCGAAAAATCACCAGGCGGATTATTTTATAGAGTAGGCCTACGACGTTTCCGTTTGCTGTGATGTTGCATGCGTCCAGCGAAGCTTCTCGTTTGGTAGGGAAATAAACTAAAACTTAAGTGTTCCTTTCTATTTCATCAATGCATCTTAAACACAAGTTTATACAAAATAATATGTTGACTTTGTGCAAGATTAAGAAACATACCTTAAGGATAGTGAACCATAATGAACTTGAGTGACTAAATAGTGACGTCAAGAGACTGGTTTCGGGTAAAACAGACAACACATTCCTGGCGAGCGCAGTGAATGGAACGCTGCCAAAAATATAAAGTGCTCTTGAGTTCCACGCCTTTCCATTTACGGCTTCCTTTTAACTTAATTGCAATTATGAAACTGACATACAGTCAATTAGCGTAACTTTTGCGTCTTGCTATAGACACACAATATTTTGTAACAATCCACTTGGCTAACATATTTTTCCGGATGTGATATTCTTATATCATCCATAAAATGTTGTCATATCTACAGTTTTAGTAAAACACAAACACAATACGCATGTTTGTTGTACATACTAGTGTGTACATTCCTTTGTTTTCGTGTAGTTAAGAAAAACCAGTGAATTTTTTTTTTTCTCAAACAGTGAAAACTCTTTCAACCCGATTTTCTCTATGATTTCCTTTAGGTTTTCTCTTCATTTTGCCACGGATAAACCTAACCCAAAAATGCCTCAAAACCTGTTTTCCAGAGAGGGGAAACTTGTATGGACGTGGGCACGTCCACACAACGTCGCTGCTACATGGTTTATCGGAAGTCCACACATTGAATGTAATGCTTGTCGCTTACACCCACAACTAGCAAACGCACGAAGGAGGAAGTAATAATGTTACTTCTTAGTGAACAAATACAGTAATTTAAAATGTGTGTTAGTTGTATTCTCCTCACACAGTTTATACCACATCACAAATTCAAAGTTAACTTGAATATGAGAGTTGGGATTGTCCGGAGGTTGAATCATTTTCACTGTGATCGAAATATCACTCCCTGTAGATATCCATCACTGTATTCTGGTATAGCGGTACCAAAATTCGCAAACTTATTTTGGCTAATCATCAGTCATGGCCAAACAAAACCACTAACAATGTTTTACAAAGGATGTCAAAGCTAGCAAAATATTAAAAAAAAAACCAGGTGTGTCGGGGAATTGCCGCCCCTAGTTTTAATGAAGGCTCATTTTGTAAAGAGATATTCGTGTTAATAAATTACATTGGACAACAGAGAACTTTGTGTGGAGTCTCTCTTCGTCACAGTCGAAAACACAGCTACACACAACTGTTAATTCATGGCTAATTAACTCCCCTACCATACAATTAATCATGGACTGCGCTGGGCTTACTGTATAGAAAGTTTTTACGAGTTAATCGGGGTCCTTCTGAAGTCTCTCCGTGATACATTGCCTGCACTCCTCCCTGCTTAACCCCAACCAAACGATCCTTTACATGGATTGCAATTAGGAAGCAACACTGTCTCATCAATTACACGCTGATGTCCTTCATTGTCAAGAGCACTCCTAGGTTTCATCGAGACGACAGTATAGAATCAGACTTTCCAATGATCATCTTGACTCAAGGGCGTTGTCATGGATTCTGAGATGGATATCATACACTATCCATCTCACTGGAGTTAGTTTGAGTGGATCATGTGACTTTGTCGCGATGTCGTCTTAACATAGAAAGCGCGGTTCGGAGGAAGAGAAATGTGTCATTATACGTTTAAATGGCCCATGTAATGTAAAAAAAATTAAATAAATGCCTTTATGCAATCCTTGAAAATGCACCATTGTGTCCCATATAGCCTATTTTAAATTTTCATTAGGCAATTTTTAAGGGTATTTTCATGAGCAAAAGTGTGATGTCATTTTTAGTAGAAACTTCAATGTTACAGCTATTTCAGAACCAAAAGTTTCCAGATTTTTTGATATTTTGGTATTGTAAATTTCTGTTCTTTGGTGAGTCGTTGTTGCGTCAGTACATGCATGGCAGTATACCAATGAGCAAACTTTTCTCAAAAAATGTTTTCAATCAGCAATTTTTGGGCTCACAAAAATATGTTCCAACAAGTAACATTCATGTCATTTTTTTTTTAGAGTTTCATGCATACCGAGATTTGTTTGAAAAAAATTGCTATTTCTATAAATACAAGGGTTATATACATTTTGAATGGGACGTCGGAACAAAAAAAAAATCGCCTCACGATTACGAATTATTTGTGGCGAACCAATAAGTTAGTTCTCGCAGGGTTAGACGTGTTCCTGCCCCTGTAAGAAAAAGAGATGTCGGGACAAAGAACCAGTCCACTCCTGGATCTGTTTTGCGCAAGCGCAACCCCGAAACAAAAGCCTTCCTTCAGAATCTTGCGGATCCCCCTGAACGGGCCGGGGGGGGGGGGGGGTTCATGAAATTTAATAAACACGATGAACAATTATTCAGCAACAGAAAAAATGTGTTGAACAGCACGGACTAATCAGTGGCGCACCCAGGATTTGCTGGGGGGGGGGGCTCACAATTTTTTTTTTTGTTCAAATGTTTTAGAAGTTTTTTTTTTTTTCAATAACATTTTGTCCAACATTTTTGGCCACAGAATTTTTTTTTTTGGGGGGGGGGGACTTTTGACGTTGGTGGCGCCCTTACACCCCTAATACTACTCGAAAATAGGCCACATACATGTCACCAAGGTCAAAATCGTGGAATAAAAAAAAAATACCAAAAAAAACCCAATATTGACAAACTCTGGGGGACTCAAGGCCCCGAGGGCCCCCCCCCCCACCCCCCCCCCCCCCCCCACCCCCCCCCCCCCCCCCCCCCATGGGTGCGCCACTGACGGACTTAATTTTGCTGTTTTTCCGGCAAGGGACTAGGTTTCGAACGCTGCGTCAGTTATTTATGAATGATTCCTCTTCAGTCTTCTATCATTTTCTTGTCTCCTATTTCCCTCTTACATTACCATTGCGATAGCAAGCTTGAATTTCTATTCCCGTTAATTCGACGTAAATTTAATTATGTGTAAAACACAGACTTAACTACCGGACTATAAGAGGGGCATCCTCATGCAAGATGTATATACTGACTCATCGTCACCTTTTGTTTAGACTGTATAAACCTCGCATGATCATACCCCTCTTAGTCGCATCTGATAGATGTAGCTACGAAAGCTAATGCAAACTAATATTCTTGTTGGAGTCATTTTAAGTGCTACCGTTCTTTTACATGTGTTAAGTACCGGGGAAAATCGTTAGGATTTTCTTTACAAAATTAAAATTTGATGATTTCGCATTTTTTCTTCATTTTGCCATATTCTTGGATAAAAAAAAAATATTAGTAAACGTGTTAGCATCTATTTGTGATTGTCCCAGATATCTCGTACTTTAAAGCGCCTTGCCCTCGAGGCCCTAAATTGACATAGTTTCCGATATCTTTCTAGAATTTCGATAATTGGTAGACGTTTGTATGACAACTCGCCGATGTATACGTGCACATCAATTCTGAAATCTCTATCGCACCCTTTTTTTCCGACTGGGGAATTGTTAAACTTCTTGACATTTCGTTAACAAAAAAACAGTACATCGGTTGTAAAAATGTTACGGGATGTTTTGCACCGTGATCAATGTCTTGGCAAATAGAGGAGTCGCTTGTTATATAACCCAGGCTAATGGATTATTCGAAATATTTCAATGCCCTGCTCTCTGCCGTTAAAAAGTGTGTAGAAAATACGTGATCAAAAGAGAACAACATGTTGAAAATGAGGGGACGTTTCGATTTACTGTCGCAAAATAAAATCCAAGATTAACATCTTGCTCAAAAGGCTGTTTATATAACAAGACTGATTCCTTATCTTCACCAGCGCTGGTGTGCCTCTCCCCCTGTACTTAATCCCCCTTGGTTTGTCCCCCGTTAATCCGTCCATTGTTCGTTCTTCTACTCTTTTCCCTTTGATCTTCACCCACATTGGTCCGTTCCAATAATTATTTAATCCCTCTTTGTGTTTCTCCTTCCAACCCTCCATGATTGTGAATCCCTACATGTTTGTTTCTTGTATCTCTGTCATTTTGCCTCTGCAGCAGCTCTTGTTAAGATCGAAACGTCAGGCTGCTTTACTATTATTATTATTATTATTTTTTTTTTTAATAAGACTGAATTCTAAGACAAATTGAAAACATCTCCATAGGCAAAAACAAGGTTAGATATACAAACTGCGCCTAAATTGCTGATCCAATGTATTAGGTTAAAGGATTTTATCGATGTGATATTTGATCAGTGTCATTTCGAAGAAAAGATTACATTATTTTCCTCCCCCTTGTTAGTTATATATGTATGTATTTATTTGGGGAGGGGGCTAAAACACTTCAAGCCACTGAGTTGGTTTCTGTATTCAATAGGGGACGTTGAACAAACAGAGGACAATACGGTCTACAATTCCCGAAGTTCCACGATTGACGATCGTGTACAAAACATATGGGAGGTCTTCCTGAAAGTTAGAGTACAAACAAAAGAGGGACAATAGGGGGTGTTACAACTGATAATGTAGTAACCAACGGATAATGTATCACCAACCGATAATCACACAAATTTACCGATACTGTTTCACTAACGATAATGTAACAGAAATTGACCGAAAGTGCAGTAAATGTTACTACACTATCGGTCAATATTTGTTACATTATCGGTTAAGACCGATGATGTAACAACAATCGACTGATAGTGTAGTACAATTTTACTACACTTTCGGTCAATTTCTGTTACATTATCGGTTAGTGATACATTATCGGTCAATTTGTGTGACATTATCGGTTGTGATACATTATCCGTTAGTTACTACATTATCAGTAGTAACAGGGGGTCCACGATTGCGGGTGAATACACACTTGTCTGCGTTAGTGTTAACTTTTACAAACTACATAAGTGACGCTTCATTATTATGAAGTCTTATGTAAATGCTAAGGATTGAAAAGGGATAATGGATACAGACTTGGAATTAAGGGACTGATTACATTTTGCTGTTTATTTCAACAGCGCCAGTTTTTTTTTTAACACATTCACACAATTATTTTTTTACCAATATCTTTTTTCATACAAATGGAAACCATTTTTCGTTAAGTCATTCTCATTTCATTGTTGACTCTTAAAACCTACCGTTAAATAATTGCCAAGTTTGTGGTTAATTTAGATCTAAAATATTTCTTTACACACACACACAAAGAAAAGTATACATATATTAAATTCTTACCTTTCGAGGAGAATCTTTCGATTGATGTCTGGCACTCGCTAAAAAGTCAGAAATACAGCGATGTGGTGGCCGTCACAGCTCGGAATGAAACTCTCACAAGCGGGCTGCACTAGATTATGTTTAGATTTCACAAGAGCAGAATTTGGTCCCAAGAATTTGGCCGAGAAAGTTGAGATGAAATCACCTTGATTATCACGCTCCGCCAAGACAGGTAAATAAGAAGTTGATTAGGTATGGGTCGGTATTGTACAGCAGATGCCAGGATGTTGCGATGTAAGTCAAAAGTGGCTAAGGAAGAGAGAATGGTCAAAGCGACGCTAGATCACATCTACCTTAGGCTGCATGTGGTAGGAACCGCGCACACGCCAACACTGACGTATGAGAGTAACCAATGAAAACAAGACGCCAACCTAAGCATGCGCTCCAAATTCAATTATAGCCCACACGGTAATACCTAGCCTGCGCATCGGAAGTCTATGAAAAGGTCCTTATATGTGACTGTGGAGTTCAAATAAGTTTGTCTCTGGTAAATTAATGGCAATTTCTTTCCTCCCCCTTGGTGATGGGGCTCCGTGACGAGCACTCGTCCAAGAAACGATGACTTTTGTCTTGCTGAATAATTGAACTTCTTGATGCTACGTGATAAATGAGCAATATGCGGAGTAAGCGGGAGTCGAGAAGGCTCAGTGAGTCCTTGAACGGATCGGTTGTAAGTGGGAGGAATGACTACCGGTCATGCGTGACCTATCCATCAGGATAATGATGCAAGCATTGTTCCGCGAAGGACTGGAATTAAGCCCAAATTTATATCTTGAAAATAATTGCGCGAAAACCAAAAAAAATACGTAAGGTCATTTTATCTACACGTTTGTCTATGCATATGGAAGGAAAATAAAAGGTATTGGTGAAGAGAGGAGTGAGGATAAGGAAAAGCGATGATCGGTATGGGTCGGTTCAGACAAACATGGAATCTATAGAATTGTGAGGAAAAAGTGAAGCAGAAACAGATTGGTGGTTTGATCGTAAACATAGGGGTCAGCACAGAACGGAAGAAATTAAAAGGTCCGTGAAATATACATGTATATACAGGGAGAAGAGATCATTTAGTCAACTATGGTACCGTGAAAAAAGTGCTCTCGATTTCGTGAAAAAAAGTACTACTGATGCAGGGAAATATCTCATTTTGTTTATATCATGGATGTTTGCTGGAGTGTACGATTTGTCCAGATGTTTAGCAGCGCTTACTTTTGTTTGTTTTGTTTGATACATTTCTGGAGTTCGAATAAGGGATCCTGAAACGGAGAGAATCAAGAGTTACGGTGCCTCGTTTTTTTTCGCGGGAAACGGTCAGATTTTGGCGTAGTAGGCCAATTCTTCTTCTTCTTCAAGACCCTATTCCATCAATTCTGATGGAATAGGGTCTCGTGTGGCGTATGCTAAGTACCATACCAGTGCGCGTTGGCAATGTCTGCCGAGTAGCCTATATGGCGCCATCTACAGTCCAGTTCCTTCCATCTACAGTTCCTTAGATAGGGTGCGTTCGTTTAGCTCACCCGGGTCGACTCGGGTAAAGGCAGACGGGTTAGCCACGACAGTCCGGCTATAATCGAACGCTAAACCGCCGGCCATCACGATCCTCACGTGACGCCCGTAGCAACGGCCATCATGGCCGTAGCCACAGACAAAAACGCCCGTTTCGGATTGGGCCTTAGTTTGAGAGTTACTGCTTTTTCAGTCGGCTGGAATTATAGCCTCAAAAGTCGCAATGAACTCAATAAACTGATTACGTTTAGACTTGAAATAAAGCTATTTTGTTAAGTCCACTTGACATTTCCGCCGTCTGGCCGCCATATTTATTTTGTCCGTGTCATGGAATGAACAACGCATGCGTGTGACGTATTTCCACCACTCTGCTCCGACCAGGGTCTGTGGTGGCTGACCCGAGTGTGCCACGAGAATGACGTCAGAGCTTATCGAACGGCACGGAGCTGACCCATGTCGACCCGGGTGAGCTAAACGAACGCACCCAGTTATGACGTTAGTACTTTTAGTTTTGGTTAAATGCAATTTTTGAGTTTCATGCCGAAAAAGTTGATTCCTTTTCTAAATTGATATTTTTTTGAATGAGTACTTAACAAATTCGAAATATTGGCTGTTTGATAATAATTCTGTGTTCACAGGGAGAGGTCTTTTGGTGGAATCAAAGACAAACGTTTAAAATGTTTAGTAGGGCAAACAAAATCGATTTTGTTGAGCACGGGGATGAACGTAACTGTAACTGATTTTCATTTTGATTTTCACAGCACGCCTCTCGTATAAGACATTCCTCCTCATATGCATAAACTTAAAACAATCATGTAGCAAGAATGAGAGAGGATTAAGTCTGTAAAAGATTCCAAGTAAACCAGTTCAGACCAATGCCATTTTATTGTGCACAACTTTTACAACCATTAGTTGTTTCATTCAATTCAATTTACTAAATGTTTATTTCAATACTTGTAACTTGTGGTCAACAAAATTATATAGCAATATTGCATTATACGTTACGTAATGCAAAGAGACCAAAAACCTTGCTAGGGAAAGCCTGAACAATTATTGTATACAGTACATTCACAATATTTGTAACAGAAAAGTATTAAAAATATAACATACAAATATTTTATCATTTTCAAGTGCACCCCCGAAGGACACGACAGACAGCCATATAACCGCCCAAACGGCAGACATCTGATAAATAAGATCTACTTGGCATATGATCGTTTCTGGTACATATCTTTGTCATTTTTGTTCATAAATTCAAACTACCCCACCTCCATCTATTGTCGATTTTATGTTCGTCACTCCCAAAGGGCGTGGGTTTTGATATCATGCATTGTATAGTGGAAAAGCAATATCGAAGTTGACTGCTTTTGTCGATGAGGGCGCTACGTATAGGCCTATTCAAGAACCAGCCCAATTAGCGCGCTCCCACAGGATATTTTTATATCATCGCGCTGTCAATGTAAATTTGTTGATGAAAATGGCTTGTCCATTAAAAAAATCCTTAACAGTTGTCAAGGTGATGTTGACGTCACTGCATCATGAGTTCATCACTGCCGTGCCTGTTGTCGTTTCAGTGCAATTCGAGGCACCGAATTCGACTCGTGATTCCAGCGTTTCTGACCAATCAACTAGCCTTTGATCTGAGACCGATTGACTTCATTTTGTCTATTTAATTAACTAATTCATGGCCAAATGGTAGAGGGTGAAGAAAGAAATAAAATGTCCCTATTATTCCTCAATATCGACAGTATTTTTCCAGGCGAATATCTTTTTTTTCTTCTTATTAGACGTACGTACTATTAGTACTTACTGAGGTTGATGTAGATACAGTAACAGAGTGTGCACATGAGGGCGCAATTCATACAGCATTGACAGAGCCAAGGCCGGCCAGGGCAGCATGTTTCGACAGCAATTTATACTTGATACTTGGGACGATTAGGGCCTGAGATGATGCATAATTTCCTTAAGATATTATTTAAATGATCTGTTTGAAGAATTTTTGTACCAAATTTCTTTACGTATCAGGGATGGCTTGATAAATACGGTCGCATCATATATAAATAAAGACAAACTGGATGCTTACACTGTACAGCACTTCATTTGATCAAGAGTATGTGACATGGACCTTTATCAATCATAATAGCGCCCTCTATCATCAATTTTGACTCCGTCGGAGTGTTGAAATGACGGAATGTTATAATTGGTATCATTAATGGGTGATGGGGTTGAAACCATTTCTCACAACAATTGCTTATAAACGTGTTTTTTTTTTGGGGGGGGGGTGGCAATAAAAAGTTACTTCGCGAAGTTTCAGAACGATGGCGTCATTATACTGCAGGGGCGGCGGAACCGGGTGGTGGGGAGGGGGGCACTTCCCCCTCCCCCCAGATTTTCCCAGGCCAACAAAAGTGCCCCTCTCGCGGTTATATTGTGCCCCCTCGAGATGAAAACAAAACTGCCCCCAAATGTTCACGTTTAGATCGCACTACATATATAATTGTCTCCTCTCTTGTAATGCAAAACTGCCCCTCAAAAAACACAAGTACCCCTCTCGCATTAACAAGATTGTGCACTTCTCGAGATGGAAAACTACCCCTCTTAAGCACAAATACCCCTCTCTAAATAGTAAAATTGTGCCTCTCTCGAGATGGAAAATTGGCCCCTAACAAATAGTAGCGCTCTTCACGCGAATAAAATTGTCACTGAACTGGCCATCCAAAGCAGCAGTACAGTGCCCCTCTCGCGATACATAACTAGGTTATAGCAAAATGAACGGCGATACATAACTAGGTTATAGCGAAATGAACGGGACCATATTCTTTCCCCCCACTTTCACACCCACGGAAGGTGCCCTTTTTTCTGAGCAAGTGCCCCTTTTTGGTGTACCCCCCCCCCCCCCCCCCCCCCCAGTTTGAAAGGCGCTCCGCCGCCCCTGTCATACCGGAAGTTATTGTTGGGAGAATGTGGGGGGAAAATGATAAGTTTCTGCGTTTTTTAAAATTAAAACACTATACCATTTTGGATCATTGTTGCCACAATAATGATGTCAGCAACATTATCGAAGATGGGCATCCTTATTCTGTGACGTCATCAAACCCGAAGGTAGTTGTAATCAATGCTTACACATATGCTTTCGTGCTATTTATTATTTTTCAAGAATTAATTCTTTTCACTTACCTTGCATAATGTAACCTGTCTAAACTAAATCAGTATTCTTTTGCACTTTTTTTAACTGATGACGTCATAAAATCAGAAGTATTTTGTAAATAAAATGAATAATGAAATGTATCTATCCCAAAGGATGCATTTGCTCGAATTAATAAATAGACTGAACAAGATCAGATTTTATACATTCCCTGTTTTGCATTATTGCAATTGGACAATTCGCGTCCCATCACCCTGCGTTTGTCTCCCCCCCCCAAAAAAAAATCTAGTTAGAATTAAAACTGAACATGTTGCTATCCAAATGCTTTTTAATCGTTTTCTTTATAGAAGAATTTAGGTAAGTTCTTTTAAGCCGTACAATGCTTTACATTTATGTAATGATTTGACTTATAAAGTTATCTGAGGTAATCCTTATTTACGATGTTTTCTCTTTTTTATTTTTAGTATACATTAATTAGCGCTTTACAGTTTTCATGATGAAATGTAAAAAATGAATGGGTTGTGGTTTTTTTCCTATATTGGATCTATTTTGTCGTGTTCGCCACGTTATGCACGCACCAGAAACGCGAATTCGATGAATGTCACAGTTAGAGCGCCATCTTGTTTACAAAATCTCATTGAGAGTCTCCACAACACCCAAGGGCAAAACGGCACTTCAAAATACAAAATTATTAAATTGTTACATCAAAGCATTGGAAGGTCATGGCATTCTCCTTGTATCAGTAAGATAGCTGGAGTAAAAATCTGATGCTGTGGCTTTTTTTCTTTCATCAGATCTTCAAGTCCCGTAGGGTAGTTTCTTCTAGTCTTGACAGCACACAAGGGGCATGCACACATTAGCAAATAATGCCTTAAGGAACGACATCTTTAAATCCAACCAGGCGTCGTTTCTGTAAAACGCAGCAAAGACTTTAAGCCGTCCGAGGTGGTCATGCTACGTTATTATAGGATCGTTGTGTCATCCTCTGCTAACACGAACACCGACTCGGAGACCGCCTCTAGGGACATCAGCCTCGACGGGGAAAGACGAGCTTCAGGACCCGCGGACTTATCTGCAGATTTCCGGTCAAGAAAAGCTCGCGTGTTTTGCCGGAGTCTGACTTGCAAGCACACGTCCAATTTACAAATACAACAAATGTTGTACGTCTTCAATTTGCAATTACATTTGGTAGACATTTTCTCACCGTCCGTCAGATCAGATCGCAGGTGGGTGAAGCGTACGTACCAGTGATTATGCAGTTCGATATTAGCCCTTCGCTTCAAAGAGCGGTGAAAAAAAAAACTTCATGAAACATTTAAACCAACAAGAGAGGGGTTATAGAATGATTTCGATGTGGATCAAGTACATTAATAGTGTCCTCTTGAATTTGATGATTTGATCGTGTTCAATACCTATGATTAGTCCGGGTAACTCAATGCTTGTTAATTGGTGTATCAAAATTAAAACATTAATTTCAACATCCTGAATTTCGCTTGAATTCTGCATTATTTTATGTAGAAACTGTATAATATGAAATTATTTTGGGTGTGAAGGAGCCGTTAAACGCATTTCTCTCATTTTAACCCAAGTCGATTAAATTCAAGTCAGTGAAACTGTTTGTACTAGGATTGATAAGCCCTCGATTCCTTAAGCAATATGCTAGCAATTCGTAAGATGGATTTTTTTGCGTCGGGCTGATGTAAATCAAATTAGGTTTTGCCCTTCAATTTTTAATTTGATTAACATCGACGCAAACTTCCATCTTACGAATAGTTAATGCTGTACCCGCTGCTATGTACATCAGATTCGAACCAGCCAACTGATACCGTTAGCTCGGTGGTCGAGTGGTAAGACATCTGAGTGATTTTTTTTCCAACTTTCACTCGGGAGGTAACACACTGAGTATACAGTGTTCATACGTCGGTGAAGGGTAAAACCTAATTTGAATATGCTAGCAATTTCCAGTGAAAGGTTTGGCCAGGTTGTAACAGGGATATTAGATAGGGTTAACAATATCGACACTTGAGAACAATTAAGCGTTCATAAAACAGATTATTTTCCTACGTCATTCTGGTTTATTTCGTCAGATTTACAATGTCGGAAAACAAGTTGTTCAATAGCCGCAGCATTGCTCTCAATGACTTATGCTTTACATTTAATAATAAATGAGACAAAGATGTTTCATGTCCCTTCGTTTATTTTGTAATATATCACCACCGTCGCTGCTATTGCTTCCAAATCGGCATATTTATAAAGCGTACACTGAAAAATTATTCTCCCTTTCTTTATCACTATGCATTGAGAATTGTTACTAATTATGCAGATGTCAAACACTTACTTGTGCTTGATTTATTAAAATTTTCGTCACTTTTTTGTAATTTCAGATAAAGAAATATCGTCCCAAGGGCTTACTTTATTTTCAACCACGTATCCTATAGTAAAGAGCGTACTGCAAGACCCTAGGACTGAGGTTGATTTAAAATTTAATACGTGTTCGGAAGCCAGCGGCAATAGAAATGCAGGAGCGGTCACTACTTAACTCTAATTAAAAATCAGTCAAGTTAGACTTTCAGACGTGAGAAGTCACGGACAGTCTTTGACAACATCAACTGTCCGTTTAATTATACGGTAAAATGATGCATCACTCCGGGGGTAGTGTGTAATTTCATTAGGGATTTCACTAATTTTATTAAGATAGTTCATTGCCATACACCGGGTCGCTAAACAGTGCAAAAAGATATGTCATCTCCAAGCTTAATCACTGATGGCGTAACTCTTACAGTATCGTCTTGACGTCTGGCTAGTGCTACATTCAGTATGGGGAATTGAGCAGCCAGATGACATGTAATAAATATTCCAATCAATATTGGTGGACTAACATTATCATTCAAAAGACGTTCAAATTAAAGGTTATCCCACAATGAGGCTGTACGGATAACCACAAGACTGTCTTTTACCACAGACATTTTTTTTAACTTTAAGATCGTCTTCAGAAGCCGAAAGACTGAGATGGGCGAGTTGATAAAAAAATGGGGTAACTTTTAATACAAATACTCGGCGGAGGGGTTCTGACGTAGCTTGTAGTTACTGATAGACTGGAAGTATACTAAGAGGAAAATCTATACAAAAAAGCAATCTTTTAAAATTGATTTAACGTGTAGAAAGTGTGACCTGGTTACTCAAGAAAGAGGCAAGAATTCCTTTCAAAGCGTGAGATCTGATATTGAATTAGACGTACACAGGATACCTGTCATTTAGGCCAACATCATGACAAAAAGTTTTAAACAGACATTAAACTTGAACAAATGGTACATAGTACATGTACATCCATAATTAGGCTGCCACTGCTACGCCTATTGACAAACATGTAGTACGGCGTATACAGTATAATGGCATCAACAATGATGGTCAATTGAATACAAATATATGTCTTTTATATAAAATGACCTAGCTCTGTTGCCTAGCATTACATTGTGTAAGTGAGATGTCAACCAATGTACATCACTGCACAGAATTTGCTTCAGTAAGTTCAGAAGCAAATCTTCGGTCATTTTGTTTTTTTGGTAGGAATGTTCGATGTTTTAAATAAATATGTTAACAACCGCGTATCTTCTAACCGCGGCAACAAAATATACAGGAGCTTTGAACTGTATGTCCATGTGACTTATTCTAACAACGAATTAAAAAAAAATCATCTCATTGAATGATTACATTTTGAATAATTCTTCAGCCAACCATGCAGTCAATTATGAAGTCGGTCTATGCGGCAAGGCTTGTCAAAGGAATGGTGTCAACTGTCTTGTAGGAATTACGTATCTGTCTTGAAGATGTATAGGCCTCATCTTTACTCGTCTTCGAATGCGTAGTAGCCCGGATCTTGGACCACATATTCGCCATTACCAAGCATCCTTTTACGGAAGAGGGTGCCGCCGAAATGGTAGTCGTGTTGCTCGGGTCTCCTGTTGAGCGAGCTCAGTGGGCGCCTTTTCCGCTGCGTTTCCGGATCGATCTCCCTGTCAAGGTTGTACTGTTGTCTGAGACCGTCTAGTCTTGATGCGTGGACTTGTTGACTGACTAGACACCAACAACACAACATGAGCAGCACGAGCATGGCCTTGGCTTCCATTATACTCTGAAACAAATGTTATTATACAAGATATCATGTCAAAGTTACGATAATACAATGTAGAGCGTGTATCTACAAAATGGTGAGCCAAAATACGAAGGTGATGAAATTTAACAATAGGGAGGTTTCGCAAGCGAACGGATACGCTTACACTTACGTTTAGCTATCCGTATCCGTTTTTTACTTACGTGTAGCGAGCGAGATATGCGTGTCGTCTGCACGTATGACGTCATACGCCACTCACTATCCGCTAAACGTGCAGACGACACGCATATCTCGCTCGCTACACGTAATTAAAAAACGGATACGTATAGCTAAAAGTGTAAGCGTATCCGTTCTCTTGCGAAACCTCCCTAATGTCAAAGTGGCTCCATCTGAAAGAATAATTGATTAGCATGGGCGCTGAAAGAATAATTGATTAGCATGGGCGTCGCCAGGATGGGCCGGGGCGCTTGCCCCCCCCCCCCCCCCCCGGAAAAGCCACAAAAAAGCAGAAAAAAAAGAAGAAGTCGAAAAAAAGAACTCATATTGCTGTTAATTTAAAACCCTAACTCCCTAGCACGATTTAGGAACCATATCTATCCTGGCAAATTCCAACACCATATATGAAACTGCACACACATATTCCTGACTTTGATTCTGGAAGTGTGCCAACCCAATGTAAAAGACTGTCAGTTTAGGGGTACTGTACCCATCCTGACAGATTCCAACAAAACATGCCGTTGGGGTTTGATGGGTTGAGTTCTGTTAGCAACTTTTAATTAATTGAGATTTGTAGGTTTGCATGGTGAACATGAACAAAGAATGGAAGGTTGTCGGTAAAACCGTGTAAACAATATTTCTATGTGCTCTGTTCGTCATCAGGAGACTGGTTAATTACATCATACCTAATGCTAATCCCTTTTTCAGTTACAAAAAAAATTAGTAATCGAATTTAAATGAATCATATTATTAAGATTTGTTTTCTCTTAAATAAATCACTTCCGAATATTACAACTGCAACAGACATACAGATATTGCACAGGGCTAAACTGTCATACAATACAAAAAGAGACAAAAATCTTCGCTGATGTAAAAACAAAATAAATTGAATTACGACTCTTTCAATTCTGAATAAACACCGAGTTATCTTTTTGCAGCATATAAAACACTGTAAACAATTTATCTTATCCCAAATAAAGTGTAGAATCTAGAGTAATTTGTTTTGGTGATTCTACACACTGATGTTGCGTGAGATGTAAATATTTGTAAAAGATTGTTTAGCTGGTCCAGGAAAAGTCCAATCAAAAACAAATAAATCGGAATTGCACAGATAGGGAACGCATGCACCAGTTAATAATCATGAATATCAGTAAATCTTACATTTCGTGGAAATGTCACCCCGCAGTACAGTCCTGTGGTCCCTTTATGAAGTTACAGCTCTCCTGTCAGTACAATAAACGATAACAACTAACAAAAGTGAATTATTTGTAACCAAGACGAAGATGCAAACTAACTTACGAAGGTACTGGCTCATTTCCAGAGAGTGAAAATTTACACTCTGGACAAGAACATTTAAAGTTACTTTCGCTACAGCGACTAGATTGAGATTTTACTCGAACCTTAACTGAAGTGATTCTTTTGAAAGTTTATTTCAATCTTTGTTTCACTCTTTAGAAAATAAGAGAACACTTTTTGCACCCCTAGCGGTTGCCATCGTTACTTTTCAGTTCATCGGATAGGTTGAGGTGTGTGTGGGGGGGGGGGGGGGCGGAGGTTAACCTCTATGAAGCTACAGAGGTGGGTTGGGAGGGGGTCGAACAACCAACCCAATTTTGATATGGAGCGATTTCAATATTTAATCATTTTGGTTTTTAAAGTTTGGAGTGTTCCATCGAAAATGGATTATTTCTTTCACCTGCTATTTTCCAAGCAATTTGAAAGTTATTCACTCTTAGTGATTGAGACATCGAAAAAATAACATCTACCGACATTTGGTTGTTGAATTATTTCTTTAAACAATTTGAGCTATTTGCAGCCCGATAATAATTCGGCTCTTGTAAATAGGCGGTCCTTTTCAGAGGGTTTCAGACGCCCAAAATCGAAAAAAAAAAAAATATACAAATCAAAATTTCGTAAGAAGAACAAAATCCATAATTGAAGAGTATTCAACTTTAAATAAGTGTAAAAGAATTTCTTCCATGATTTGATATCGTTTGTCCTAATAGAACTTGTACCTCACATTTCCAAATTTCTTAGATTTGTTCCATTTTGTTAGTAAAAAAAAACGCACACCGCACACTATAGACGTTATATCCAAACTTATGGACGTTGCTGAGTACCACCGTAGAAGAAGTAGAAATAGGCTGGCTACGAACCCGGACCATAGAAATTATCACCATCTTTTTCTTAAACCGTATGCTGCCGTTAATTATTAAACATTTCCTTCCCCAGCTAGTACTTGTACATTTTTGATCTCATCCATTTGGGAAAATGTGACAAAATAAAGCTATATAGATGCTTTCCATTTCAAATATTAATTTGTCAACACTCTGCAACATGAGCTGCTCAACTATAGCAAACAAACATTACTGTTGATTATTAGTTAACATTATTGCAATGATGATGAATCACAGGTATCCGGCTGTTATACGTTGGTCAAAGAATTCCACACATTATACACAGCAATCATCATGATTGAGTAGGGAAATGTTTCATTAGTGCCGTAGTCATCAATAGGATAGCATTCCTAGAAGTTTCTTTCGGAGGCTTATATACGTCTATTGATGATGGATTGGTCGAATTAAGCTGAATAAATAATGAGCTGTTTCTTTCAACAAATTTGCGTTTAATAATTGAACATCTTAACGTAAACCAACGAGTCACACATCCCTGACTGCATAATTGCGGAAGTGCAGCACAATTAAGTAGAGTAAAAGGTTTGGGGTGATTTAAGGGAGGCTTATACCAAATTTGTGACTGTATTATGCTTCCGACCTCAAACAGCAGTTCGTCATGATGACGGAGTGGGGTTTACTAAAGCGTTGTTAAAGCAACTGAAATGGTCAGGCTTGATTAGCACAAGGCTGTAATTATAGTAATCGTTCATTGCCACAAGGTTTGTATGCTTCTGGATGCTGGTATATATTTGCCGCTGACAAATTATCAGAAAGACTAGCGTCTAATCGGAACTTTGATAACTAAACTTACTTCAATCAGTTTTTGATGGTTACTGAGGCTCCTCCAAAACGAAATCCGGAAAAAAATAATTCTGAAATGAGAAAATATTAAAACACTGGTGAATGAAAGAAAGAAAGAAAGAAAGAACTATTGATCATATTTTAAGACATCATAAACTCTCGAACTGATGTGATAAATCATGCTTAAAAATGCTTCACGGAGTTGACGTACCGCCATTATTTTTTATGACATTTTAAAGCTTGGAATCTTATCTGTATCCCTGGTAAGTATATTGGTTTGATTTTCAAAAGTGTTTTGAAATAATTTATGTTCAAATAAAGGCATGTCAAGAACAAACTCAACCAATTTTAAGACAAATCAATCATGCTCATTTTTTCTAATGTTGAAATGGTTCATCATGTTCATGATGTGACGATATCGTTGCCTTTTACTTCATGTTTTCCTATTCGTTTCGATCCACGTAGACTACATCTTAAACGGATTCACAATATTGTTCTTATTTTCAAGTTCAATTTTGTATCCACGTGCAAGTATGTACCTATTGAAAAAGCGCGCTCAAAGTGTGACTCGTGTTTGCATCGGATGTACCGCATTATCGAGTTTCCTTGAAATCGGTTGAGTTTGTTTTCGACATGCCTTTATTTGAACACGAATAATTTAATACTCTTTTAAATATCAAACCAATACTTGCCATGTAGGGATAAAGTTAAGATTCCAAGCTTTATAACAATAAAGGCGGTATGTGTTTCCGTGCGAGTCTACTATAGACAGTCTACAGTCTACTATAGGGTTTCCTGAACTATCTGCTTCTTGATTTATTACAAGTTCCTCCACCCCATGAATCCTTAATTGGGAAGTAACGAAAGATCTTGTATTATGACATTTTCTACGCGTGTATAGGCACGTGTGAGTGATATGGGTGATTTGAACCATTCTTCACGTTGCTGCTCATCTGCACAATAAATAAATGATTTTGCCCAAAAGCCAGATTAATATGGCGCCGGTGGAAAGCGGGCTTCCGATAGAATTCATTAAAACGATTGGGACTTTCCTTTGCATTTGGTTCAGGTGTTTACGTTAACTGGAAATTGCGGTTTGGTAAGGGAGGGCCTTGTGTAAACATGGCAAAGTCGGAGGAACAGACGAAGGACGAGAAAATATCTGGCACTTTTTTTTCAACTGTTTGAGATTTTAATCCCCAAATTATCATTAAACGAGACTGTACTATATCAAAGGAAATGCCGACTATATTGAGATTTCTTGCGTGACGACTTTAATACAAACATTATATTTTGCAGTTGAAGTCAAGAAATGTCCTCAAAGTTAACAGGTAGCCTATGCCACTTTATATTCTAGTCGTTCTAGTGTTTGAACAGCTGCAACAAAGAAATTTCGGCTTGCCCCAAAAGCTTCGACTTTTTAAAATATCATGCTTTCATCTTAATAGACCAACTTTTTGTTCTCATGATGCTTTTACTTTGCTTTTGATGGAACTATATGATATTGAAATTTAACAATTTTCAAAATGATGAAGTTTATGATAGTATTAATAAAATTAAGTGAAGTTTTGCGTGGCTCATTATGATCGCTATTTTTTTTATAAAAAAGAAAGATATAAACAAAATCAAACTCTACAATCACAAAAACTCATTTAAAATTTCGGAGAAAATGACATTTCTTTCAGTGAAACGCGGTTATCAGTCATGGAGGCCAGACAAGTTTTATAAAAGTTTCCAGAGAATCCAGTTGATTATTTATTACATCTTCATGTTTTTTTCTTACCACCTTTGGTACAGAAACCGCCAAAGCAACCGACATATTGCTTAAATCAGTCCGGTAACCCAGCCAGCACGCTTCGTCAAACCAACCAGGCAATTAGCGACGCGTATACCCTACCCCGTCCGCTCAAACGCTCATCGTTAAAAGGGGTTGCACTCCGGAAACTTTGAAGTGGTGATCCGATGACGTACTTGACCAAATCAGGTGAAATTCAGCGAATCCTATATAGCGAAGACCGCTGACAGTTCGCCATGTCATTTGATAGCCGTGATACATCCACTAGACATCGGGCCAGATTGGATCCCGTGTCCACGACTCAGGAAGTTTTCTCCTTGCCACAACTCCTGAATCAATTAAAAATGCGACTGGAAAGAGACTGACCCCTCTTGGCCTTCTTGAAGAGTAATTAACGTTCGTGGGGAGTCCGACGTAAATGGGGATGTTTGCCTCTCGCTTTGAATTCGCTAGTTACGATACTTCAGTTGTTTTGATCCATTTCTGTCCTTTCCACGCTTAAAATGTAACCATAGTAATGAAGAGAGCAAAAAACAGCCATTCGAAACCGATTTCATTCTGACGTAATATTGTTATATGTTTTGAACAGGTTGTAGTTAACGAATTTACGCTGGCATGTGAAATACACTGAAAAACAATCACAGCTGTATTGATGTTTTGCGTTCAGAGTTGACTAGAACTCAGTTCCCTTTCTCCACTATTGAATTACTGAAATTGTAGGTCAATTACCAAGGAACGTATCCCACAACGGGAGCTTCTTATCATATTGACTAATTCTGAAAAAGGACAGTCCCCCGTCAAATGTTGTAATCGACCTTTGATGTCTCCGTAATTGAATAGACCTTTTATCCTTGATTTCACCTTGTCAAACGCGTCGGGTATACCGGTCATCTTCCATCGCGTGTGTGAACTTTCTCCGTGGACAAGGTTGAATTTGGACGCAGCGTGTCAAAATGGAACGTGACGAGAATCAACATCTAACATTCATGTGTTGATAACATGGACCGTATTCTGAAAGCGGCTGCGTGTAGACGCACTTCTTCAAGTATTCCAATTCGGAATGTGCAATCAATTCTCACTCAGAACTGACTGAGACTAGAGTGTTTTATTGGGTTAGTTCTTTTGTTAACAGACCCATCCCCCCTTTTAATGATTGATACAGCGCCAGGCGAATTACATAGCTTGAATATTCCAAATTGAACTGCAAACCAGTATTTCGACCGTATGTGTTTGTACCTATTCCAAATCACGAGTGCCTTATAAACACTGATTTTTAAGCTCTGACAGAAGCTTCTATAAGTCACTTGGATGTCGATCGGTCGGTCGGTCCCCGAAAATTGACCAAAAATATTTTACCAAAATTGAGCAAATGCCATGCCGTCGTCAGTGCACTCTAAAAATTGTTTGTAACAATTCGTAAAGCTGTTGATCAATTTTTTTTGTAAACGGAGGCAAGATATGTGCAGTAAGGTTTTTATAGTCATGTGGTATTTTCTGTAGTGGATGGACGGTATCCAGAAATGAAATAAAAATTGACCAAAAATAAAGTGTTCCATATGTGCCATCGGCGTCGCATTTTTCGCCAGAGCTTAATGTGCACTCGCACTTGTTTTTTGTTTTCCCTACATTTCGACGTTTGGCAGGCCATCTGTGAGTGTTTCGTAAATGAATTTGTTTTATTGCGTTGTAGAAACCTACAGAGCATTGTGTGTCGAGAAATACTCGGCACACACTTCACCCTCGGTTTTGTGCACACACTGCACCCTCGATTTTGTGGAAAGTGAGTTTTTTTCAGGGTTGCTTCAGCTGTTTCTGCGAGCCTGCTGATCAAATTGAGTGTTATTAGATCACTTGGCCTTCCGACTGGTTGTCAGTAAAACAAGAGTACGGAGTACAAGTACCAATGTCAGGCACACCGATTGCCTGGGCCCAATTATCTTTGGGCCGTGGTCCAGACAAACATTTTAAACGTGAACATCATTGTCCTTCCTAGCAATTTCAACAAGTTATAAAAAAAAAATTAATCAGCGCGGAACTGCATCATCAACTGAGGGAACACTTCTGCGATATTCTACTTCTCTATGGGAAACATACATAATTCTTTTTTAACTGGATAATACTGTTAAGGAAATTTTTTTTAAACATTGAGGTAGTTCGTATAGCAAATCCTACAAGCTTTTAAGAGTACACACTATACGTGGTTTATTAGTAGGTTTGAAAATAAAATTGCAAAGACGGTTTTTGTGTAATTGGAGACTCCACAGAACCGTGGTAGTCACGCTAAATCTGTTAAATTAGAGCATCATCAATCAGTGCGACATATGGGTCGAGACAGGAGTTTGACAAATTTAGCTAATCGCAGTCCAGCATATTATATCCTTATCCGCGGAAAACAAGCGTAACTGTTTATTTTTACACGCGAAAAGGGTCAATATTAATTCTTCGTTTATAGTGTAGATTTATAGCCATGTCGAAGCTGTTTCATCTTTCGGCGTGTCCTTAAGTGTTCCCGTCAATCCTATGCCTCATATGCCAGTCGTCCGTTATGCATAATTACCTTCTCGTGTCACAAATGACGGGATATTTTTGTAAGATAACAGATCGAGAAGCAGACCACGTATGAACTAATTCATGATTTTTAACACATAGCCTGAGGTATAGCAGATGTTATCTGCACATTACCCTACGAGCAAAATCATATCGCGTATCAAATCATATCACTTCGCTACATTGCATTAGAAATCAAGACTTATTACCAAGCTTCGGCAAAACTGTAGTTAGTCACAGAAAAAGATGGCAAATTGTAGAATTTCATAGCAATATCCATTTCCTTTTCACAAATTGTATTGCGAAAACTAGTCGAGATTTTATAGTATTTAGATCCAGGCAGTTGCGTCTTCCAACGATAATAGGCCTAACGTTTACGTGAAACTGCCCTTTTTGTTGTATACAAACAAGAATGATATTTTCAAAATATGAAATGACTACGATCCTACGATTGCTAGTGGTTCCGTCCTATTTCAATATATTACAGTTATGCAAAAGTAGCACATTCAATCTAGCTAAGTGGTCAGCACAGTTTGTTCATGCCTAACCCTACAGCAGAAATAAAGCATGGACTATTGTACAACAGTGGGATGCTTTGCTTCATTCTCAGTGATTTAGTCGGACCATTGCTACATCCTCTCCGTTTAAATAGAAATAATAGGATCTGCTAATAAAATGTCCAAAGAAAATTTCACTTAGAGCGATCTTTTGATAACTCCATATTTTCTAAAATAGTCGAAACACTTTTGCAGGCCAAAAACATTCGTATTTTTGAATGAAAACTGTCTTTCAAGCTTCCTACTGTTTAAAACGCAAAGTATTAAACCTACTACAGTTAAATGATCGAAAGTCAATTTACCTTGAAAAAACGGCTGTCGTCTGGTTACCAAGCACTAATCTCCGTGTCGCGTTGATCACTACCTTGCTGTGTGCTGTTCAAATAAAGTAGACCCGCTATATCTACACCCTGCGACGCCTACTAGGGAAAGACCAGCAACCAATCACGTCCAACCACTCTCTTTCTTGGGTTTTTGTATTTCACCTTTCATCGGAAGTCTACTGACGTGATGTTCATCAATATCGAATGAGGGGCAGATTTTTTTGTTGTTGATTGCGTGGTGAGGGATGGGTGTTGTGAAGGGTGTTGTGGGCCGTGACGTGTCGAAGTCGTCGTTATGATGTCTACATAAATTATACAATAATAGATTCATTTCATTTCTACAGGTTATACCATGTCTCGGGTGCGTCTAGTGAACCAGTGGGTAGAGTGGTCACGTGGGGTATAGTAACACTGACGTCGACATAAAAGTTAATTACCTTTTAAAGTTAATTACTTTTTAAACATTTTTTCCCTATCATGGAACTCATGCGCGCCTGCGGCGCTATTATCGTTTTAAGTTAATCATTTTCGAAATGGAGACTAGTTGTGCGCCAAAACTTAATCACAATGAACCTTTTTTTAATTTGCACAAAAGGCTTGATTATTTAATATACATTTTGCACAATCTAAAAACCCAAATGAATAACAATGTTTATTTAATAATTGTGGGTGAACCGAGCAATCGAGCATTGCACTTGCATCGTTAAACGAGTTGCCCCAATTAAGCATCTCGAAAATGTGTGTATTCGATGTCAATTTGTCTTATAGGACTCTTTGGTTGATTGATAGTAATCGTCCGTTTGTGCGATTAATGTCGCCAGAGGTGCTTGGATGTCTGGCTATGCCAAGTGGTACTTAACTGAATATTTGCAACAACTCACAAATTATATAAGAATACATGTCCACTGATGACTTTGTTCTAAATCACATCGCTTATAGTCAGAGTGACTAGTATCAGTCAAAACTGTAGAAAATGATCGTACGTTAGTATTGCACATAAAAGACATAGCCATAGCCCTTCCGCTTTGACCAACTTGGTGGAACTAATCTCTTCGTAAAATCAGCAGTGATTGCTCCATATATTTGTTTTTAATAAAATCTGAAATGTCCTCAACATCCAGCGAGTTTCTTATTTCATTGCTTAGTAATGAATAATTCTTATTTCCAGTGACCTGCACAACAGATCGATAGATGGTAGAAAAATCACTTTGTTATCCGATCCAGTTCCTGCCTAAAGTAGTTCAGGGAAGATCAAAGACCGTGCATATAGCCGGGGTTATTCACCATAACAATTCCATTGGCACCATTGGTAATTGTCGTTATATAGGGTAGCATCCGCCCTCTGGCCGAATTTGTCCGGTCAACATGTCTTTGGCCATAGGGAATGGCTATCTGCAATACACCAAGCCTTCCGTAATCCATACTTGTCCTCTGCAATGTGCGACTCCCCATCTAGGCAAGCCATCCGGCAAAAGATATCAGATTATTGGAGTCATAAATACCGATTATACAAAATATTCCCTTTGTGGGTAACAGCAAATACACGTTGATATCTAAGCCAGTAAAGACACCTGATGCAATTTTGTTTTGAATTTCTCGACTAGGATCTAGTGTTCAATTTCTTGTCGACTTTCGTTTACCAATATCCAAGATGGTCTATACTGGAATCAGACACATTTTAATGCGTTGGTTGGTATCCACTGTACTGTCTCTAACTTGAACATCTGCAATCAATTAAAATTAAAAAACAATTAAGCCTCTACCACTTGGGTATTATTGTACAAACTGATACATTTGAACGCACTTTTGAGTGTTTCTTAAACCCTTTCGTAGGCTAAAGTCCCTCTTTTCATTGCAAAAGATGAAGACATTGCTTTCCATTGCTTCCTCTTGAAGCGTCGACTGTATTAAACTTTCCACTTTATTCAAATGCCTCACTTCACAGAATGCCTCCACTTTTCCCTCTCAGTCTTGAACGAGGCTAAGAGGCAGGTGTTCGATACTAGAGTCCATCGATCACAAACTGTCGAAGCATCGATTCCTGGCAGATGCTCCCTGCTAACGGTGCTGAAATCCACGCCTAATACGCCTCTAATAGACCCTCCCCACATGTTTGGAGACGTAAGATTGGATACCTCATAACACTGTCACTACAGGTCAATATCAACACCTTCTGGTCGTCACTGAAGACAAGAACTTATAATGACGGTCAAGAGCTTTATTTTATGGGTTAAAGGCCCTCTGGGCACAGGAGGGCTTTGATATGAATTTCGACTAAGCTCGAAAAATCCTCTCGGAGTGAGACAAAGCACGAACTTGGTCTTTGGGGAGTTCGATATTGCGGTATCCTCTCAAACCTTGAAGGATTCTACATTTTGAAAGCATGGTGTGATCATCTTTTACAAAAAAAATGCACGATACAATTACTTAATTGTTTATTTGAATGATGAAAATTCTGAGGAAATGACGGCCAAGAAAAGTGTGAAGGCTTAAGCTCGAAAATCAAATAGTGCTTACAAAACAGCCAAGTATAATACGAACAATTTGTCAAATTCCATTAAATATTTTGTTAACAGTCTGAGTTACTTACTTTGCGCCCTAAGAAAACGGAGTACAGATTTATCGTATAGTAAAAACACCGAAACGCAATCCTGCAAAACTCTAGCCGTATTACAATAAATTACCGTCGTCATAACGTATTCTTCAGACTGCTGTACGTGGGCAAAAAATAGAGAAATTCGTGACAGTGAATAAGAAGTGAATCTTAATTCAGCTGGGCCTATATAGAGACCGACGGAGCACAGCCATAAGTAACCGGATTTGTACTAAACGGCCCTCGATTTGCGAGTGCATGGACGACACGATTTGTCTGGAATCCCCAGTACGTTTCCTTGTATATCTCGCTCGTTTATTATCAGTAGTACGACTGTCTGCAGGCATGGGGATTTGCCTTTAGGAAAATCTTTGAAAGACCTCGAATTGATATCAGTTGGAAGTTCTAGTCTGGCGTTGTCTGGTGCCTTAGGCTATCTGGCCTAGCCTGATGCGTGCTTTGACGAAATGGTCAGCATGATGTATGACGTCATAAGGGTGTCAAACATCACGTCAACCCCTAAATTCCTGGAATGCGTGGTTCAATCAAAATCATATCAAATCAATTAATCCACAGTGACAATGCATTTACGTGCATGACCCGTTCCCCCTTAACTACTTTTAGATAAATAAACAATGTGTGGGGGAGTTTTTTGTGTATACCAAGGCAGTGGCGTTTCTTTTCACAACTGCCAATTTGTTCAACTATAAACGACAAAATACCCCGCTTGTAATTCATTTTGTGCATACACATCACGGCCACGTGGGTGATGGCGGGTTTCACATATTTTTCTTCACGAAGACTGAGTGAGATACAGTTTGTGAAATTGTAACTAGTGTGTTATTACACGCCCTGCAAAACTAGCTGTGTGGAACTAATATTATGCAATAACCATCGGTATACGGGAGTTGTAATTAAAGTGTTCGTTGGCATCACGTTTGTTTATTTTAAATATTCAATGAATTCTAAAACAGTATACATTCTATTAAATATATATGTTTTTCTGGATTAAAAATTCTGAAAAGCCAAGGACCTCTGCGGAAGTAAATAACGTGATTGGGTGTCCGCCTGACCTTTTGGAAGCCCGACTATCAAAATCCCCTCCTTATACCCAACCAAAATGTAGACCCACGAGAATAAAGAACAACGTATAGAATGAAGGATAATAGTTGACTGGTAATAATTCAATGAAGGCATTGACTATGCTCGGGCAGAGAGTTGGAGGAGAGACGCTTGAGATTGATTGAAACCCTTAGGTGTCACGTTTCCTCAGCTTTCAGGCCCCGAAATCACTCCATTCCTCGCCAATTCTCGCTTGATTGACAGACCAAGCCTACGTCATCGTAGCCTCACCAGACTGTGTTTGAGCTTGGAGTAGTCCGGACTAGTGTTATAAGGCCGAGACATTTTGCAATGAAGTGTCGGATTCTCAGGTTGAGAGAATGAAGAGTCTAAGGGAACGACGGAGCGATATGGGGTGGATTGGATGGTGCGGTTTGGGAGAGAGAGGTCGCGAGAGGGTTGGTTTAGACATGAAGACGTAGTATTGGGAGTTTGCGGATGGATGAGGCACTTGATTATTTTCCTGCTCTGTAATGTCAAGTTGGTTGTGGTGTTCGTCTTGCCTCCCCATATATCTCGAATTTCAAGGCACCTAAAAGGTTAAGGTCTTTATAAATGTGTTCTTAAAATCATGGATTTTCGCAAACATTATCCTCCCTGCGGATTGCCCTATACTAATGTGTTGATCCATAATCGAATGATTCATTTCTCGAGATGATTATGGATCATATAGACATAGATCTCCAATCTTCCATATTGTTTAAATCTGTTTGATTTAGTAAAACAGAAAATGATAGTCGCATCATTTGTTGATGTTAAAAGACAGGGCACATTGTACATCGTGACAGTGGCACTGACCAGTCTACAAATGTCGTCTCGTTAAGTCCTTCAAATGACATGAATTATTTTCACTTGCTTTGTAACAACAAGCTGAGGGGGAGTATATATTAAGACAAACTGACAATGAGAGATATATTAAAATAATCATCACAGCTACGTTGGTTTATGTTATGATCGTTTTAATTTTTATTCATTCACATGTTTTCCATTTTGTTTACTATTTCATTATTATTTTTCCGCTCTTGGGGAATAGAAACATTTATTTTTGAGCACATCTTCCTCCGATTTCACCCAAACGACACGGATGATCTCGCAACATCCGATGACAAATGAGCCATACGCCCGGATGGTATCTGTCTCGCTTTATTTAATTTCTGTGACAAATTTTACATTGGTTTTCATTCTCTCTTTTCTGCTCTTGTCCTTGAAACTGAATTTCAGAGGCAAAAGCCTAAAACGTCACCACGATGGTAAAACTAGGAGATCTCACAGCGAGGGGTAGATATACAACTACCAGAGACCAATTGGACCCCGTTCCCACTTGATCCACCAATTGGGGGCCATACGGAGAGGCAAAGGAAGGTAACTAACCAAGCAGACAGCGATGCGTACTGACGACTTCAAATCATTATTAAACTGCCCTTCTACAGGGTGAGTCGAAAAAAAAAAGCGAAACCCAAATTTCGGGACCATTGTTTTAGTAAATTTCTGCATGTAGCACTTTCAAAATCTAGGATATAAAAGCCCAATTCATAAGCTTTCTTTTAGTACAAGAATCAATCAAATCACTCATGTACTTTTCAAGTTACGGAATTTTAAATACAACCACCGTTTTAAACTTCTGTCCACGGATCGCAAGAAGGTAAGTGTTTTTTTCAGCAAAACTAAAACAGATAGGGATGTGTTTGAATTGTTTTGTTTTGCTGAAAAAAAACGCGCATCTTTTTTGTGGTCCGTGGACAGAACTTTAAAACGGTGGTTGTGTTTAAAATTTCGTAACTTGAAAAGTACATAAGTGATTTGAATGATTCTTGTACTAAAAGAAAGTTTATGAATTGGGCTTTCATATCCTAGATTTTGAAAGTGCTACATGCAGAACTTCACTAAAGCAATGGTCCCGACATTTGGGTTTCGTTTTTTTTTTACTCATCCTGTAGAACCCATGTAGGCCTACCATAATCAATTCGATTATATCCACAGAGTTTTCAATTTCGAAGGAATAATTTTGAAGACTGAAAACAACTTACGATTCCTGGTGTGAAATCCTCATTTTGTTCAAGGAATTGAATAGCTTGAGCATACTTTTTAACAGCAACAAACACAAAACAGTGTTAATATTAATCAATAGATGATGTATGTTCGCTGTTCGATCTTTCAAAAACATCAAAATCTATTTTATATTTGTTTACTGCTTCATCGTTAATGTTAAGCAAGGAGACAATTCCCCTATCCCGGAAATTCCAGATTTCTCCAAACAAGATCATGATATGCCAAGTGTTTAATCAACGTGATTCGTGATTAATCAACAGGTAATGAAGTTAATATCCAACCAACGGTCGTGCATTTTGAATTACATCTTTTGAATGAGTTTGTTGCTCATATCGAGTGAGTGCACTTTACACATAGACCAGTAGGTTAGGTGATCCCGCCGGCAGCGGTGTCTGAAGCACATTCGGTGTGGCATTGCTGAGAAGCTTGGCTTTCACTTGATCATGGGTCAAATCTTTCTGTGTCGACAGAAGAATAGCAGCAGCTCCTAAAATAAAAAGCAGGATAGAAAGACATGTAAAACAACATTAAATCAAACCTCATACACCTGTAGATGTTTGATAACTTATCTCAGGTACAAGGAATAGTGGGGTTTTCTTCACGCCGTTGCCGGCTGGATGGGATGGAGAGAACACTTACAAAAATATTTTCCGAACATTTTTTGGGAAACCACTGAAAAAAATGACATAAAATTTTCCACAAAGAACAACGCTGATTTTAAGTTTATTTCATGAGGAATTGCATGCTTCATAATCATCAATTTACATAATTGTTATATTCAACGAAAACTGAGTTACCTTGCGGTACTGAAACATAGTTTTGTTTGACATTAAGCAGTTTGAAGTGAATTATTTGAATATAGGGCGGGGCTTCATAACTAACAGTACACAAAGGGGCGGGGCTTATTAAAACAATACAAATTGTTACCTGCAACGATAGGCGTGGCTTCAGAGGTGCCACTCACTGTTTCTACCTTGTAATCGCTGCCAATATACGCCCCGGTGATATCCTTGCCAGGGGCAAAGATATCTACACAACTACCATGGTTGGAAGAGTACCAGCGAGTGTCAGTTTTTGTTGATGCGCCGACGGTTATGACCTGCAGGAAATAAAAACACATTCATTCATTCAAAATGTAACGTGAACTCGCGTGAATGGTGTTTTATTTAGGCCTACTATGCGAGGTTGATAAAGCCTTATATTATTAACTCATTTTTAAAAAAATCTCTCCCTCTAATTATATTCAAATGTCATCCAATTTTTTTATATGAAGCTAGTCCCACGTTGCTCCCCTTCCAGTCAAATCAAATCTTGCTCCTTTTCAAACTCTAGACACTTCACTCTGAAGTCACTTCATTCATGCGACCTTTACGGTAAAAATGTGAGCATTTTAAGGTTCGCGTTTTACGATCGGATTTTTTTACGCCAAATTTTACCCCAGGTGATTGACCAAGTGGACCAACTCTGCACCCATCGGTTTGTACATGATCTTTCCCACCATGAATCCCATCGGTGGATTTCAGTCACGTGATGGCAAGTTTCAGCCAATGAAACCCATGGAGTGATGCACCTTTTTACAAGTAGTTCATGCAAGCATAGGCCTACCCGTTTGAAGTTTGCAGGGTAAACCTGGCAGGCGTCGCTGTTCTCATTCCCGGCAGCCACTGCTACTGTGAATCCTTTATCCATGGTGCTTATGACGGCATCTTCAAGCACCTGGTTCGTGCCACCTTCACCCAATGAGATGGATGCTACAGCGGGCTTGACGGCCGTCTGTGTCATGATGTCAAGGGCTGCCATAATCACAATGATTATATCGATGTCATGATCTCATCCTTACATTATTAAAACAATAAGATCGCATTCAAAACGTTGTCAATAAAAACTCTTGTAGACTTAGGTAAGGTGCCTTTCTTCAGGCCATTTTTCACGATACTATAACCATCCCTCACCTGTATAACGACACATCCGGTAGTGTTGGATCATGGAAACAATCGCTAAGACGGCCTTGAAATATCAATTATCACTTCTTCTTTTTCTGTTTTAACTTAAAACGACCGTATTTCTTTAAACCACATGAAATGTCCTTAACCCCCTTTGTGAGACTGACAAGGCACCTTACTTGACTGATAATAATCCGTTTGATAACTCACCCTTCGTAGGAGCTGACTAGGTAGGCCTGTACACTTAACCCAATAGATTACTCATCCTTTAGGAGAGCTGACCAGGTGCCTATTAACCATTAGATAACTCGCTCTATGCAAGGGCGGATCAAGAACACAATTTTTTGGGGGCCCAAAAAATGGTTGGTTCCCCAAAAAGTGGGTCCAAAAAAATACGGCGTAGGGTAATTCGGGGCGCGGCCCGCTTAGGGGCCCCGAATTTTTTTTTTGATTCTAGATCCTCTGTGCCGAACTGAGGCAATTTCTGGCCACTTTGACAGCTTTATTTTGAGGAAAAGATGGTGGTGTACGCCGTGCCTGTTGGACAATTTACCATTCATTCATGAGAGTTGACCGGGTACCTATAAACCGTCATTACCCTTCAAGAGAGAGCTGGTCAGGTACCCAACCCATTTCAAACCTCACCCTTCATGAGAGCCGCCCAGGTACCAAGAGCACGATATTGCGAGATGACTTTGCCCACCACAATGTTAGCCTGATTGGCCGCTCCGTAGACATTGCCGGCAGCCACAGAAGTACACAACGTACCATGGCCCCATGGATCATCACCCTGAAAATGGCACAGAACAATCGAAATTCATATAAATACGTTATTTTAAAAAATCAATATAAAGGAGAACGTCATTTTAATAAATAGTTCTGTAGGTTAGGCCTACATTGTGACGCCCCAACTATATCATCGGTCTCAACTTAAAGGGTTCATAAAGTGAATTTGATTTTGTGGAACTTTCTACTCCTCTTTGTATAGAAACGATTTGACATCACTTTTTCGGTTAATTTGATTGAAAAGTGCACTTCTTTAAACATTTAAAAGCGTCCATGCTTTTCTGGACAACTGAGGGCGCTGTTGATGTGATGTCATTTGAAAACAATTGTGAGAAAAGTTTGCTTATTGGCGTACTGCATGAACTGACACAACAACGAATCGACAAAGACAGTTGGGACCGTCCCAACTCAAAGGGCCCATGCAATGTATCTTTTTTTAAATGTAATCCGTGCAAAGTGCACTTTTGTGTCCAATTAGCCTGGTTTTCAATTTTCGTGTTGCCATTTTCATGGTACCTTTTGGGGGGTTTTATGCTAAATGCAAATTTCCATATTCATGAGCAGAAGCGAGATTTCATTTCAGACAGAAGCACAAATGTCGGGATGGGGCCAAGTTCAGTTTGGGACGGTCCCAGCTTTAGCTAACTTAAGGGACCGTCCCAACTTAAGTTTTTCAGTTGGATCCACGTCGGTACGGTTTGCACCCCCAAAATGGCGGCAAAACAGCGTCCCCATTAGCTCAATTATGACCCATTGGTGTGGCATCATTAATACTAGCACCCTCCACACCTTCTCATGATTTTAATCCTGATCCAAACTTACGTTATTGCCATCAACATCGTAGGCGATTCTGACCGACCTTCCGCTGAATTCCTGGTGAGTGGCCCGGATGCCGGTATCGAAGACCCAAATTTCCACATTTTGACCATGGTCTTTCAAAACAAAACAAAACAGGCATATTATAATTATCAATGGTTTCACTTGCGAAACCAGAGAAATCAAGGGTGTAACTTTTCATGCGGTGGCGGTGTTTCCTTGTTATTGACCTTAGATCTATTCCTCAATTCGTGAGGAATTATGTCCCTCGCGACTTGGGGGTTGCACAAATTATGACAGCAGAACTGACGATTGTGATTTCTTGTGATTTCTGATTTCTACCCACTTTGCGGCTTTGTGGAGGCCGAGTGCCTGGGGAAAACTTCCCAGCTATACCTTCTAAACACGGAGTGGTTTGTTGGCAATTTTGTTGTCGAATACCCCTCCCCCTTTTAAATTGGTCTAGCGACGCCCGCGCGTCGGATACTTATCAATAAATTATCGTGTTCACCTTTGGACACCGTCTTATTGCACAAATTGTAGCGAAAGCTCAGAAACTGGCCATTCCTATCACAGTCAACATGCCACCATTTTCTCATTAACCTCTCTGGAGGTGAGATACTAGTATAAGGCAATAAATTTGACATAAAAATATAATGTTTGAGTTAATTATTAAGTTACAATCAGTATTGGGCATTACTTGGAGGATTGTACTGTCCATCAAGCGGAAGGTTTCTCTGGTCGATGCGGTCTAGCGCCCACTGACCCGTTGAGCCGCGCTGGTCCAATCGATGAACACGTTGTCCGCTACTGAACAGCTTAGGTAGTCGTATCACACCATTCTCAGAGACATACTCAACCTCTTCAAGAGTGCGTATCTATTGTGAGTTCAAAAACGTGTTTTACCAATAATGTTTTCCCTTCAATTTAAATTAAAAAAAAAACCACATAATAAACTGCCAGTCTCGTTAATTAGGTTTAGGCTTTAAAACAGTGTCAGGCGTTACTTTTATAACCCGACTGATTATGTCATCGCAAAGTGAACCATACGGGTTTGCTGGTTTCCATTTTTCCCCCAGAAAGCTTTGCAGTTTCAATATAAATCGAGCTTGACTGCCATGACGAAAAGGAAGCGTTGCCGTCAGATCCTTTTTTATACTATTACCTAATTAGTTCTTGTGGTGGCGGCAGTGGTAACTAATTCAACTTACGTAATGCAAGGCTTTCCCTGATAACTTGGCAGCGAAGCCGTTGAGTACATCGGTGAACGTTTCCTGAATGGTGACCTCATTCGGTTGAATGTCGAAGTCTCGCGTTAGTTCATCAATCACGTGGTTGATGCTGACGCCACCCTAAGACGTGAGAACAAAAGAAAACCAAAACAAGATGTTACCGGCGAGTCTGGCGTTGCTCGGCTAGCTAGACTGAAACAGTCCCCAACCCCTTTTAAAATCGTGCTTTGAAATAAAAAAAATACAATTGTCTTAGTGCTCCCTTGAAAAATTGATGTTTTTTGTTTTTAATGCAGTTATGGACCCGAGTCGAGTCGTACAGGACAGGTTGTACCCGAGATCATACGGCTGTCGACTTGACCAGCTGCAGCTAACAGAGAACGACTAGACAGACTGGTTTGTTTGGTTACGGCTAGGACAATGTCTTGCCTTAATGAGTTTATAGCTTTTGTGTAAGGCTGCTAGCTTGATAAAGGCTCAGACTTACCTTGAGTTTAATGATGTAGCTGTCAGGTATGGCTGTCTTTGCACGATGCAGTGGTACTTGCTCGGCAAAGCAAGATGCAACCAGCGAGACACAAAACACCAAGTACATAAACATGATGAATCTAAAAAATTAAAACGGACATCGATATTGAGAATTAAGATGTTTGAATGTCACCCGGGCTCACCGATCAACTGTAGCTACTCTTGTGAAGTGAATAATGTTTGGTTATGAAAAGAACTCGTTTCAGTTATAGTAGACTCTGACTGTCATCAGGAGAATCGATTCTTCTCCGAACTATTTCTGTGTTTCAGTACGTTACATGGTGTCAGTGGTCTAACTACCGGGGGGGGGGGAGAAGCACAGCGCCCCGGCGGATGTCTGTGCATCCCTTATTTGAAATCTTGACTTGAAACCAATATGTACCATACTGTTGAAATGATACGTCTCATTTTCCTGTAGTGCCCCTTGAAAATGGATGCGCCCCTATAGGTGCCCCTCCCCCACATTTAGAAGTTTGACTTGAGTTATGGCGCTGCATGGTGTAAGGAGAAGGCATATTGTTAAACTGAAAAAAAAATTGAAGAGAGGTTTGATGCTTCAATGAATCAAAACATATGAACTAAAAAAATATAAAATTTACTACATTAACAGGTATGAAATTGAAATAAATTAAATGCAGTTCAGGAAATATTTCAGTACCATTAACTTCCTATATTGAAATGTTATCAGAAAACAAACACATTAAGCGAAATTAATTGTATCCAACATCATTTTGTAAAACTAAAAAAGGGCGATGAAAACCATAATGTGCAAATTATACTTACATGAGAAAGTAAACGATTTGGTATCGCGACTATCCCGTGCGCTGACTCAGTTGACAGTGTTTTGAGATCTCATAATATTAACCAATGTAATTCTAATTATTATCTAATTAAAAATCATTCTTGCAAGTATCTAATCTCATGGCCTAGAATAATTATCATCACACAATAATAGGTCAGTGTGCGTTGCGTATTGTTTATAATTTTATTTGGATCAAACCATAGTGGTAGGATACCGTGAGCATGGTAGGATAGCCTAAATCATCAAATAAGTGAATTGCAACCGATAATACTTTTGGGAATCTTTGACAGATCTAGACTGGGGACGGAGAAGGCAAACAAAATATCGAGAATCGGAAGTGCTGAATCAAAATGGTGGCGTCCCACGCCCCATCCACCCCAAACCCCTTCTTCCCATTGGCAAATACCGCATTGATTCGCTCTCGTGTGTTTTCCTGCATAATTATACAATTTTCTTTTAATTTCAAATGTTAAAAACACTCATACTCTTTTATTTCCGTGGTTTACTGAACTTGAAGCAGTAGTAAGTCATTCACCGAAAAGGTGACAAGAGTTGTCGCTAAAGTGAAACTGCAACCTTGCTTGAATTTTGTAATAAAGGTTTTTATATTTATAATCTCATCAAGTTTAAATAAATTGTAAATAGTTTCAGATTACAGACTTTGAGAAAGAACCATCTGCACTGGCGGATAAAAAGAACTGAAAAGATATCGTGTGAGTATAATGTGATAATGAGCAGGTCATATTTTTAAAACATTTCTTCGTCGGAAGTAACATGATCTAGGCCTACTTTTCCCGCTCCGCTTTTGAAGTCGCCGAGAGAAGGCAGATAACAGACAAAATGGGGTTATTGGTAGAAGCAGAATTTTTGGTTTGGCAAATTAATGACTTAATTTTTCACGGTCTTTCAAAGAAGTTCCTGTACTTCACGTAACTGAGAGAATTGGCAGACCACAAACTTGCAGTCCACTGTCTGCCCCGTTCTCTTCCTCATCAACATATAGACTGGAGTTTTGAGGCCATACAAGGTTTGACGCAAGTGAGGAATTTTCATTTCTGAGAAAAAAAAATGGATGAAATGATCCCGAAAGTTGCTGTATTTATTTTTGCCACTGAGTTTATGAATCAGTAAAATTGCTGTGTGGACTTCGGGACTGCCGGTGTCATATGAAAATCGGACTCGTATGAAAATCGGACTCTTTTTCCCTTTTATTGGTTAAATCCTCTCACGTGACCGGTCCCTCTCCTAATTATCTATGCATGAGCATGCGCAATACCACCAAAGAGTCCGTATTTCATAAAACCTAAATTCATGCTACACCTGTGCATGCTTTTTAGGGATGGTCATCTTTAGGGGGGAAATCACCCAAAAGTCTTCGGTCAACCCTGCCAAAACTTGAACAGAAAGTAAAAAGAGGGTTATCAAGCTTTAATTTGATAAATGTGTCTTAAAAACCTTGTGAAATGGTTGTACTTTCCCCGCATTTTTAAAATTGGGGGTATTTATCATTGGTCCCTGGCAATTTTATTCTCTGCATATGCACCCACGACAGAGCCGCTGCCGTAATATAGTGTTAGCGCCCTCACGGATTGGTTATTAGTAGCTCTCCGGCACGTTCTATGTACATGGGAGAGGACGCAAATCGAGATTTTAAAATTTGCACAATCAAACGCTTTAGTTTATTTATTTTACCATATAAATCAACTTAATTAAATAAGTCTTAGTGTGTGTTAATTTTCTCTTGTATATTTTGGGTTACTTTGGATACTATTGGAGTATTGGTTTTACGAGTCACTTGATTTTTTTCGCAACCCCTACAACGATACAAATGGAATGCCCTTATGTGAATAACTGCATAAATTAGCATATGTAATATAGGTGCAGTCGATAGGGTGTTCAACCAACCATCACTTCCGGATGTAGACGTGAGCGCTATGACTATGTAGGTCAAGATAAGTCGTTCTGTGTATAAACATTTTTTATCTATTTTTAACCGGATTTTCTGGATGCTGTGTGGCCAGTCATCATGTCTACGACTGCAGCCTCTGATGGCACAATACAGACTCTTAAGATAGTCGTGGTCGGAGGTGGGGGTGTCGGCAAAAGTGCCATCACCATACAGTTCATTCAGGTATACTTGCACAAATTAACTGGGAGTGATTGTAATGCATTAAATATGGTGTGTTCATGTACAACTTAGTACTAGCCCCATAAATATGTCTCAAATATTGGGCTTCCTCTGTATTGTGAGCCACACACTGTGATCATATGCTATGTTGGGAACATTTGATTAGAGGAAATCGGAATCGAGACTGTTTTTTTTCACACTTTGTTTTTGTAGCTGTGAACCGGTCTCGCATTTTTTTCCGTTCTTAACCTACATGTAAGCCGGCAGATCGTATAGCACCGTCATGCATGTATGTTACATTACATGTTCCTTTTCTGTCCCAGCAAACCCGTGCCGTGGTCTGGTGCCGTGGATAGCCCACCACCTCGCAAGCAACACGGCTATAGTTCGAGTCCCAGAGTAACCGATGTTTTTGGAACTGTCCCAAGAAATAAGAATTGTCTTCATTTATTGTTTTAAATCGATATATTTAAGTGTGGAGTATTTCATCTTTTCTGGAGGAATTTTTTTTATAGTGAAAGAAAGTCTGAAATTGTAATATAGGTCTGATTCCCGTCTCTTTAACACAAAGTCACAACGACAGTGTTAGCCCGGAACCAGATTTAGATTTGTCAGGGTAAAAATGTCTAAGTCCCAAGCAACAGTCACTGTGCATGTTCAGTGCCATGCTGGTACAACGCTGAAAACAAACGGGGACTGCTTCACGCCTCAGGGCCAAAATCCACTGCCTTTTTCACTTGATATTCACCATGGAAGATACTTACCTGGTAGAGAAAATCAAGAGGTCAAGTGTACATGACATTTTTTCTTATAAATTTTTTTCCTTTTCCACTGCATTATTTACAATGTTATCCATACTCTCTGTATATATTTTGTTCATTTTCTCGTTTGGAATTGGAAATAAAGTTAAGTAAGACATGTGACCCAGAGAACATTACGGAAATCTGTTTTGGATAAAGTCACTGTACAGGATAACTAAACACCTACAGAAACAGAACTCCATTTTTCCTGGCTAGTATCTTCCATGACGAATATCAAATGAAAAAAACATAGCCCCCATTTTGATTTCCTCAAAATCAACTTTTCTCCACATATATATTCACTGTGTGGGTCACAAGTCCAGTATTTGAGCCACATTATGGGGCTAGTTACAAGAAGGCATGGTGGGCCTATAGGTTGAAAGAAACTGTGTACATTGTGTATGGCATCTTAAAAATGTAGGGCTCTATAGCTAACCAAGATTCTCTTGATGTGCCCACGGTAGTTTGTACGATTAAAAAGCTTTACCTTTCCTCTCCCACAGTCCTATTTTGTGGTAGAGTACGACCCCACCATAGAAGATTCCTACACCAAACAATGTGTCATCGATAGTGTAGTAGCTAAGCTGGACAGTAAGTATGCAAATCTTTGTGAAGCTTTGAATTTCGATTCCTAAATGTGTCTTGAGAAAGAACCATGAGAGTATTTCATCAATGTTTCGGATAGTATACTGATCTGTTTATCCTTGGGATAGTGCCAGACATCAGTATGGTGTCTGAAACGTTGAGAAAATACTCTCTATCATTCTGTCAGAACCAACGTTTCTCCTTAAGAGAGATTGAGTGCTAGAGTGCGACGTCACTACATGTACCGCCCAAAGTAAGGCTTACTTCCTAGACAAGTGTTCACATGTATGTTTAAAGGTAGAGTAGATCATTTGCAGCTATCCATAAAGTAACTGACAAAATTATTCTTCAAAACCTTACTTGGTTTAAAGATAGTAATTGTACTAAACTCCCTGTGAAATTATTCTTTCTGGCATGCTGTCATTTTCAAGAAAATGACAGCATGCCAGTTCCAAAGATATGTCGAGTGGCGCATTTTAAAAAATTTCCGTTAGTAGTTGGTTTGTAACTCGGCGAATCCGTGAATGGGTGCGCAAAAGCGTTGACACGATGCACACACGGGCGTGGGTGCTATTATTCGTCAGTTCAGTGCGTGACATCACGTAGCTGCAATTGGCTGAATGAGAACGTGTCCCGGATGCTGATTTCGGGCGCAATTCAAAACGTGACTCGGCAACTTTGAATTGAAATCGAGATCCTAGAACATTGTTTTCTCAGAATATACAGCATTTACAGAGCTACGTGTAAAACTTCATCAAATTAGGTAGTTGTTAAACACCCGTCTTTACATTTTGAGCACTTTTGATGCTTCAAACAAAAAATTCTGATTGTTTCCATTGATTTCCATCATGCAAAATTTTAACAACAAAAAATGTCTTTGGTGGTTTATGATACATTTTGTTAAGTTGCTTCACGCATGTTGATTCCGTGGGAAAATCCCTTCCTGAGTAATTCTTCATTCATGAGAAATCCCTTGCACACAGTACACACACTTCAATTATACATGTATCCTGTGGATTCAATGTATTCTGTCTCCTGTACTTGAATACTGTTAAGCAAACATTTGCTTTACAATTGTATCAACCTCATTGAATTGAAGAGATCAAGCAAACATGTTATTCATCAATTCCTTTCCCTTAATCCCATTACATGTATAAGGCTTTTCATCATTTCATCCACTTTCAAACATTAGCTTTGAATGTTCTATGAAAAAAAAAAAAAAACAGGATTCCTCTGGGTTTTGTTTCTGAGAATTAATCATTTCCCATCATAACACATGAACTGTTGTGATTAAAAAGTACACATATAGGATGGCATAGAGCCAAAATGCTGCATGTGTTTTTTTTCATATTTTATTTTTTATTTCATTTAAGGAGGTGACGTCTATGTGTTTAAACGTTTAAATGAAACAAATTCTAAATGCATTTACAAATATTCCAAAACTTTAAAGAAACCTGAATTATAAACAAGAAACCTACTGAACAATCACACGATCTTCCCTTGATAAACATACATAGCACAAATAATTCACAATGTTTTCGACCCTTTTTAGTTTACAAAACCTTAGAAGCACCACAGCACTTGCTCGATTATATTCGGGGTGCATGTAGTCATTTTGCAATGACTGCCAGCTGTTATAATGTCATTCATTGTTGATTTATCATGGCAATCGTGCCGGTCTGCAGACAAAACGGGCAGGTGTCAGCCTTTGTGAAATAGCCAAATGTTTGAACTTTTAATAAAAGAAAATAAACTAGAAGATAAGAGGTGCCCAGCCATGATGAACAGCGCCCTCATAGTTTAAACGGTATTTAAATATTTACTGTAAAATTAAACGCAGAGTAACATCCTTAATTTCATTGATGGCTAATGATTAGAATTTGAAAACATTATTTTCCCCAAGCCACACGGATAGGATGAGATTTTTTTTCCAGAGAGCCTTATTATAACGAAAACTTTGCTCCAGGCAAATATTAAAAAATAAAACATTGAAAACCATATTGTATTTGCATGGAATTCAATTTAATGAATCTGTTTGCAAGTGTTGAAAGAAAATACTGGTAAGCCTTGAATTGATCCAATTTCTCTTTTGAAATGTTATAATCCAGAAATAACTGTCAGCGTTTCAACAATTTGAAGAATGTGTCAGATGCATAATTGGCTTGCCCATAGGCAGTAAGAGAGGTCCAAGAGTGTGTGCGCTGTATCTGTGGCTTATTCCATGACTGTATCTGTAGATAGTGTACTGCAGAGATAATCCATGGCAAATGTGCTCTATTGCCATATGTACAGGGTGTCTCCCAAAAAATGTAGCAGTTAAACAACATTTTTTTCTGAGGAAACTAAATCGTTGTTTTTTTGTAAACAATTTACCATGAGATGATAGAGTGTTTCTTTACCCTTCACAGGATTTTTGTTCTGTGTGATTTGGACCTTTTAGTTTAAAAGTTACGGCAAAGCTTGTAAAGACTGTCAAAAATCTGTGTGGGCCACTTTCTTCACCTTGTTGGTATGTGAATGCCTTTCATTAGATACCAAGTGGCCCAACTTGGAATTCAAGTCCTTTCATTTAATTAGCTGTATCTCTGGACTGGGGTGTTCAAATGAGACGGGATAAAGACCATTGTGTAGAGTATTTACTACACCTTCAGACTCTATAGATGAGTTTTGCAAAGAGAGTGCCAGGATTTTTAATCTTTATGGATTGACTGAGTTTTTTGGAGACGCCCTGTATTTGCTTCAATACGTGCAATTTGCATACATAAGTCTAATTGTAACCAAAATTACTAATAACTGTTGTTGGATTTCTGAAATGTTCAAAATTCATTATTTATAAAAAAAATTTAAAATAATAAATATATGCATACTATGTAAGTATACCTATCAGTATATTGTAAATATATACTTAAATTAATGCATCTGATAAACTTTTCAGTTTACGGGTTAGTTCGTTTGTTCACTTTGTCTGCTGTACAACCCACATGCAAAATAGAATTACATGTAGGCCCCTATGTGCCATGCTTTTATATGCCTGTGAAAACTATGAAAACTGTGTTGACCATCCACCTGGCACCCGCAAAACAATTTTGCATATTGACCAACATATAACAGCACATACTTGTATAACTGTATGCCTTTTAATTAATTACAAGTGTCAAGAAATGTTATTTTTATGGCTTGGTTTGTTCACATTGTTGATTTTCTGTGAATGTTCCACATGAAGGAAGCATCGGTTAAAGGTCATGGATATCATTTTCAAACATTCAAAAATCAAACTGTCAAAAAATTGCTTTTTTTTACAATAACTGTCCCAAATGGAGTCAAAATGTATTAACCCTTAAATCCCTAGGCATTTTTGCTAGGATGCAATCTCATTCCTTCAAAATCCTTCTACTGCCTCCGTGTACAAATTAGATACAGCCTCAATCCTCCAAAATCCCCCATTATTTCTTGAATGTGGTCCTTGGAGGAACACCATGCACTGCCTCATCCTGCAAAATCCTCCAGCAATCACTGTCAATATGTTGAGGCAGGGGCAGGGACATCTTGGAGCAGTGCGGGGGATTTCAAGTGTAATAAGATAAAGATTTACCGTAGCACCGTGGGACAAATCTCTTTTGTGAGATGGAGAGGTTCTGAAAAGAACCGGGGAGAAAGTCACTTATTCTTACAAAAATTGTCACATTAAAGGGAAGATACAACATTTGCAAACATCACAAAATGAAATGACCAAATTGTCATGAAATATCTTACTGGACTGTTAGGGAATGACAGTCTTAAGCATACTGTAAAATCGTGGCTCCTAGTGTGATGTCATTTTCAAGAAAAACGGTATTTTTTCCAATGCCAGTCGGCCGACCAGCATTGGAGAAAACTGGCTTTTTCAAAAACTGCTCCTAATTTTTCATAATTAGTTATTCCGCGTTTTCTTTGCAATTGATCACACACCTGTGAAGGGGTACAAGCCTACCAGACTGATTCTCTGACCTTAACAATTCCCCAAAGTCTATAAAATACTCCGTTTCATCTTAAGTGGGGTCAGGGAACCAGACTTTAAGAACATGATCGGTTTGCTTTGCTATAACATACTAATCCTCCAAATCCATTTATTTCTGAAAGTTGCAGCAAAAGCACATGTTGTGCATTCCCTGTAACTCATTTTTCTCACTAACTCATCAGAGATATTTGTCACTCCAAGTCAGTTGGAGAGTGTTCAGTTATTCAGGCCATCTCCAAGTCTCTTGTTCCCAGAGCTGCCCCCCCCCCATGACAGATCCCTCCTGTTATAAACGATAGATTCCAGCACTCTTCTAGGTGTAAAAAATAGCATTGTGCGTGGGTATATGATGTGTTGTTCCATTGTCTGAGGCTGTAGGAAGTCTAGCCATATACAATGCCACTTGTTCTACATGGGAAACGTACATTGTAAATGAAGCAAGTCACCTGACATATAACCTGCACAGGAAATGTTCATATTGTTGTTTTGCACTGTCAAATCGGACGCCCCAAATCTATATGTGCTGATCATGTTGCCATCAACATGATATAGCTGCAACAGATTGTTGCCAAGGCATACATACGTGTGTGTTTCACATAAGGCCAAAACAAAATAGTTCTGCTTCCGATTACATGGGAATTGTTTGTTTTGGGCAATTTTGTGTGTGTGTACGATCACATGGAGGTGTCTGCGTGTAGTCAAGGATAAATTGTAGTAATTGATGGTTTTCGGGGTTTTTATTCCTCATTTTTTTCCCCCAAAACAAAATTATGGTAGGGGCTGTCAAAATAGGGTAGGTACCGTAGGGTAACGGGAGCAGACCTTTTGGGGGGGGGGGGGAGCCTACCGTAATTGCAAGTTCTTAGTGTTTTTTTTATGTAAGTCTTTACATGGGTTTGTTTGTCAAATGCCACACTTTTGTCAAAAGCCATCCAACAAGTGTACAGGCAAGGCATACTGTTCACACTGACAATGGTGTGTACCCTGGTGGCTGTAGATTTTGGAGTTTTTGTCTGGGTTGAGCCTCTCAACCTTGGTCCTGGCCAGGGTTGGGTTTTACCCTGGATGTAGAGTGCTGGACCCTCATAGAAGCCGTGTTGGATTCTTACTAGTTTGAAAGGGGTTCCTTAAACCTCTGTGTTGGACCCAGGTTAAAGTTATAGTCCATCATTTGTAATGTGTGCATTTTGTTCGTTTGAAGCAACAAAAGTGCTCAAAATCTAATGAAGGGTACTGAACAACTAACCTGTTAAAGTTTCAGCTCAGCTTCAGCTGTATATTCTGAGAAAAACGGCATTCTAGGATCTCAATTTCAAATCAAAAGTTGCTGAATCATGTTTTGAATTGCGCCTGAATTCAGCGTCCGAGACTCGTTCTCGCTGAGCCGAATGCAGCTACGCGATGTCGCGCACAGATCTGACGAATTATAGCAACCGGGGGTACGTGTGCGTCGTGCCAATGCTTGCGCGCGCTTCGCCGAATAACAAAACGAACTACTAATTTAAAGTTTCCTACGGTGCGTCTTAAGAAGCACCGTTGGAAAGGCCTTCTTTCGTTGATTACTTCAAAATGACAGCTTGCCAGAAAGAATAATTTCACAGGGAGTTTAGTCCCCTTACTATCTTTCAACCAAGTATGTTTTTCAACAATAAATACGCCAGCTACTATTCGGATAGCTGCAAATGATGGACTATAGCTTTAAACACACAGAGACTTTGGAAAGTGTGAAAGGGCTATGCATATATTATGTGTCGATTTGGTTGACAACCATATGCATAGTCATGCCAAAATATGTTGAACATTTGCACAGTAAATTCAACGTGTACCGGTGTACATGCATGTTACCCTGAAACACGTACATTATTCTTGTAGTTTCTGACAACAGATATTTAGCTTGCTTCATGCTAACATTGTTTATATAGTTTTCTTTTGGTTATGGAATCATATTAAGAAAAACAGAATTGCCTGTGTCGGTTACTTTTTTATGATCAGCTGATCAGTTGTTATTGTTAGCCCTGGTTTGTATTGACAGCATGGAAGCATTTCTATGTTAAAAGAGTTAATGAAAATTGATCTTAGAAGAACCGGGACTTCAGAGGATGGGCGGGGATGGGGGGGGGGAGGGGAGATTGGAGGGGAACGCTTAACAGTTCAACATCCAACTATCTATGTTAGCTTCTAATTTGCTGGTTGTTTTGTCGTCAGTTTTGGATACGGCAGGTCAGGATGAATTCAATGCGATGAGAGAACAGTACATGAGAACTGGGGATGGCTTTCTGCTCGTATTCAGCCTCACCAATAGAACGAGGTACGTATGCGTAAGACCGTTAACAATAGGTATAGTGGTTAGGGTTCGAATCCAGCTGCTAGCCATATGTTATATCCTCGGACAAGTCGCTTTACCCCGGCTTGCCTCTCTCCACCTAGGAGTATAAATGGGTACCGGCATTAGCTAGGGAGTAACCTGCGATGGACCAGCATCCCATCCAGGGGGAACAGAAATATTCTCAGTTGTTTTATGCTACAGAAAGCGGAAATAAACGCCTGCCTAATAGGCCATATTGGCTCGTAACAGCCTTCATGCCAATGGTCTTTAATTACCCTAAATATTGTCCGTTTTAGTGACATTCCTCGCAAATCACACTCCCCCCCCCCAATCTTCCCCACTGCTTCATGTTCATCAGTGTCCATGAACCCACAGCTAGCCACAGAGATACTCTGCGGCTTCATTCAGACTAGCTTGGAACACTCGGCTCTAAGGTTTATAACATAAAATGACGAATTTCCCATGTCATGAGCCTTAGAGCTAGGCTTAAACTGTATGCCATCTTAAAAGGGTAGTTACATTTAGCCCAGCCATTCTCCGCTTAATTTAGTTGAAAATCATTGGTCGCAATTAAATCCTTTCCATGAAGGAAATCAGCACTTCAACCACCACGAACCACAACATCCTCATGGTAGTAATTGAGTAATGATTCATATGGTTTTTTTTTCGGGGTTACTTTTCTGTTCTAGTTTTGAGGAAATCGTCAGATTTCATCGGCAGATTCTGCGAGTAAAGGATCGGGATGAGTATCCTATGATCCTGGTGGCTAACAAGGCAGATTTAATCAACCAACGAGTGGTAAGCAAATGTTTGTATTTGGCAATCCCGTCTGCATTTGAGAGTAGGTAAAAAATTGGATATTTAATTTCAATTTTGCTTTTTTTTGTTTAATCCTTGATCCAACAAAGCAGAAAAGATTGAAATTGCAAGCTTCAATTAAATTCTTGACGTTCATTTTTCAAACCAGGGTTAGTGACATCACTGTTGATGGTTGGGTCAAAGGTCAAGTAAGCAAGGATAAAGGTTATGGGTCATAGGCAAAGTCCATAAAGGCTATGGCCATGGCTTGCAATTACACATGTTCCCATATGTAAGGCTAAAGCCACTTTCCATAGACATGTACATGTACGTTACTGCTGGTCTTAGCCATGTACATGTAAGTCAGATGGGGCCTTTGTCACTCTTTCAATTTCATGGGAGCTAAGCAAATTTAGTCAAGCTTAATCAGTATAAGCAAATGTCACCAAGGCCAACTAAAAAAAAAAGTACAAGTTGACCGGCTGGGTTTGTTCCAAAATGAGGAGGGAGAGGTCCTTTTTATTTTTTATTTTTTAAATTTTTTTCTCCAAGATGGCCGCCAGTAGCTTTTACATTAAAAATGGCCGACAACTGTTCAGTTCAAAATGACTGCCAGCTTTTTATTACAGATTCTACCAGTAATCCAGACACGAAACAGGCGCGATGGAATAGATCATATAAAGTGATTGGTCAATTTTTGGCGAATGTGAATAGATCGGCCAATGAGAGTATTTGTTTGGGTCGCCTCAGACTGTGTGCTATTTGTGGGTTGAAGGTCAAATATCCATTACTTGCGGTCTGGCTCCCTGTCGCAAATTTAGTTAACATGCATACACGTGATGTAGTGGTGCCATACGACAACCGAGGCACCAGTTATTAACCCTCCTTGACCTTTGCACACATACCTTCTATTCCAAGTTATCCTTGCAGTCAAAATCAATCAAGTGACTGTTTTCGACCCTTAAGAATTCCCAGCCCACATAAAGCAGGATCAACTGCTTTGGACTGATTAAGTAACTTGATACAGCTATGCTTTGACTCCAGGAGAGTGATAAAACAGCTGTGACCACAACTTGCCTGCTTGTCTGTTGATCGGGTTTGACTAGACACAGTACTTGATTGACATATATGATCTGACTGTTGGTGGCTAGCCTTTGTTAAAAGTATAGCAGGGGAAGTGGAAGTGAATTTTCGCTGTCTGTGACTGCTTAAATAGCAGGAGGGTTAATTAATTTGTGCAGCGTAAGTGACACATCTTTGATTTATTATCGCATGGGTCAAGATTTTAAGCGAAAATATGCATTTTTGGGGAACAATTATTTTTTAAAGCATGTGGCTTCAAAAAAGGATGCGGGCAGGGATGATCAACTGGTGTTGTTTTACTTGGCCTAATACAAGCTATTTCACTTTCTCTACAGAATCTTGTAAAACCACAAGAGGGAGCCAAAATCAACTTTTGTTGGATTGCTTTCTGTTTTTCTTTTTTTCCCCAGGTATCCGGAGAAGAAGCTCAAGCACTTGGCAAGCAGCTTAAACTTGAAGTCATTGAAGCAAGTGCCAAGACAAGGATGAACGTGGACCAAGCATTTCATCAACTTGTTAGGACAATACGGTAAGAGTACTGGCTAATAAATGAGCATAACGTGCTTATATAGCGCTTTATACCAACGGTCTCAAAGCGCTTCTTCACAATTATTACCCTTGGTCATCAGGCCATGAGACCAGTTTTTGCAGCAGCTCGAAATCAGCGCATTCTGGTCTCTACGTTCACAGGTACCCATTTATACCCCTGGGTGGAGAGAGGCAATTGTAGTAAAGTGTCTTGCCCAAGAACACAAGCACCATGTTCCCTGTCAGGGTTCAAACCCACGTACCCCGGCACGTGAGTCGAACACCGTAACCATTTGAACACGGCACCCCACTAAACAGAAGAAGTATATGGAGTCCCCTAGCATGTCACATCTTGACTGGTCCCCTGACTTCCCTCATGCAGTGTTGCCAAATCTCTTTGTTGATGAGGTTCATATTCATTCAGTTAAACATTGGTTCCATGACCTAAATAAAACTTGCTACCAAAAGCTTTTGAATTTTAAGTATCATGACATTTAGTCCAAAAGAAAAAACAATAAATAGTGTCCTAAAATTGGGCAAAAATAGGGTGGGAGAGTTCCTGTCATTGGTACACTTGAAAAAATCCCCCAAAAATTGTTTTCTTCAATTTTACCAATTATGCATGATAAAGTATGAGCATGTCCTTTCACTTATGCAACTACGTGTTAGTCAGAAAACTTTGTTCTTATTTTTGGGTACATTTTAAATGTGGTCACTGCAAACATCAAACATTACAGAGATTTAGTTTCCTGAGACTTGTAATCTTTAGTTAAAAGGATGATTGCCTGACAACCTCATTTTGCTAACATTCCAACATGCTCTCATGATTTTCATATCATATTTTCTTGTAGAAAATTCCAAGCTGAAGAGAATCCTCCCATGCTGCAACCATCCGGTAAAAGCGAGAAGAAATCCTGCTGCACACTCTTGTAAAATTTGGTAAGATGCGAAGAAGTGGCAATATTCTCAAGATGTTTACTGGATTGCAGATAGGTTCTAGTGTATGTAGAAGGTACTCATGACTTTGCTGAGCATGGTTTGCGTGCTGTGATGATGAATGACCTGTTTCCGTGAAATAAGAGTAAAGTTCCACACCAGATTTTTATGTAATTTGAAATGTTATCATTATTGTTATACAGGGTGAGTCAGAAAAAGTGGAACCCAAACCCTAAAATAAATTTCATATTTAAAAAAACATGTAGCACCAAAAATAATAATGACTGGAAAGCCAATTTCAGAAACTACTATTAGATGCAAAAAAATACTGAAATTGCTCAATTCGTTCAAAGAATATCACCATTTAAACGCAATGACCCTAAAACCTGTTTCGTCCAAAAAAAGCAATTTATTGTGTGCTCTGACTGTTTGGAACAACAAAGAAAATGACACGGAATACTTGTTTCAACAACTGTCAACAACTGTAGTACACAATATTTTTGTTAACGACCCTGCTTAGGCAAACAATATGATTTATATAATCCACTTTTTTTCAAAAGACGGGCCTTCAAAAAGACTTTGTTGAATATGTTTAACTTTTAAACTGAGGTTTTAATCGCTGATGATGTTTGAAGATATCAATTGTGATGACGATTCTTGAAATCGCATTTTTGGACGACAGAGGTTTTCGAGTCATTGCGTTTAAATGGTGATATACTTTGAACGGATTGAGCAATTTAAGTAATTTTTTTTTCATCTAAAAGTAGTCTATGAAATTGGCTTTCCAGTCATTATTATTTTTGGTGCTACATATTTTGTTTGGATTTGCCCTGTACATGTGTCTTCGATCGCACTATGATGTGATGTATCGTGGATAGTTGCCACATCATGTAGTGACGTATCATGTTTACAAAAGTCTGTGTTCTGATCTGTCACTTGTATTACTTTGTTGTGCATCGGACTATATGTCTGTTTCAAAACTGAAGTGAGATCTGACGAGTATAAACCATCTTGAGGCAATTTGTGATGTCCTATACATTTTATCCAAGAAAGATAGACTCCGAATCTGGTATTTACTCCAATGTTTGTTTACATGAGCTCATGTTCTACCTCAGCATCAAAAACTCAGCGTCCAATTTTCGAACTTGACTCTTATTTCTAAGGAGCTGGTCATGAATTAGACCATCTTCTTGCCATATACAATGGGTGATTTTATAGGTGATAAATTTGCGACAATTGTTTGTGCATTCAGTGAATAATGAATGCAACATCTTATAAAGAATTGGATAACAAACTCTTTTGAAAAAAAACTTCTGGAAATTTGAACAATATTTTTTTTAGAATATCGTTGCTGTAATTGGTGTGCTAAAAAAACCTATTGTTGCAATAGACTTTCTGTTAAGCCCCGCCCTATGGTGTTTCAACCAATCACAGCCCTGATTGACCAAGCCAATGTCCAATAAAAGTGTGACAAACGTGCACATCCGCAGGAAACACAGCTGGAACGTTCCATGTGGTGTTTGGGGATGTTGCACTTGATGCACTCGTTGCCCCTATGCCAAGTGGGCAGGGCATGTGACCACACCTGGAGCGGTCCATTGTAAACTCACCTCTCGATACCCAGACTAAGGTCCAGTCATTTTACATATATACTTTTAAGTAGTTTTCTTGTGAAATAATAACGCAAAAGCTATGCAAAATCCTTCCCGCTGATTGTCTGTAACTGCCAAAACTTTGAGTACACACCAGTGTGCTTTGGATTCGCTTGAAGTACTAAACAATTGCTTGTATAAAAACTTTAGCCTAGTTTGGGACGGTGGGTAATATGTTCCCTTAGAACACTTTTAACAGATAATCAAAGCTTTTTTTCAATTCTTTGTACATGAACTGAAACTGTTTGGCCCATCTACACAGTACACATGGCCAGTAGGTGACCAATCAATCATAACCGTATGTACTTATCTATTTTAAATGAAGAACAATGATAACAGTGATATTTCTCATTTTAAAAAGAGGCAGTTCACAACGTTATCCCGTGTTATGCCCATTTGGCCATTCAGATGCTTCACAGGATACTTCCAATATTTGGAGTCCAGATCACCAATTGATAGTTTTACAGGCAACAGTTGTAACACATAAATGCAATTTGTAGCGTTGAGGCAAATAATATGAATAATGTGAGACTGTCTAATGAATGCATTAAAAATGGTCTTCCTGTATGTACCGGTATATAACCATTAAATTACTTTCTAATCGAAACTGTAGATTTTCATTAATTTACTCAAAATGTGGTCATTTTTCTGTGACTCGCATGCCAGGTTTTATTTGCGTGTGGGTTTTCCCCCAAAATATACAGAACTCCAGTTGTTTCTATCCAGTTTCATTTTTGGCCAAATATACACCAAATGTCAAGTCTTTTGAATAGGCTATACGCGCATGTGTTCTCAACCAACATGATATGGCTTACGGTGTACTATGTACATGACATTGTTCGGTCACAGTGTTGTTTTCATGGGAGAAATTTATTGGCAGAAATCATTCAAAAGGTAGAAATATCTTCTTACAATCATGACAATTGATAATGTTTTTATGGTTAAGGTGTATGATTTTCAAATGGCATTAAAATATGCAGTTGTTTAAGAGGTGTAACGCTTTCTAGACAATAGTTATACATTTTTAATTGGTTTCAACTTAAAATTTTAGCATTAAATTGTTCTAGTGAGACAAAACGATTGTTTGTAATTTTGGAAATTAAAATGGAGAATTTAGCTGATGTTCACATTTACATACCTCTGTATGTGAAACGTAAATGCAAGAGATTTGTGTTTTGGTTGGATTCGGTTGTATTTTGAAAAGAAACAGGGCAGTAGCAAGGTACACAATGCAGTCTTCTCTAGTTGAGCATAGTTTTATTTTAAAGGTAATATACAACATTTGCTTTAGCTATAATTTTCATAAATGGATTGATTTGGGGCGTAGTATTTTATAGCAAATATTGTTACACTGACCTGTTTAAAGTTTTGTGTTCATGGATGCTGGGAAAAAAAAAATATGCATTTCTGTTAGTCTGGTTCCCTGACCATACTTCGGACGAAACAGAGCAATTTATAGACGTAGGGGAATAGTCAGGTCAGGGAACCAGACTAGCTGGCTTGCATCATCTGTTCATGGATTGTGTAACTGATTCCAAACTAAATATGGTAAAGTGGGGGCAGTATTTGAAATAAAGTCTTATTTTCCAAAGATGGTCAGCCGACCATCGTTGGAAATTGATAAAAAAATCCACTTTTCTTGAAAATGACAGCACCCCAGGTGCCATGATTTCACTGGATGCTTGAGGCTATTATTCACTTACAGTCAAGTAAGGTATTTCATGATAATTTGGTAGTTTTGTTTTTTGATGTTTGCTAATGTTGTATATTACCTTTAAGCTGACTTTTCAGTTTATCAGATACCAAGTTATTTGATGCCAGGTTGCCAGAACTCTTATTTAAAGTGTTCCTATATATGCAGCCATATGGAATTATATAATGCAACAATAAAATGTTAACATAATGTGCCTTTTTTTTAAAATACATCTTCTGTGAAGCTTCTTTGCTTGTATGGGTTGGGAGAGGGCAACATGCTACTTTTAAGTATATGAGATCTACTCCCCCAAAAAACGGACAAAGCTGATAAATTTTGTTTTCTAGATTTTGGCAGTTTTGAAATCTGGAGGTTCTCAGCTTTCAAATGATCCACCACCCCAAAACCTGACAACCCAAATGTGAGATGAACATGTGTATTGAAAAGCGAGAGGTATAAATTTCTATACTTTTTTTCCGCTAAAGTGACAAAAAAAAATCAAACTTCTTCTTGATGGACTATACTATTTTTGGAAACTGTAAATTTCAAGTTGCTGATTCGAAAAACCTCAGAAACCTCAATTTGACTTCATGTGCCCTTTGTGCAAAAAAAAAACCAACTTCCACAACTTTGTCCGGGTTTCGTGGGAGCAACAACAGCAACTGCTAGGACTCATAATGACATCAGCTCCACCTAATTCTCTACACATGTACTAAAATAATGTTCTTTCTGCAAGCAGCTTCCAAAGCAAAGCATCTTCTGAAACTGGACCAGAAGTTTAGAAAAGGGATACCTTGCAAGTCTGTGGTAATTGAATCTCTCTTACCCATGTTAGAAAAATCCTGAGGTTGTTTTTGTATAAAGCATGTTTATTTTGTATCATTTAAGAGGATTTTCTTGTTCAACTATGCATGGTGCTGGCCTAGGATTTCTACTGTCATATTTTTTTTGCATGTAAGTTGTATAAATGTGACTCTCTACATTTAATAAATACTATATTTTTAAGAATCTGGTGCCAATTTACTGTGTAAGTGAAAGGGACTACTTTTTTTTTTAATGTTTAATAGTTATTTTTGGAGCTTAAACTTGTTAAAACTACGCAGTTCCAGCGTTATGTAATGTCCGCGAAAGAGCTTTTAAGAGCACAGTGAATAAACTTGAAAGTGTTTTTGAAATCTTATACATCCATCATCTAGTAATGGTCAAGGAGATTACAGACTAGGAGTTTTGGATCATTTCTCTGAATCATTCATTAGATATCATGGTTAATTGGCTCTGTCACGGACATTACACTTCCTTTCAAAACGCTGAATTTCCCACATGTAAATGCATTTTTCCGCAAGTTTGCTTTGATGTTGAAGTGGTGTGTATGGATAAAAATTAAAGTTTTAATTTCTTAGTTTTACAATTGATAAGAGACGTTTGCTTCCTTAAAGCGATAGTAAAATTTAATATATGGGTGTATTTTCTTTTGAAGTATGCATCAAATATAAACGTAATATTGAGACATTAAAAATAATAAACTTAAAAAACGGCCAACTTTTAACCAATGAAAATATCATTAGTTTTATCTTTTATACCGGTACGTATGATTGTCATATCAGTTATGACAACCTGTAGATGAATTATTGCCAAATAATGTAAATCAAGTATGTTTACTTCTTAATGTTAGAAATGTCAAAAGTATATGCATTGTGTACGAACAAATTTATAAACTTTTAAGTCATCGGAAAAATATGCTTCCAAATACACATGTAAATGTTATATCGAATTTGCCTTTGTATTTTTGCACTAATTCTAAATCTCTCTTTCTAATGAATTTCCTATGGGGCAAGCTATAAGTTCAGATAGGTGTAGACGAACAAGTATTTGAAGCAACAAATGTTGATAATTTCCGTTGTAAGAATACTTTCAGTCATGTCAGTTGTAGAAACATTTATTATATGAATGTCAGTGCAACTTACATTTGCTGAACCTAAAAAGTAGTGCTGATAGTTTGGCCAGGAATTTAGTTGAATGCCTTTAGGTTTGTTAAATTTTCTAGTTAGCTGCGATTTCTTGGGATAGGGTTTGATAGAAAATGCCATTTTATTTATAAATAAAATAAATAGGTAACAGTGTTGGATTACAAATTGAAATACTTCATATATTCAAGAAAAGTAAACACATCGTTTTTAACATGTAATGGTTGAAATCATGTCATTTATTTCAGGGTCATTTTGTTTTATTTCCTAACCCCTTGAGCAATTTTACAAGAAAGTATCCTGAATCCGCCCAAATCCACCAATTTTGTCATGCATAAAAGTGTTGGTGTCCTGATTCCATCAGAATCCACCAGTGAGTCCATCAGAATCCACCAGTACATATACCTTGTACACACCACGGACCATTTACCAAACATATAGCCAATGAGTTAAACTGTTGAGATCCTGAATCCATCAAAGTCCCACAACTGTCCAATATGGAGGTATCCTGAATACATCATGCAGTACCGCTAGGCTTGCTGTCCTGAATCCATCAAAAATCACCCAACTTTTTCAATATGGAGGTATTCTGAATCCACCGAAATCTTCCAAAACAAGGGTGTGGATTTTGATGGATTCAGGTACGTTTTAGGGTTAAAGGTAATAAACAACGTTTGCTTTTGCTGTAATTTTCAGAAATTGATGGATTTATGGGTTAGCATTTTGTAGCAAATATTGTTACAGTGATCTGTTTAAAGTTTTGTGTTCATAGATGCTGGAAAACCAAGAAAACAAAATGCTGTTCCCTGACCCTACATGTACTACAAACGAAACGGAGCAAATTAAAGACGTCGGGGAATTGTCAGGTCAAGGAACCAGAGTAGTTGACTTGAACCCGTTCATGGATGTGTACACAATTGCAAACAAAATGTGAACTAACTAAATTTGGCAAATTGTTGACAGTAAAATCAAAAAAGTCTTCGACCATCGTCGGAAATTGATACAAAAAGTCCACTTTTCTTGAAAATGACAGCACACCAGGTGTCATGATTTCACAGGATGCTTGAGCCCGTTATTCATTTACAGTCCAATAAGGTATTTCACAATACACTTTTTTTTTGGGGGGGGGGATTAACCCCAAAATAATTTTTTATGATCCAAGTTCGACTCGAGATAATCAGAAATTCCTTTAAATTTTTTTCCCCCCTAAAGTCAAGTTTAATCCCAACAGAAAAGAAGGCAAGGGGTTCCTTATGCCATTTTATTTATACATGTACATGGAGGTTTACTTGAACCGACAACGGGCTGGTAATTTTGGTGCACTTCAAACGAACAAAAAGAATGACACTTGAACGCTTGTAAATGTAACATTTACACATCTTTTTATTACCTTTTGTACATATATGTAGAGCGCTTATTTTTTTGTAAATTTCGCATGGCTAACGTTCATCCTTATGCGACTTTTAACACGTTTCCATTGGAAGAAAGAATCATTCAAAACTTTTTAAGAAAAAAAATAAAATAAATGTCATTTTATTCACCTTGGCAATAAACCAAACCAATAAAGTCAGATATGGATTACTTTTGTAGACCTTATGCATTGACCATAAACTTTAATACCAACTCCATCAAAATCCACCCCTCGTTTTGGGGGATTTTGGCAGATAAGCCATGCGTACCAATCGGAATCCATGAAAATCCACCAGCACCAGTGGTGGATTTCAACGGATTTACCCCTGAAGCATTATGTGAAGCAGAGTGATGGAATGTGATGGACATGGTCTTGTACTTTGCGCTGGGATAGGCACAAGTAAACCTTGGTGCATTCAGTAATAAATTAAAATTAAGAGTATTCTCTGAGATACCCGCAACTTATAAGGTCCGTTCTTTCATGTGCACAGGAAAACAAAGGCTTGCCTGTCCCGAGGGGTAAAATATTCTCGACACCAATTCCAAAATTGCATCACAGTAAGATATTACATACACATGGAACCTTGGTACAATTTGAGGGAAGTCACAGCATTTTGAAGCCACTCGTACCAATCCTCCCAATTAATCGTTTTCTAAAAAGTTTGTCGGCTAGTGCAAAGTGAAAAACGTTTCGGCAACATCAGAGGTGCATTTCACTCAAGCAAATTTTCTCCCAGAAAAACACATGTGCAAACACAGCACGATGTCATATTTTGAGTCTAAAAAACACCCGTTTGCTACGGACGCTGCACTGAACTAGTTATGAGAACTAAGGAGTGTGTTCACGTGAAACATCGACAGTTGCAGTTGTTCAGAACCTGGTCAATGAAAAACTGACATGTACAGCTCGCCTGTCTGGAATCCAATTCTATTTGGGAGGATGCAATTTATGTGAGGTAATTTCAAATACACTTGAACGCAAGTGTGAAACAGTTGTAAGATACACATTCCTGATCTCATATTCGCTCTCATAGTAATCGGTTATGTACAAGCTCATACACTAACACTATCAGCTCCTTATTAGAAGATGTCCAAATGCCCTAGTAGTCATGGGCGTCGCCAGGATTTTTTCTAGAGGGGGGCCAAACATATTTTTCTCAAAAAAATTCCTGTATTTCTCAACATATTCCGAATTTCTCAATTTAAGAGGGGGGCAGGGACATTTTGCCCCCCCCCCAAAAAAAAAACTCATTAAATTTACACCACTATGACTTCGCGTCTCTTTTTCTTTTATTGTTTTCTCTTTTTTTTCTTTCTTTTTGTTTCTTTTTGTTTTGGCTTTAACAGGGGGGGGGGGGGGGGGGCCCTTGCCCCCCCCCCTCGCGACGCCCATGCTAGTAGTGAGTCCAAGAATCTCAATTGAAATCTTACAATACGAAATTAACATTCTAAAGGAAGTATTGTTATTTTTAGTATATGCTTCTCTTATTGTTTATACATGCAAGTCTAGAAAAACAAATACAGGTCTGTATTGTTACACAATAAAACTTCCCATCACATCTCTGGTAGCAATTTTTTTTTCTATATCTAATGGAACAAAACAATTAGTAAATCTAAATCTCTCTAATCACACTTTTTACAAAAATTAGATCAACAAATCGCCCAAATGAAATTTTCATTTATTTTACACTCTTCGAACACTAACCAGCCACAATCGTCTGCATGATTTCGATGGATGCAGTACTGTACAACCAAACACCATCAATTCACTGTGGTGTCCACATTTGTTCAAATAGAATAAATCTGCCAAAGGAGTACCACAGAGTGGATTTGGAAAGGGTTTGAAAATGAACAATTCAGACAAAAGGAACATCAAGAATAGAATACAATGCCCTGAGAAGGAGAATCTGCTTCATCCATTTGAAAAGGAGGGTTAATGATTATGAGGATTATTTAATCAATCTTTGTTCATACAATTATTCATCTTCCCAATTAAGCCCGGTTCATATTCGGCGCGAAAGCAAAAGCGAATCTGTGACGTCATGGCAAGTATTCGTGTTGCGAATTCGCCAAAGTTGAACACATTTCAACTCGGGCGAATTTCGTAGCGAATGTTTCACGACGTCAAATTCGCTTCGCATTGGCATGAACTGGGCTTTATGATTACTCAGCATTTTTGTCACATATAAATATCCAATCAAAAATCCCAAGGTAAATTGCCTTCCAAAATGAAAACAAATGTAGTGATTTTTCAGAAACATATCTCTGACACACGAATGTTGAGTTGAGACTAACTTCATCTACATATACATGTACTTACAACAAAACCTATAAACCCTTTTGTGTACAAATTTAATTGCCTTCATTGGAAATAATAAAACAAAGCACTATGATGTTTGAACCGGTATGAAAACATATTAGGTCATGGTCTCTAATGGGGGCCATTACAAGTCGATGTATTAGCTCACCGTACAAAAAGAGTTCAAACTGGCATGTTAAAACTTTCAATCAAAAGTAAAATGTACAAGCATTTTATTCTCACAAATTACTCTTAATATAACGATGTTCAAAAGGTGATAGACTGTTTTTGGTGTGGCCTTTTTTTATCTACTGGGAAGAATTCATCAGAAATATGTCAGGAATAATTTACTAGGACAATGTATTATTAATAGGACCAGGAACCTGAAGTTACTAGTGTTCTGCTCAGCGTGTTCATCATCCTTAACTTCTGAAACATCTGTTACCTTTACAATGTTGCGTAACAAAGTCAAACACCTCAAAACTACAGATTGCCCCATAACAGTAAGTGAGAACTGCCTCTTGCAATTCAGCGCTTCCTCCCAGCTTTCCATCCGGGAAGAATTTTCATCAATTAGACCCGAACTGCTACTTTGTTAGAGTGTTTGGAGTAAAGGAAAGTGACGGTACCCATTTTTATTCACACCTTCAGTAACGGCGAGTCCCACACAGCTGAGCTGGTTCTCTTCATGTAGCGCGGTTTCTTCTTCGCAAAGATGATGGTAAGATCTGGCGGTAGGAGAGGCCCAAACAATGTCTCCAGGTTGGGTGGTGGATGGTAATATTGCTTGATCAAACCTGCCTTCAAACCAGCTCCTAACAAAACAAGAAACGATAGACTCAAGAGTGTTAGTGACAATCACAATAATGAAGTTTATTACAGCAATGTCAATTTCTCAAGATCCAATTCGTGAGTGACTTCATCAAACATGCGCCGCACTGCTAGTTACCAGCGCCCACTGGCTAAACATGCAACTTTGCACTACTTCAAGTTCCAATGCTACTTAATGTGCAGTGGGCGTGGTTTAAACTGCAGTGATGTCACACTTACGAACCGGATTTAGAAAGTTGGTCAAGTATTGACCTATCGCCGTTTGCGAGTTAGCCACGCCCCTTAGACAACCCTATGGAGTTTTTCTACACTAAGTTTTGTTTGTCTCAGATTTTGCGCGTTCCGCGTCCATTTGTATATCATGTAATTGGACAATATCTCACAAGCTGCGTTGACGCGATTCTTATGCGATTTTACCGCGATAGGTCAATTATGCAACCTAGCCTTTAGTCAAGGCACGCAGAACACCCTCAACACACATATACAAAATTTATTTAGTACTTTTCAGAAAGGCGGTATGTTGATATGTTTGGCCGCCCATACATCAACCATATACCATCTGAAAGAGTGTTTTTCTGATTGTTCTAATGGTGCAGTTTATTCAGTGTTACCATTACAAAAATTTAAGAAAAGTGCTTCAGAAGTATCCAAGCACAATTTGAGGTATGGAGTGCCATTTGGTCATGTGGTGAAATGGCTTGCAGTTCGATAAATGGGACCAGATGAACAAACAGGCATAACTTTCTTATATTTACACATATGGACTTCATTTTTACATCACATAAAAGAGTAAGGTTCAAGGAACAAACTTTACACACAACACCTATGATTTTAATCACTCCTTGGCAGCTAAAATCTGGGTTGAAAAAAGTGAGTTTTCGACTTGTGGTCATTTTGTTCACACTCTAGTGATTTCCGCATGACTGAGCAAACAATTTGGTCCTGGGGAGAGCCAAGTCAATAAACAATGTGGTAATGAAAGGGTTAAATATCAACAACTAATCTGCTTCAATAAACAGGATTTTTCTAGTGTTTGTAACCAGAAAGTTACAGTACGCTCATTCACTCAACAGCAATGCCTATTAATCACTGTGATTGGAGCACAATGAAAGTTGGTGATAGCTAGACTCACCTTGAGCCCAAGATGGTATCGTCTTCTTAGGATGGTCGTCTTCATCCGTGGAATCACCGCTATCCAAGTCATCAATGTTGTAGTTCTCAGATGTGGAAGGCAACGGTACTCTACCCAAAAAAAAAAGACTATCAAGTTTCACCTGTAAATACACTATAGCTTTACCTTACAAACCTACTGTGGACATTCCTTTGTATTCGAGGAGTTAAGAAAAATCGAAGGCAAACATCATTTTACTCGCACTGTGAACACTCTTCAACCCAATTCTTTTTATCATGATTTCCGTGAGTGTTCCTCTTCATTTTACGACAAATAAACCTAACCCGAAAATGCCTCTAAATCTGTTTTCCAGAGAGGGGGAACCTAGTGTGGACGTGTGCAAGTCCACAAAGCGTTCATGCTTCCTGCATCCTGTGGACCTCTTTTGTTCACAGGTCCACAGAGAGTATGTAAGGTTAGAGCATGTACACTCTTGATTATTGTTATTGTATTATAATCCGTTTCTATCAGCATCTTGATTCATGGCAACGTGCGTTGGGAGGTAGCAGTTCTCCGTTCTCTGGCTTTTAGTTTCATGCTCCATCTTCATGATTTTAGTTCCCCCGACTCAACAGACATCATTACAACATTGGTCCACTTTCTGCTATAGAGACACCACATTGTCTAACAAAAGGTTAGCGGTTGCAGTGTTGCCATGGGATTTCAACGTACACGTAGTAGTGTTCTTATGAGTATTGGGCTTTTAGGAAGGCAGAGACAAAGTCAGGATTTTGTAAACTCCCATAGGTCCTTGGTGAATCTGTAATCACAGTAGTATTGAAATATGAGCTGCATATATTCAGGCAGGTGTTATGGGAAACAGGGCGTGGTTGATGGGTGTAGTTGGAGGGTGTGGTTGATGGGTGGTTAGAGGGTGTGGTTGGAGGGTGTGGTTGATAGGTGTGGTTGATGGGTGTGGTTGGAGGGTGTGGTTGATAGGTGTGGTTGATGGGTGTGGTTGGAGGGTGTGGTTGATAGGTGTGGTTGATGGGTGTGGTTGGAGGGTGTGGTTGATAGGTGTGGTTGATGGGTGTGGTTAGAGGGTGTGGTTGATGGGTGTGGTTGGAGGGTGTGGTTGATAGGTGTGGTTGGTGGGTGTGGCAGCAGTTAGCAACAATCACAGGCAATGCACACCTCTGTGGGGTCATATCATAGCTCTTAGGTGAGCCATCTTTAGTGACGGTGGTATTTAGACATGAGCTGCTGGTATTCATGCAGGCGCTGGTGTTGTGTTTCAAGATGGATGCCTTCAATCTCTCATGTTCGGCTTGCTCCTGCTGTTTTTCTCTGAGGTCACGTTCCTTCTGCATGATATCTGCAAGGTGTTTCTGATCCTAACAAGCAGAGAAAAAATGTTGCTGTGAAACTTATATTAAACCTCTTTTAATATAACAGCTTAATTCAGAAAGAGGTTCAAGTTCTTTTTTGATGTTGATTTTTGAAGCACAATCAGCATGAAAAAAGTAGTAGCTTCACAAGTAGAAGACAAACGAAAGGAATCCAAAACTAAACAAGATATCCAAAACTAAACAAGATTTGCTTTCCGTAAACATGTCACAAATAAGCAATCTCATGGATTGGTATGTTACAAGTGCATCAACTATGTCAACGCAATTAAGCCACATACGAAAAGTTCATATTTGTGTATAAATGTAGCGATATCAGCCATTTCTTACCTGTTGTCTCTCTTTTTCTCGAGCTAACCTCTCGGCCTCGATACGTCTTTCTTTCTCCACGGCTTCCTCTCTTGCCCGTCTCTCTTGCTCTCGTTTACGTTCCAGTTCTTCCTTCTTTTCGCGCTCTCTGTATCGCAGAGAAAATGAAAACTGTTGGATTCTTTGTTGTTTCACAAGTTGTCTTGTTTTACAGTTGTCATGCTATAATGCATCTATATCAAATCTTTCTTTTGACTTTTTCTATTTACCCCATCAGTTGTATTCTCATTTTTCTTACGTGTAACGCAAGTTCGCAAAGATAATATTTCAATTTCTATTGGGCTACGTGAAAACAGTGGACACACTGCTTACAGCTGACCTAAACAGTAAGGTTGAATATAATATTGCACATGAGGCTGAAAAGGCAGCAGAGCAATTGTGATTAATTTAGTTTTCCATCTTAATTTTTTTTTTTATTATTGATGCTCCTTTTCATATTTCATATATTTGGCTTGCCTTTTTTAGTAGGAGTTTTCCTTACATTCTCCTTAGGCTACATAATTTATTTGAATGACCTTTCATCATAATTTTTTTCAGCAGATATGTTCAAATAATTTTCTTTTCGTTTAGTGAGTTTTCTCTAGTATTATTTTTTGGTATTTAAGATGTTTTCCTCTTTAGTAGTTCCTTTTTTAAAACTGTTTTCTTCGCATGACGATATTTTTATGTGAAGTATGTCTTAAACCGGCAGATTGTCATGACAACTTCTTCTTTTCAATGATAAACCAATTCAATTCAATTTAAAACCAATTCAATTCAATTTAAAACCAATTCAATTCAATTTAAAAAAAAAGGGGGTTCCTTGCTTTTAACTAAAGGTTGACTGAACATAATTATCAGTCAAATAGTTTTGCCAAGTAGGAACAAGTTATTGCCCAATTGGTTCTCCCCTCATTTCTGATCGGCAAGTAACTACCATTGGCAGAACGCGACCCCAAGTAACCATTAGCTTAAGGCCTTTTCAGACTGCCGTCTCGCCTACCCATGTTGATATCAACACAGGTCCGCCGTAAGCAGAACAGGGTCCCATGGCACAGGGGTATGCAATGCTTACCGTTCACACTTACACAGGTGTCTACTCGGATCAGGTGTAGATTTGAGATTTTCTACCCAGGTAGAGCCTCTCTACCCTGGTCCCTACCACAGTAGGATTTTATCCGTACAAACACTGGACTCGTGTTGAAGCCGTGTTGACTTCTTGCTAGTGTGAAAGGAGTTCCTGAAATCTCCGTGTTGGAACCGGGTCAAACACGGAGATTGTGGACAGTTTGAAAGGCCCTTTAGTTTCAATCCAACTCACCGTTCGTCCTTGAGTAGTTGCATCTCTCGTTCCTTGGCTAGTTCTGCCTCCCTTCGTCTCTGTAACTCCTCTTGTCTCTGTCTCTCCATCTCAGCTCGACGTTGCTCCTGCAGACGTCTTGTTTCATCAATACGACGCTGTCTCTCTTGCTCTTCATACTCCTTCTTACGCTGTATCATCTCCAGATGCTGTCTCTGTTCTTCCTCCTGCCAAACAACAAATACCATTATTACGTCAAAGTACTTCGCTAGTCGCTACGGCTTGCAATTACACATGCTCCAATGGAAGCAACTGGATCCACTTCCCACAGAGACAGGTATTATCGCTGACCAAAACTTATCAAACATTATCGCTTGCAATGTTTAATAGCGTAAACAAAAAGCATTTCTCTTTTTTGACTTCACATTTTGGGTCAAGCATGCCTCCTTGCTAAGTGCCGTAATGGAAGTTTTAGGAAGACATCAACCAAGCATCAAGTTCTATGTTAAAAAAAAAGTTAGAAAAAAAATTAAAAATTCATTATTTATTTCAATTCAACGCAACTCTCAAGCCTGACTATTTCTCAATCCACTCCTTTTTGCCCCATTTCATGTGGGTCTCTAGATCCTGAAATACAATCAATTAAATGAAAGGGTGTAAATTTTAGTTGGTGTGATGTCACAAACTTCAGTGCCTGTTCAATGCTCAACCCAGATTCAGCATGTCCAGGTGAGAGTGGCCCAAGTAAAATGCACACCCTTTCACTTAATAGATTGTATTTCTGGATCTAGGGACCCAAATGGAATGTGGTAAAAAGGAGTGGATTGAGAAATAGTCAGACTTTAATGAAATATATAGTTTCAGCGAAGAAAAAAAAATCATTAAACAGTTTCAATCATTTGTTTTCTGAATGTTGCACTTTTTTGGGGCACAGTCTGTACATGTGTATTTTGAACACTGTTAAACATGATAAAATAATCAGATGTCAATGCGGCATGACAAACGACGTAAGCCATCATACATATCCTACCTGTTCTTGCATCTTGATCATCCTAGCTTGTTCTTCTTGTCTTCGTCTTTCTTCAGCCTCTGCTTTCTTCTTGTTCTGCATCTGTTTCCTCATGATCTCCTCCTGCTTCTTATCCTCAATCTTCCTGGTCGTCTGCTTGCTCATCTGTTGTTGCTTCTGTTCCATCTCTAGTCGTTTCTGCTGCTGAATGGCTGCGCGGCGTTCGCGGGCCTCCGTCACCTTCTTGATTCTCTCCTCGCGTTTTCTAAAGGTGAATATTCATCAATGTTTTATACTGAATGTTCCAGTACCATGACCATGTACAGTACACAGTTCACATCATAACTGCTAACGGTGTACGCTTACATAGTGTGAATATATTGGAGAAAACGCTGACTATGCAAGACTTGTTTCAGAGATGTCAATCAAGCAATAAAAAAACCCACATAACACAAGGCAACTGCTGAAAGTGTCCAGGTCAACACATCAAGTTGAAAACACTCAAACAGTTTTCTTATCCCAAGCGACAAATTGGTGTGATTTTTTTTTCAAAGAAAAAAAAATTACTTCAACCTAGGCAAGTGCAGACGATAATAATAAACCATATTTGGCCTTCAATGAATAAAGTATGACCTACTTTTTCTGCAATTCTCTTTGCTTTTGCTTTTCAGCTTCCAGCTTCCGTCGGATCTCTTCGTCTCGTTTCTGCTTATTCAGAATATTCTTCTTGATTTCCTGCTGACGCTCCTGAGGCGAAAAAAAATTATTGATTGAAGGTTGTAAATTAACAATATTAAACGTTTTACAGAAACATGAATTTAAATTAACTAACTCAAATAGAGAAACTACAACAGACTTCTACAACTGATGACATAACTTTTATTTTAACTTTTTACTTAACACCCGACCTCTCAACAATCAAATTTTCGTTCAAGATCTTACGTACAGATGGCAAAAGAAGGCCAAGTTAAAAAATATAATAGTTTCTTGTCTGGGCTTTTTGTGAAAAAAAAATGAAGGAGGTGGGCGCTTTTTCCCCCCAAGATTTTTCAAGATGCTGGATGGATTCTTCCATTTTCTCGACTCTTTTACCGATACAAAATTGTGTCCAAAGGAGCCATTACCCGTTCAACATAGCTACAATTTTGTAAGAAACAAATAAAAAGACAAGATATCGACGATATACATACAAAAACAATTGTAATGTATGAAAAAAAACTGACGGACAAAATAAATGAACAAAATTAGTTTTCACTGAAAGCTGGAAAGTAGCCAAGAGGTAAAGGAAAGGGTTCTCACAGTTGCTGTTTGCTTCTGTGGTGTGTTTCTCTTGATGAATGAAGATACCATTCCATGGAGATTGCTGATGTATTTGGATTCCTTCTTACCAGACGATAGAAATGTTGCTCTGGGTCGCACAACCTGGCAAAAACAAGACATCTGATAAACCAAAGTTTTCCTACAAAACCTCACATAGTCGGGCACAAATGCTAGATTGCATATAACAGGCATGCAACTGGGAATTTAGAAAAGACGAGGAAATTCCTAACCACACAAGACTTTGTACAGTGTTTTTCAATTTGTAATGGCATTTATGAGAAGTAACAAACGAGGATATCAGCAGATCTGAGGAAAAGTTGCATGCCTGATATAACAAGCATTTCATCTGTTCCCATTCGGTTCAATAAATTACACAAATTACAGGAACCTTCCTCACTCTTGCAAAATCCAACACCATATGGTAAACTCTACACCCAAACTGTTGGACTCTGATTATGGTGGTATGCCTGACCCAATGTAAAGCATAATCAGTTTTTACTAATGCAGTACCCACTCCAACAGAATCAAACACAACATGCAGTTGGATTTTGAAGGGTTGGGGTGGTTTGGGTTAATGCATACGAACTATGAACCGCAAAACATACATTGTTATGGCACAAAGTTGTGAATTGAATTCTTTCAGGTTTTGTGTGTGGAATTGCTTTTACCTGGTTTGGCGGGCATTCCGGTGAAGGTGTCTTGCTAACAATATCTTCATCGGAAGAACTGCGGAGATGAATGGAACTATTGTTAAGAATCATGTATCAATATAGCAATGACATTATTGACATATATTACACACCAAGCTCAGGCAAGAATTTTTCAAGCTGTTTGTGCAAATTTTAATGTCCGACTCCATGTGCGATACTGACCAACAAGTTGGTTTGATGTATCAAAGAGAATGATTTGGAAACTAATTCAGATTCAGAAAGATATCCACAAGGAATAAAAAATTAACACTGATGTCTTAAAAGGATCCACGTCCTCTCAAAATTTCTTCAGACCCTACATACATGTTATCCCAAGTATTGCAGATGCTGTCATCAATGTCGAATCTGTAGATGGGCAATTCAAGTGATAAATGTAACGCCCATGACAGAGCTGTTTTTAAATCTAATACATCCGCCATCTAGTAATGATCAAGGAGATTACAGACTAGGAGTTTTGGGTATTTCCCTGAATCATTCACCCTAACCCTCCAGGGTATTCTGGCTAGAAACCCTGCTAAATGCAGCAACATGTAACGTTTGTCAAAATGACAAGCCTGCCAAGATTCATCAGATCAAAAACATCAAGGCCAAAATGCCTGAGAGCCTGCAGTCACCAACTGCTGCATGATACAATCGTGGCATTGTTCAATGGGACTAGCTCTCATTGTTTCGGAATTGGTATTTTATGCAATGGTGATAGCTCAATGCATTAAGGTCCCACAGACTTTCACACCTGATGCACTGTGTTACGGCAGGGTTAGGGTTAATTAGATATCATGGTGAATTGGCTCCATCATGGACATTACACTTCTTTTCATAAGCAAGAATAAACTTTGTGTTAAGTCTAGCAGTGTTGAGTTTTGGTTGCCAAAACAAAATGTTTAAGGTGTTAGAAGTAACTTCCAAGATATGAAATATGTCCTTGATTGATCAGACCTTACCACGAAGTATCATGAGCATTGTCGTCTGGTGTAGATTCCATTGACTTTGGAGTATCTGAGGATGTGTCTTGCTTCTCGGGAGATGATTCCTGTTGTTTCCCTGCAAGCCTTGAGGCAGCCCTAGTAATCCGCTGTGTTTCTTGGTTGATGGTTAGTGGATGTGTTGACACGCTGGTAGAATATCAACAATAGACAACATGATCAACAAAATAAGATAAGTCTAATTCAAAGGTTCCATTACTCACGTGTGGTCTATGACACCATGTCATATCTATGTGTATGTGTATCCAGAAAAGTATTTACTTGTATAAATTCTGTTACCCTGATTGTCAATTTACCACAAATTTAGGCAACATCAATACCCACAAAAGAAATAACCGAATTCTCAAATTACCTCTTTGGGGTTGTGGTTTTCTCTTCCTTGGGAGAATTTGTAGCATCTTCTTCATGAAGCACCTCCTCCATGACAACATCTTGGGCATCATCTTCACTGTTCTCTTGAAGGACCTGCTCCATGGTAGCTCGTCTCATACTGGCCCTGGTACTGGCTCGGGTACTACGCAGAGATTGGCGTACGGACTTCCTGATGGAGGTTCTATGCTGGTACACAGAAGATCGCTTCTTAGAGCGACTGACTGCGATTGACGAGCGTCGTGTAGACTGAGACAGATTCTTGCGGAGACTCTGACGAGTCATGCGCCCTCTTGATGTAGATTGGTTGAGACTATCGCAAGTGATGTCATTGTGATCCAGGCTATCTTCTGTTATATTATGTTGGTCAAGACTGTCGGTGGTCATATCGCCTTGACTTGGACTCACTTCTCTTGGCTGTTTGGTGTCGTTTTCAGGTGTTTTTATCTTGTTGAGACTGTCCTCTGCAATGCTAAATTGATCAAGGCTATCTTCAACTATGCTCAGTTGCTCTCCTTCCATCTTCACGTCATCTGCAACTTCAGGTACGGAATCTTGTGGCTGCTCAACATCTTGAGATTCACTGACATGTGGTTCCTTTGAGTCCGTTTTGTCTTCATCTTTGATAGGCGTCACTTCATTACTCTTCACAGTTTCAGGAATTGAATTCTGGATGGTAGGACTAGATTTGGGTGAAGGTTGCTTTTGTATCTTCTCTGGGCTTTCCTCTTTCTTTAATTCAGGAACTTTCTCATCAATCTGACTGACAAAAACTTCATCATCAGTTTTCTCTTCCGATGTACCCTCCTGTTTATTCTGAGACTTTCTTGCCACTTCTTCCTCCACCCTCTTCTTCTGCTGTATCTTCTTCACCGGAACCAGTTGCTTGGGCTTCTGGACTGTCTCTCTCAAAACTCGCTGATGTTTTGGAGACTGGAACTCATCATCGGAGCTGGATACCACGTCTGCTATTAGGTGCTCGTGATGGCTGATGAGACGTTTGACGTGGTCTTTGTACCTTGAAGCAGCATTGTTGCGCTTTGGCCGTCCCGTTTTTGTCGTTGTCGTTACAGCAGACTCAGGTCTGGTCACTGTTTCTTGAACTTGTTCTGCTTCCTTCTTGACAGGGGTTGATGAAGAAGCCGTCTCTGTGACTGACTGTGACTTGTTAACTGTTTCACACTCATCAGAGGAGGTGCTATCCGAAACAGTAGAGACCGCTTCGCCACTGTTCAGTCGCAATTTCTTTGATTCCTGTTTGGTTTTTGAGACAGCATTTCGTTTGATACTTGAAAGACTGGATCGATCTTTAGCTTTGATACTTTTGACGCCATCTACAAGATCTGCAGGTGCCACTTCATGGGTGCCTTCCTCAGTGTCCTTTGGTGTCTCCGCAGTCGTGATCACCCCTGAATCTGTGCTTCGTTTAGGCTCGTCTTTCACAGCAGCTTTCTCAGCAACATCGACATCCTCTGAGCAACTGCTTGTATCAGATGAACTGAAACCCTGCATTGCTTCAACATTGTTTTCGCACATCTGGACTTTCTTTGAGGTACGCGATCGAGATCGGCCATTTTGGGTCATGACTGTTGATCGGGCCGAGGCACGGGCACTTCTCCTGACCGGTGCGATTGACTGACGAGATTGACGTGTCTTACCAACAATAGATGCTCTGCTGCTTCTGTTGTAGGACAGAGAGATAAAAAATATGACAAATTAAAAAAAATACCCAAATACATTTTCTAATTACAAATGTTCGATGGCTTTAGCCAATTCAATTTAAAATTGGATTTTTTTTTTTTTTTTTACATATCTAATAACCCCAACCGCCCTGAATCCTTCAAAATCCTCTTTACCAAAGTGGAGAAATGTGGAAGATGGATGGCAAAAGTGCGTTACTGATTTCATAGGATGTACTTTGTCAAGGTCTTGGGCTGGACCTTGTGTTGTTTTTGCTAAGCCATGCATAAATATAGGCCTGGATTATGCTTGAAATCCTCCGTACTGCTCCAGGATGTCACTGGCCAAGCCTCAACATATTGACAGTCACTGCCGCAGGATTTTGCAGGATTTAGGCAGTAGTCACCCCTCCGTGGACCATATCGAAGAAATGAAGCAATTTGCAGGATTGAGGCTATTTTTCCATGAGGCCAATTGGAGGATTTTGCAGGATTGAGGCTACATCCTGGCAAAAGGCCTAGGGAGTTGTACTTCAAATCCTTCCGACATCCTATCCCCAGCTTTTAACTAGTTTGATGGAATCTGGACATGACACTGAGGTTCCACAATTTGTTTTCATTCTTCATATAAATCAATCTTGGGTTTTGCAAAAACAATTCTTAATGTAGCAAAAAATTTTCATTGGGTTTTGAGTACATGATGAACTCTAAGTAATTCTAAACCTAACCCTCCAACTTATCTTTATAAGAGAAAATATTCTACTATAGTCCATGGCTGACCTTTTTCTTCTAACTGGCGGTTGATTCTCAGTTTCTTCATCGTGTATGGCTGATACCCTTCGAATTCGCTGGCGTTTTCTCCTCATGGCCGGGGTCTTAGGAAAGATAGCCATTTCCTCTCTGTTTGCCAAATGTAAAGAAAAAAGAAAAAGTCAATCAGAAGGGCTTCACTTTTAATTTTAAGTTACAAAGACAACGTCCTTTACGACATCATCGCATGAAATGTGAGTTGTGTGATGTCACATTAAAGGTGCATTTTCTAAGGCCTATAGCTGTATCTACATGTATATCTTGGGTGTGCAAACTATCAATCTATAACATGACTTAAACATGTATTAACAAAATGCCGAACCAGCCATGTGTTTGTCCACAAACATATTCTTCTAGCTGTACTTGCACTTATACCTGTGGCATAATGACTTCTAGGCTGTTGTCATATCTTACCTTCCAAACTGTTTCTTTGCGTCTTCCAACACTTCTTGTAGCCATGTCATATTCTCCTCAAACGCTTCATCAAAGCTCTTGATCTTCGCGGTGGTGGCCAGATGAAGGGAGAATCCTGGCAGTTCCCCCATTGTCATTGTAGTTGGTGCTGACATTATCACATGGGAAATAAGGCTGAAAACAAAATCAGACAAAGTATGTTAGTGGCACTATGGACTGTGCAAGAACTGTACCGATGGCGTCTTCGTATGAGCTTCATGAGCCATCAGCAATAATGCGTTCAAGATTGCCTCCAGGTGGTCTTCTCAGTTCTTCAACCCTGAACTAGTTGAAGATGGATCCACAAGCAACTAGAACATATGTACATGTAGTTGGCCCACAGGCTTGTATGGTGATATGAGGTGTTGCATGTATTGGGGTGCTTTCCCGTTGATAAACTGACCTCAACACAGCCGACGTCATCATTTTTATTCATCTTTTTTTAGTCGTATTCTCAAAGCAAAGGATCGACGTAAAACCAAACAAAACTGACAAAAATATGGGGAAAAAGCCGTACACCAGCCAATTCGTACGCGGGACGAAATTAGCTAATTTAAATTGAACGCTATACCGTTGCCAGATTGGACGGAGTCGAGAATCATCGACCACATTACAATTTTATCAGCACTTTACTACTAGTTTTTCAGTTAAATAATTTTAGAATTGGGAAAATTTGTCAAGACATCAACCACCTGTAGGCCAACATGATCGCCAAAAATTTACCCCAAACTGAGTACGAGTTGTCCTGTGACGAGTTGGTAGCGTACGAGTTGGTTCACCACATGTTCGCGTGTGTTCCTTCCTCCATGGCTTATGCGACAAGTTGCCATAGTCGATAGAGGGTAGGATTTTGCACCGCGAGGTTACGGGTTCGCATCTCAGTTTTGCACTCATTTTTTTTTCCTTTTCTAACCTGAGGCTTTTGAGGATTTTTTTTAAAAGGGAAATAAAGTCCGAATTTCATAACGTTCAAATTCACTTTTTTCCTTCTAATTTTATATTTTCTTCTCATGTTTTTATAAAAGTTGCAGTACTACCGTAACGATAGAAAATGGGAAATGCGTTACGGCTGCCGTAACCATAGCCACTGCGTAAAAAAAAAAATGTAGGCTAATACTAGTGCTGCCTTTCTCAGATGTCTAATTTTCGTGAAATTTTATGTTTTTATGAAATTTTGATATGCAAACGTGTACAAACGAATCTGGAAATTTCACGAAAAATAAACATCTGAAAAAGGCAGCACTTTCTGATTTAAATATAGCGTAGTCCAGTAAATTGGCCACTTTTATGGGGCTACGTTGTGTAATGCATTGAAGACGTCGTCCAACCTGGGCTAGCAGTGCAGTTGCCCACCGCACTGTCATGACTGTTCTGCCGGTGCACCCTGCCGGCCGCCTGCGAGCTGCACGCAATGGCGTTGCCCCCCATTATCTCATAGTAGGCCTACTACTACTAGGCCTACACACATTTGGCCTCAACGACAACGAAAGCGGTCCAGAGATCACATCGCCATGGCCATTTTATCCAATTTCACGCCCAATAAATATGTAATTTTCTTTAAATAGGCACTTCTTTATACTAAATCCATGTATCTTTATCATAAATATTTTCAAAACCTTTAATTTGGCTAAAAACGTACCTGCAATTTTCGCGACGAAATGTAACACGGCGACCACAATATCTTACCATTCAAATTTAGTGGGTAGCCATTGACCAATCACAACGCGGTATGTCTATGACGTGCACGACTTTTTATAACGCACGTGCAGTTGGTGTTACGTATGGGCGCCACACAAAAAGAAAATTATGTTTCCGTTGAAATGCACGCAATGACCAAATTTTTTTTAGGGGGTGAAAGGTTGTTGTACAGTTCCGACTTAGTTCCTTCCTTCATGGATATACAACATAATTGTTTCAGCAATTCGTTCCTTTCATTGTTCCAAAAATCAAAAGCTGAATCTTGGAATATTCAGCTTAATAATGATGAGCTTTTGATGATGGCATTACACACGAATGTCACGGGTTACCAATCAGAATAGTCTTGGCTCAAGATTCTAGTGGGCCTGGTTGCGGATCAACCGTTTTGGTGGAGAATCCAGCTAGATGTAGATAGATTGTACAGCTCTGATATAGATGTAGAAGACGTCAGTGGTCTATAGCATTCTTCCTCCGTGTGTAGTCTATAGTGGTTGTTGTTATTGTTGGAGAGCTCACTCACTCTCGTTCGCCCACTAGGAGAGCGCCCTCGCACAACTTTTGTTTACTTTCTCTCACTAAGTTTTAGTGCTACGGCGCTATAGGATCTTTGGTAGGCAGGCTGGTCTACTAGTCTTGGTTCCTGTCCCCATTGTCCTTCGGACTATAAGGGTTGGGCCGGGAAACGGTCGTCTTACTATTGTGCCGTTAGAGGGCGCACTATGCACGATCCACTGTCGATCACTAACGTCTAGATGCAAGACTACCAGGGTAGATCACAAAAAAAAGGGGAACATTTTTTATTTTGCCCTGCCCCTATAGCGCAATGCATCGACAGTTTTTGTTTCATGCCCCAACCATGCCCCAACCAATCCCCAACTGCACTCTAAAAAGGAAAACTAATCGTATCAAACAGTGAACTAGGTTTTCAGTTACTACACAGAGGTGCTTTAAATAGTTTAATGAATCTTCGAATGCATTTTAACATTTTTAACCTACAATTTAGTTATAGGAACAAATTTAATTAATCTCCATAAAACATAATGATTACATATATGCTTTAAAATGGAAGGATGAGGTTAATAATATTTTTCAATCATGTTTATTCAAGTTTTACGAGATTCTTTTTGCTGTTTAGATTTATCACAAGTAGATTCAATTGTAAAAGCAAACCGTAGTGACCAACATCTCTTTTGACATGACGGAAAACCACTGAAAGTTGCCTGAATGTTATGCAAATAATACATAAACAAATGACAGAAAACAATTACTATTTATGTTAATTTGGAATTAACTAGATGACATTTTTTTAACATAGAAAAGTCTGGGAAAGAAACATCCTCTAACGGAATTCTCCAACAAAATCCAAATTCCACAACCAAAACTGTAATTTTAATAAAGAAGGCATAATAACGAACTTGGATATATCCTCCCCTCAAAAAAGGAAAATTTATTTCCATGAAAGCAAACACATGTAGATGATGATATCAAGATAAGATGTGGTCATATAACTTCACAAGTTACACCTGTGTGCGCTTTGGGCCAAACATGTCATCAACTATCTTCCGATCAATGTGTGGACAAATTTCTTTTATGATGAAGATTGAATGCAAAAAAAGCCTCTCAGTGTCCGAGTGTTAACCACCACTTCATATTGATAGATAGGCTCAGCAGCTTATTGGAAATGCATCCATGAGCTGTGCTGTGTATAGTCTACTCATACTCCCAATTATAACACCTCACCAACAGATTCTGTATCTTGATTGGCCGAGAGCGAGTCACATGGCATTTGCTATATTTGGTATCATGCTGTGCACGGCCAGAAGTACTATACCCGTAGCAACCAGAGTACTATGCATAAGAACAGTTATTGTGTGCAAATGCATATACGGGTATTCGCATTGCGAGGTGATCCATGGCGCATTCTATTTTCCCTCGGCTTCGCGTCGGGACAAATAGAATGCTTCATGGATCACCTCGGGAGGCTAGTTTTACTACACCACTCGAAGCAGTCAATATTTGCATACTAGTTGTCTTTCTATGAAATGAACATGATGGTGCTCAATCAATCACAGAAAGGCAAGATCTTAAACTTCAGTTCAATACATGAACCTAGTGATGACTTCAGAATGGAGAGCAACAGCTCTGTCAGTATTCAGTTTACTATAAAAGTAAAACAACTCTTATAGTTGGTTGTGCTCGACTATCTGATGATAACTCAATACAGCAATAGTAAGTAAACACGGATGCAAAATGACAGATGAGCATTTAAGCAGAGTTAAGTTGATAGGCAATCTCTTGTTGTCACATGCCTGTAAGTTATAATATATTGCTTTTGGGCTCAATCTCCTGATGTGCGCACAGCCTACTCCACAAGAACGAAGCCAGGGCAATGGCAATGCTTGGTATACATGAAAGCAACCACAGTCACCCGTGCCATTACCAAAACCTTATTTGACAAAGTACACATCACGTTCGTTTGCCAATGCCCATGTTGAATATAACAAGAGTTTTTTTAAACATTTATTTCATTTTATTTTCACCTCTGCTGCACATCTAGCCCCAAGTTAAACTACTTAGCAGGGAATAATCAGCGTAAATGACAACGTCTATAAGTTTATCCTCCAAAGTACACTTAATGACTTTTACTTTATAATCTTGTTTCGTCAATTATCCAGGAGTGTATTTTTCTCCACGCATATGGTCTACGATTTGGATCCAGCATCTTTCTTCTGACTCAGATTGATCTTATCCCCCAGACTGAGAGCCATGCCTTGGCTCTTGGCTCTGATGCGGATGTGACCAGTGACGGGTGTCTCTGGGGTAGCGCTGGCCGGTTTCTCAATGCTAACGTTAGCCAGGGCGTCTTCACCGAAGATGGACCGGGCATAGAGATTGGCCGCCATGAAGCCGCACTCTCCAGAGATAGCCTGTACGAGATATATCAGATTGATGATGTGTATCACACAATGAAATGATAGGTATGGGAATGTGGGATAAGGTAGTTACTCAGGATATGTAATCAGATGGTAACAGGCTCACAACCTAATCTGTAGTCATGAATTACAGATGGTTAAAGGTTCACATCCAGGTGGGTATTCATTACTTAAAGGTAATATACAACCACTATCATTATTATAAAATATCTTACTTGACCGTAAGTGAATAATAGTCTGAAGCATCCTGTGAAATCATGACACCTGGTGTGCTGTCATTCCAAGGAAAGTGGACTTTTTGTATCTATTTCCAACGACGGTCAGCCGACCATCGTTGGGAAAAAAACTGACTTTTCTCCCCAAATACTGCCCCCAATTTACCAAATTTAATTAGTCCACATTTTGTTTGCAATGGGTTACACATCCAGGAACGGGTGCAAGTCAGCTAGTCTGGTTCCCTGACCTGGCAATAAATTGCTCCGTTTTCTCTGAAATGGGGTCAGGGAACCACTTTACAAGAACAACATTTTTTCCTTGGTATTTCCAGCATCTATGAACACAAAACTTTAAACGGGCCAGTGTAACAATATTTGCTATAAAATACTAACCCCCAAATCCATCTATTTTGTAAAAATTACAGCAAAAAAGCACATGTTTTATATTACCTGTGAGTTCTGAGGGTGACAGGTTCAAACTCAAATGTGTATTCACAATCAAACCAATGAACATTAATAAACTGACTAGTACAGTTTCATAAGTAAATTTGGTCATTTTGTGTCTTGTAATAGGAGGGTAACACTGTCACCTTGACAGGTTCTTCACTGATAGCTCAATTGTTCAGAGTCGTGTCCTCGCCTTATTTTCCAAAACTTCAAACCAAAACCAGAATATGAAGGAATCAGTTGAATAGCAAAGGGTCCAGGGAACTAATCTTAGTCAAACAAATAAAAGGGAATCCATTTTTACCGTACTAACCAAACCAAAGCAAATTAGGAAAAAATATGTGTTCAACGAACGTTAGTCACAAAAACAATAAGGCCGAATAAAAAAAAAAACATGTTTCTTCTGGGTTTTCGAAAAATTTCCTGCAATTGTTGGTGTTTCCACTGTTCAAAGACACTTTTAAAATGAAAGATAAGTTGGACAAGAGAACTGAACATATTTACAGTGTCATTTTAGACTTGTTTTGGTCTACAATTTATTTCCCGATGAATTTGTGGACTTTTTTGGTGTTTTTTTACTGCATTTTTCAAAAATCAAAAAATCAAAAAAAAATCCAGGCGGCCTCCAAAAAGGAAGCGGGCGGGGACGAGAAACATGTTTGTTTTTTTACTTCGCCTAATTTTAATGTCTACCTTTTCTGGTGTGAGGCATCTCATGTTTGTTGATTTGAGGACATGTTTCAGGTACCCATGTAGATCTGTGATGTTGGTGTTGACTGTCACCTAAAAAAACACACAAAAATGCAAACGGGGTTAGGGTGTTCATCATCAAATCGTCAGTGAACAGATCAGCATCACCGACATGTTTTATCAACGCCAAAATACTTTTTCAAATTCAATTTAAGAAAAAGGAACTTTTTCACATGAGAATCGAATCTGATATTGGAATTAAATGATTTCAAAGTCAAGTAAAGAAACCATGAAGAAGCAAGAAGAAAACACAGTTATTTCAAACCCATACAAAAAAGGCCATTTTTATTAAATAGTTATGAGCATACCTTATTTTCCCATTCAAACTCGGCCCACATACTGCGGAATTCTTGATCAGTGCATGTTGCTGGGACGATATAATCCATGATGTCAATGTGAATATCATTCAGGACAACGACATTACGGTCATTTGCAGCACCAGACACATCATAGACTGCAAAAAAAAATATCAAGAAACATCGGCAGTTAAGAAAATTATGATTTCAGAATGTCAAAAACCACATCAATGAATGGGCCTGAATGTACGGTGTACAAGTAAGCCTGTCACTTGTATAGATGGAGCGTCCAAAATCGACATTTTGCACGGCATTCAGAGGAAGCCTGAGCGTCAGATGTCTTTATTTCTTTCTTGCTTACTGCAGTTCCACTCAATCTGAAGTAACACAGGCACGCAACTTGGAAGTAACAAAAAAAGGGAACTCCAATCTTTACAAAACTTTGTACAGTGTTTTTCAATGTTTAATGGCACAAGTGTAAATTGAAAAACAAAGAGATCAGCGAATCCGAGGGAAAAGTTGCACGCCTGGTAACAATTAAGATGCATTGATCATGACCAGGCGCGGATCCAGAGGGGGGGGGGGGGGGGGGGGGGGGGGGGGGGGGGGTGGTTTGGGGGTCGAAACACCACCCCCCCCCCCCCAGCTCTGAGTAAAATTTGGGGTTTTTTGTCACAGAAATACATGAACAATTATGTGACCCCCTGCAAAAATTCCTGGATCCGCTCCTGATAGCATCATTAAAATATATGATCAATATCATATAATAGAGGCCAGAATATAATCCATGCAGAAGTCGATCACTGCAATTCAATGAATAAGATTTGACAGTGTGTCTTTACTATTCCAGTCAAGCATAAGGAAACTAATCATGGAAGGTGCTTTAAAGCTCGCTTAAAACTTGCCGCCATCCCTCCGACTTCTCATCTTTATGAAGAAACATAAAGCTTACCGATGTTACCAAAGATGATTCCATTCTCTGTTGAGGCCACCTTGACGTTAGCTTTGATGTTACAGAAGTCATGAGGAGCCAGTGTGATTGGTTGAGGTTTCTCCACCAGCTTCAAGTCACCTAGAAAAGCAATACATATCAAAACAATTCAAATTCTGGGTTTGCTAAATGTTCCAATGTTCATTAACACTTATCCTCTTAACACTTTATGTGGTGGATTTCGAAGGATATGGGAAGGGTAAGTATGAATTTTGGGGTTAACCGAGTTGAAGGCGATAAGTATGTAAATTAATTTTGGAGCACTCAGCAGGAATGTCTTGTTTTGAGGAGAGACAAAAACATAAAACTCCTCGGATTTATCATATTTGAATGAAATCAAGTGACCTGAAAGCAAATTAATTTATAATTGATTCATTAACTTAATTGGTCTTAAATTTCCCCAGAGATTGAATTTTAACTGCTGGAAGAATTACTCCAGTCTTTTCATAGCCCTAAAAGTCCTGAATCCTCCAAATTCAATTCGATTTTGCACACCCCCTAGGGAGTTAGGGTTAAAGGAGCTGTTCTGTTTATTTTTACTTACCGAGTGTGGCAAGTTCCAAGGAGCATGCTTGCAGTGTATCCGCAGTCTGGTTGACAACCAAGACATCTAACACGATGTCATACTGATTGATGTTGATGTATGCCTCAGCATATACTGGGTCCGAGAAACCTGTCAGCTGGGTCACCTGAGGAATCAAGTCAATTTAAATCAAACCAAATCAATTTGTATCAAATCATGCCAGAGACTGACTGGATGTTGAAATATGCCATGTCATTCACAGGTTCAGAGAAACCTGTCAGCTGGGCCACCTTATAGAAATCCAATCAAAATTAAATCATGTCTGATCCAAATCAAATCTGATCCAAATCAAATCAGATCATGTCAGGTTAAATGTCACAATATTGATGTATGCCTCAAAATACATGGGATCAGAGAATCATGTCCGCTGGATCCTGACGAATCTAATGAAATCTAATTATTGTTTAATCGTGTAGTTGAAAATGTCTGACACTGTGGGTAACCTGATCAGCCAAATCAAATAAAATCAAATGATTTATACCTCAGCATACACAGGGCTCTGAGAATACCTGTGGCCAAGTAATTTGATGAATTCAACCAAATAAATCAAAATAAATTTACATGTCACTGGTTTAGGGATAGGTCTTGGCTGACCAGTTCCACACCAAAGTGCAAAACCAGTTAGCTGGATTCAGCTGGGTGTCTAGAGAGGGCCAGGGGGTCAAGCAGCTGCTTGTGTAGCGTACCTTGCTCAACTTGGATGCACTGATGTCATGTAAGTCTTTCTTGCCTGTGGTTCCCATGGTGGCGAGAGATAAACTCATCGTCAGTTGATCCTGATAACAGAAAAGAAAAAAACAGTGATAAATCCCTACTCACTCCATGCAATCTATGGACGCCATGGCACATTAAGTGGGTAAGTAGAACTCCAAGACACAACATCTACACTTCTGAAATCAGTCAATTTGGGAGGCCCTTTTTAATTTGCATATCTTAATAGCGAGCACAGAAAGACACTAATGCAGTCAAATTTTCACCAACAAACCCAAAGTAATGGCTTGATGGAATTAAGATCTTGGTCAACTTATGCCATTATTAATGTGAGTGTAAAGAACGGACAAATCTTGCCTGGAACTCACTAGGTTAATTCCAGATACATAACCTAATTTCTTTTAATGTCACAACAATGCTTACCTCTGTCCCACCGTTATCGGCCTTCGCCATCAGCTGGAGGAAGTTGATGGGATCATCAGCTTGAACGGAGACTAGCTTCTTGTCTAACCCCTACACGACACAATCATCCAAACAGAAATTCTCATAAAATAACAGGGCAAGGATTTGAACCCACAACCTCTAGAATGCATGTTGGAACTTTCATCAACTGAGTTATCCATTTAATATCTCATGCTGGTTATCGTGATCATTCCTTTCCTTTATTGCACATTTGAGTCTTTTACAATTCAATGACCTGTACTGGCGGCATCACCAAAATGTCAGTTTTTTAGTTTGTGGGGCTCTAGTCAGATGCTATCACGCGTACATGGCATGATTTTTTTTAGTTCAAACATTTATTTCAATGTTGCCATTGTGCATAGAGTGTTACTTTCTCATATAAACAAACATAATAGAAAAACTGGTGTGAGACAAGAGCATAAAACTCATGAATTATAACTAATTATGTGAATATAAATCGAGAAGATGAGCTTTCAGGTTTTTGCAAATATAAAGAAGGAGGGTTGATTTAATGATGATTTTAAGGAGTCATCTAAGCTGTTCCAGTTTAAAGTGTCACGCTGTATAACACTATTTTTGGACAACGTCGTTCTGTTAAATTGGACATAGAAATTGTCCCACTCATGCTACGGGTAGTAAACAAATGAATGCCACAGTTTAATGTAAAGGAGAGTTAAAACAAGGAGGTAATGTATTATTTACAGTACAGGTCATTAAATTGTAAAAGACTCAAATTTGCAATAAAGGAATGGAATGATCATGATAACCAGCATAAGATATTAATCGGACCGCTCGTTTCTGTATGAAATTCAGTAGTTTGTTGCATTTGGATGGTGAACCACCCCAAGTCAAAATTGAATATTTTAAATATGTTACAAGAGATAGCCAAAAAGCAATGATGCTGGCAACAAAACAATTGCTGCAACCAGGGATAACTCAGTGCTGGAGATACAAGTTTGCACGACAAAAATATTTGACAAACAGTAATTAAATGGCATCTTGAAATTCAACAACAACTGTTTGGACTCCCTTCTCTGAGCATGCCCCATTGTCTGATTGATCTCTTTCTTTTTTTTAATTCTCACCTTCTGTTGTTCTTTTTCCTCGGCCTGTTTAGTCAGAATCAGCGTCTGAAGTGAGTTTCGGCAATCGTGAGTGAAGATCTCAGACATGAGCGAATGTCGCTCAGCGAGTACCCTCAGACACATGGCGATACGATCTAGATCATCATCTGTGATGTTCTGAAACCAATTAAATTGACAAACATGAAGTTATCACTTCAATTATGCATGTAACGCACCAAAGTTCCACCAATAATCTGCACAATTGTGACTTATCGAAGTTATAAGCAATGTTTGTAAAGCAAGATACCTATAATTGCAAAAAACAAATGTTCTGAAGGAATGCTGAGAAATTTTGAATTTGGACAATTACATGGACAAGTCTGACAACAGTGTGTCAAACATTCTTCATTTTACTTACATTTTTGGCAAGTCCAGACTTTCCAAGATGAATGACCGTTGCCATGATTAGCATAGACTCTGCCAAGAAAGTCTGAAAATGAAATAAAAATAACAAAAGAGGAAACAATCAAAGCCCTTCTTAAGTTTTGTATTTTCAATTTTTGTTTTAATTATTGCATGCCAATTTTGCACAAGGTTCACATACACATTTTGTTCTAGGAAGGTTAATATCAATTAGTGCAACATCAAAGTATCAGCTCTATGCTCTGAATGCACAGGCAACAGAGTCTACTCAACAGTTACTGCTTGAAACCAAAACTTTCTACAACTACAACAAATAAATAATCACTGTTCAGGATAAATGTCATTATCTCCACATATGCATTGAAAAGCAGGGTATACGATCATGTTACAATTAACTTCATCAATGTGAACGTACATTTTGCCTCTTGACATTCGTGTTGAGACCAATGAAACGGAGAGCTAATTTAGTCAGCACAGTGGCCAGAGAGGCTCCAACGAAGAAATCTCCATCCATCAAGAAACCACGCAACGGAGGTCTGGAAAACAGAAATATTTACGATTATTATCCTAACAATGAAGTCACTCACACTAACAATACGTAACGCCATGTTTGCTTCAATTAGATGATAATCGCAAGGACTATCAACATAAATATTCTTGTGGGTATTCTCCTTGCAGATGCCCAACAGCAAAATAAACAGCACAGCCAAATCAATGAATATCTTAGAGGGTTAAACTTTTGTTATGTATGGGACACAGCGTACGCGAATTCTTGGACTTGACCAATATTATCCATACACACACTTAAAGACTTGACCTCATATATAACAGCAGGCAACGACTTCACAATGATTTCACTTACAGCTTTGTGATGTGACCACTCCTTCTCTGTGGTCTACTGGCCAACTGCTAGAGTATACATGCACACAGGGCCTGCACTGCCGCTTGCAAATATTTAAATTGACTCTTTGTTAGAGTTATTCAAGGAGAGATGCTGATCTGATACTCTAGCTATTCTCTGACTCGTTGCCCACCTTGTTTCTACTTCTTTCTTGGGAGCAGCTGAACTGAGCGCGCTCTGTGTGGCATAGGTTCCCATCTCTGTCAACTGACGCTTCTGACTGGAGATAACGATAGACTCCTCTGCAAGAAAAGAACATTAGGCAAACATGGAAATGAAGTGTTCCAGATTTGGCCACCCATCTTACCTACCCATCTTACCCACCCATCTTTGGTTTGCGTACGTTTGTTGCAGTGCTGGTGACCAAGTTTAAGCAACCTACCTTTGTTACCAGACCAGAAAAGTCATGATCTAATTTGATTGACATGCAGGAAGGTTTCATAAATACAGTGAAACGCCGCTATAACGAACATCGCGTGATCCACAGAAATTGTCCGTAATAGTGATCGTTCGGTATAGCGATTCTAAGCTGCCGGTGCTCCAGTACTCACTTTACAATAAACAGCGCCCTTCAGAACTTCAAGCTGCACGCCCTGGTATTCTGGTAGTTACTGAAAGATGACTCTGAACACGTGCTGACTATTGAATTATGTAATTACACAGTTTTTGAGCTTACTGCCAACAACAATGGGTGGCTTTTCCCTTCTATTTCTTGGGGAAATAATAACCACTCGTGCTTTTCTATTGACATTTTCAACAACAATGTTCAGCATGTTTTGTACACAAAAATCGAGGCCAAGGACGATGTTCGGTATAGCAGTGTTCGGTATAGCAACATTCCAAGAAGACCAACAAGCTTTTTGACTGTCTAACTTGACAGCGAGTAACAGACCAATTGTAGTCCATTTCCTTTGTTGAAATGTATCTTGAAATTGTAAATTTTATTTTTCCAAGAAAAAGAATGCTACCCTATTCCAAATGACTGCAAAGTGAAATTTCTCCACTCTCTTTTTACAACCCCAAAAGGTTAACATTCACATTTGAGTCAAACAAATTTCCAGCAATGGCAAGCCTAATATTACACCAAATAATGAAGATCCTTCCATCAATGATCACTCCCACTTACCCTCAGTGTCCTCTCCTGCTGCTTTCCTCATTTCATCATCAACGATAGGAATCTCACCCAGGGAGTTACGGATCTCGTTCATCAAGCTCTGTATCTCATCGCTGGTGGTGCAGTATTCACCGAGAATCCACAGTGCTGCACGGTGGATCCTACAGACAAAATGGAGATGGGATCCGTGAACGTAAATACAGGCATAAGTAGGGTTGGTCAAGAAGTAAACTGGCAAAAATGACAGCGATGAAGAGGACTAACCCTAACTCCCTAGGCCTTTTTGCTAGGATGTAGCCTCAATCCTGAAAAATCCTCCAATTGGCCTAAGGCAAAATAGCATATAGCCTCAATCCTGCAAATTCCTCCATTATTTCTTGAATATGGTCCGTAGAGGGGTGACCACTGCCTGAATCCTGCAAAATCCTGCGGCAGTGAATGTCAATATGTTGAGGCTTGGCCTGTGACATCCTGGAGCAGTACAGAGGATTTCAAGCATAATCCAGGCCTATCCGGTTCGTTAGTAAAAACGTCATACACGCACGCGCACCACTGATTACTAGCGCCCATTGGCTACAAACACTCGAGCTGCGTTAACTTCCGGTTCCAATCGTGCAGAAAGTGCTGGAGGTGACGTCACACTAACGAACCGGATGTTTATGCATATGCTGAACAAAAACTTCACAAGGTCCGGCCCAAGACCTTGACAAAGTGCATCCTACGAAATCAGTAAACGCATTTTTGCCATGTAACCTCAATCCTCCAAATTCCTCCACTTTGGCAAAGAGGATTTTGAAGGATTTAGGGCGGTTAGGGTTAGGCTAAAGGTGGATTTTAGGTGCATCAGGCAGACAAACTTCTTTCAAACTTATACAGTCGACTCTCGTTAATACAAGGTCCGTGGGACTTCTGACAATACCTCGTAATATCCGAAACCTCGTCTTAAGCGACGAGCATTTTTCGCGAACTCGCCGACATGCATCATGGATCGTTTATGTAGCTAATGCAAAGGCCACAGTCTTGTTGAAATCCATTTGCCTTCAAAAAGTTAAATCATGTTCTCCATGAAATTAAAATGAAGTCACGACAGTATGGTAACAGTAAAACTTGTATGGTAATTGAGAAGAATAACGAAAAAACAATAAACTGACTTTCAACCCAACAAAGGGGCAAGCGGAATTGTTCTTTTCTGAAATTGATTCCTCTAATTTTGGTAAGTGCATTTTTTTTTTGGGTGGGGGGGGGATTTTATTGTTTCCAGGATTTTATTTTCAATCACAATAAACATGGAAGGCCTACCGCGATGGTGCGTTTCGAGCGGGATTGAATGCGAATCCGCCGTAAACTTGAAGATTCCCCTTTGACAGCATGGAACAACCGCCCCTTGTTGGCCTTCCTCGTTCGGGCGGCACCATAAAGAAACCCCGTGATCACGCGGGAATCGCAAAGGCCTACTGTCTGCCTTGTTCGTTCGGCTTTTGCATACATGTAAACAAACCCTGATGACATTTCTTTGCATGATTACATACAGCCTGATTTCATGTCTTTCTTTACCTGACTGTCCGAATGGAAGCAAAGACCTCTAGGAGTTTGGTGACAATGAGAGGTTTGAGTTGATCAAAACGCTGGATGGCCTCACGGACGAAGACAAGAACGTCGGCAGCGGCCAACTCATTGGTGTCACTCAGGAATTCCATCAACTGTACAAAATAATCAATACACAAATGCATGAGTGGTAATGAGTTGCTGAAATACCAGAGAATTTTTACATTCTGTAACAGTGGTAAAAAAACAATGTTAATGTGGTATCTTATTTAAAAAATATTCATGTCTTTGGTTTAGTATAATCGCTTTTGCTAAATTTTCACGGGGAAAAAATATAGGCCTACAGAGTGCCTTTTTTAATGGAAGTCAACCATTACAAGTCTGAAAAACACCCACAAACAAAAGAAACAAAAAGAAAACACGATTCACCAATTCAGAAGAAAAGGCTATATATTCCTATTAACCCTCCTTTTGTTTGCTCAGTCACAGACAGTCAAAAATTCAATCCTGTTCCCCTGCCATGCCTTTTACACAGGCTAGTCACCAACAGTCAGATCATATTAGTCAAATTCCATCAACAGACAAAAACAGGTAGCTGAAAGTCACAGCTGGCTTATCAATCACCTACAGTCAAAGCATGACATATATCAGGTTTCATAACAATCACAGCCAGTCAATCCTGCTTTATGAAGGCAGGGAGCACTCAACTGTTAAAAACGGTCACTTGATTGATTTTGACGGCTGGGTTGGCTTTGTTGAAAATGCCAGATGAAAGAAAGCAAGCATGATTTTCACAAAGATGTCACGAACGGAAAAAAGCTACTTCCATAACTCAATTATATGTAACACAAAAAGTTAGCAATACATACCAATGGGATAACCTGAGCAGCAACGTCTGGGAACTTGACGCTACATGAATGCAGAGTTCTGACTAGAAGCTGTCGGTACTTCCCCGTGTCTTCATGCTCGCCCACATTGTGTGTCTTACTAACTTCCTTCTTCAGCACAAGAACCATCTAAAAATATCAACAAAGCCAAAAAGTTGCAACTCAGAAAAAACAAGTCAGGTGTGTTTACAAACACAAATGCCCCGCAATGGTGACAGTCCCATGACATAACACCACTCTAACATCAACTTACATGTACCTTGGTCACATGGAACATTCATTGACAGCATTAGTGTCTTCTGTAGGTTTTATATGAATTAATCCCTAATCCCTATAATCTCAGAATAAATACATGATTTCTATTGTTTTAGCCACTGTGAACTTGACCCTCGACCTTTTGGCCCCAAATTCGATAGGCTTCTTAGGATTACCAAGAACAATCCACAAACCAAATTTGAAGTTCATATGTTAAGTATTTCTCAAGTTATCGCGCTGACAAGATTTCTATTGTTTTAGCCACTGTGAACTTGACCCTTGACCTTTTGGCCCCAAATGCAAAAGGCTTCTTAGGATTGCCAAGAACAATCCACAAACCAAATTTGAAGTTCACATGTAAAGTATTTCTCAAGTTATCGCGCTGACAAGATTTCTATTGTTTTAGCCACTGTGAACTTGACCTTAGGCCTTTTGGCCCCAAATGCAAAAGGCTTCTTAGGATTACCAAAAACAATCCACAAACCAAATTTGAAGTTCACATGTAAAGTATTTCTCAAGTTATCGCGCTGACAAGATTTATATTGTTTTAGCCACTGTGAACTTGACCTTTGGCCTTTTGGCCCCAAATGCCAAAGGCTTCTTAGGATTACCAAGAACAATCCACAAACCAAATTTGAAGTTCATATGTTAATTATTTCTCAAGTTATCGCGCTGACAAGATTTCTATTGTTTTAGCCACTGTGAACTTGACCTTTGGCCTTTTGGCCCCAAATGCAAAAGGCTTCTTAGGATTACCAAGAACAATCCACAAACCAAATTTGAAGTTCATATGTTAAGTATTTCTCAAGTTATCGCGCTGACAAGATTTGTCCGGACACACACACACACCCACCCACCCACACACCCACCCACACACCCACCCACGGAAGGACAAGGCGGAAACAGTATGCCCCTTCGGCTTCGCCGTGGGGCATAAAAATCCTATGGCTTGTTCCTAAAAAGGAGGGCATCTGAAAGATATCTTTCCCTCTACATATGCAACTTGTTCAATCCAACGGAATCCAAGAACTGGAACAAAAAGTCTTTTTTACAAACTGGACAGATCAACAGCATCCAACAGATCTTGCCTGCTGTTAGGCTGGGTCTGAATTGTTTGGTTACGGCTGGGCAGTAGTACACGCATCTATGGGAAGTGACTTTAGCTGCTGTATTTGCAAGCCACAGACAAGAAACCACGACACAGCCTTACATCTTTTTGAATTAAATTGCATTGGGCTCAAGTCCAGTCAACAGTTTTTGTGCTCACATTCATCTAAAAATGTCCAGATAAATAGTGTTCACTAACCCAAACAACTCGAGTCAGCGATGAAAGCATACGATAAAACCATGTTACTGGATACAGGGCCATGTGCTATATCTTAAATGATACGGTCTCTGTCCCTTTTACAATCTTTCTTGGTATTTTTTAAGACTCTAGCAGTCACATCAAATAATTTACAGATTTTACAAGACACAAGGTCAACGCACCTCCTCAACATTCCTAGATGACACCAGATCCATGGCCAGATCTAGAGTTTTACGACGGACCTCCAGATCAGATGAGGACAGCACACGCAGGATATCCATGACAAGTTCCTGTGTTTGACGGAGAGAACTCACATTATCCACAATGATTCGTAACAAGTCAGATTCATGAAGTTGTACTTTTCTGACCTTCTTATGTTCAACGTTTGGATGCCAATCTAACTAGAATTAAACAGCTAAAGCCTGAAAACCAGATTTATTACAGCAAACCCCAACAGGATTCTCTGAATATTATCTGTTTTCGTAATGACATTTATTACAAACTCCATCAGTGCAAGGAAGCATCTCAAACCTCAGTATGCTTGAAATGTCTTGCTTTGTTGCAACATATCTGTTCACATTTGAAATACATTGCACATCCTTTCCTTAGTGACAGTAGTTTTGGAATGCTGTTTCTATGTGGGAATATTCGTCGCAAAGTGCTCAAAAATGAAAAGGAATAACACCTCTTTCAGATTGACATTTCAGAGTCAAGCTGAACTTTATAGTATTAGGAGCAACTGAGGTCTACCCAAATAGAATTTGGTTTCAAACAAGCCACCTTTATGCCTCAATCTTCCCTTGACAGGAATCTAGAATTATTATGAACAACTGCAACAGTTAATCTTTCAACAAAGTCACTCCCGACTGATTCAAAAATCAAATGTTTCATGTACTTAATTCAAATCTTTGGAATAATTTGGTTCAGTGCGATTCTCAAACACCAGTCTATACAAGTGCAAGCTCTTCAAACGTTGACCAATGACAACACACCACTAACCTGCAGGACTTTCTCATGCGCTGGGTCTTCCCGGAGTGAGACCAGTCGATCCAATACAATCAACTTGACATTGTTGTCGCTCTCTTTGATGATCAAATCAATGTAGCAAGACGCTGCGGCCTACAAATCAACAAATATTGGATATCAGTTGATCATAAACCATTTCACAACACTGAAAAGAGCAACACCAAATATTAAAATTTACATCTCACTGAAGTAAAACTACACGCCATCAAAACATCTGAACTATTAAACTTAATCAAGACCCAAATCGATGTTTCATCAAGACTCCTGTTCCTAAATCCTTGGCTGGTTCCTACATACCTTGATAGCAGTAGGAGCACTAGACAGTGTGACCAGGGTACCAGCTGCTTCGTAGCGTACCGCAGGGCTAGAAGACTGCAGCAGGTTGTAGATGCAACGGATGAAGCGAGCTCTCTCGGACGGATTGGCATGGCACACCTTTACAATGCAAACATTTCAAAAATCAATTAACCCTAGCCCTCCTCAATTCTCCAAACTCAACTGGCTGGTTTTTAGACAATTTTAGAGGGTTGAGGCTGAATGCAAGTTGAAGTTTTGGATGATTTTGGAGGATTATTAAAGGGCACATGGTAATTTAGTGTGGGCTGATTTTAGAGGATTGGGGCTGCATGTTTGTATGAACAAGAGGATTTTGGAGGATTGAGGCTGAATGCATTTTGAGAGGCAGGGCTGTTGGAGGACTTTGAAGGATTGAGACAGTGGGTAGTCTTAATTTGAACATAAGTGCATAAGAGCACGTCACTGCTCGGTCCAGCGTTTTTAATTTCCACACTTTGTACTGCATTATTTCTGATAATGTTGTATTGCTCAGGTTAAAGCCACTGATTTTCTCTTTCACAAATGTCACAAAATTGCCAAAAGCTGTACACTGTGCTTTCTGAAACTACATGTTTTGTATCTCTTTTTGTGCACATATTGTAGGGTTTACAAAAACCTGAATTCCTTGCTCAAAAGTATGTTCCGTTTACTGGAGAAGTGGAAAATCAGTGGACCTAGTATGGGGTTGACAACATGACAACTGATTTCAGTTTTGACAATACTTACCTTGTAAACCAGCTCCACAATCACAAGCTGTAAGATGTCCCCAAATGACGTAATCTGGTCAATGCAGGTACTCAGGTAGTCCAAGGCACGGTCCTGATCCACATGGATCAACATCATGAAGGCATTGCGCTTACAGGATGCATCTTGCTCCTGCTCAAGGAATGTGTGGATCAGCTCAGGAGCATCCGGGATCAGGAAGTCAAAGTTCCTTTGGGGAAAAATGATAAACAAGGAAAATAAGGAAATATAAAACGGGGGATTGCAATTTTTTCTGCTCTAGAAATGTGTGGATCAGCTCTGGAGCTTCCAGGATAAGGACGTCAAAGTTAGGAAGGAAAAAGCCCCAAAATAAGGAAAATAAGGAATTGTGAAAGGGGACTGCATCTTGCTCCTCCTCAAGGAATGTATGGATCAGCTCAGGAATACCCAGGATCAGGAAGCAAAAGTTCCTATGAGGAATGAAATGGTAAATCGGGAAAAGGGGATTGCATTTTGGTCCTGTTCAAGGAATGAATGGATCAGTTCAGGAGCATCTGGGATCAGGAAGTCAAAGTTCCTTGGAGAAAAAAAAAGTGGAAAATACGAAATTATTAAGAAGGAATGCATTTTTTATTTTCCTGAAGGAATGGTTTAGCTCCGAAGAAGGGGGTCATATTCCAAAGGAAACATCAAACTTCGGCTTGGATGCTGTTATTTGCATACGATGAGACCATTATCATGTTGCGGCCATCTTGATTTTTTTCCCTTTCAAATCAACGTAACCAAAGCGAGGCTGGAAGGAAAAATAGTCTGGTTCCTTTTTGCACAACAAACATTATCATTCAGTACTGTTATTGGATACAGGGAACATTACTGAAAGGACGGCAGCATGATAAAAGTCTATGGCTAATCAGTTTAGATACAATTTTGCTCCAAAAAATGTCTGAAAAATGCAGACATGTAATAAATCTTATATCAAAGTGAGTTAATTCAATGACAAAAATCATCTTACCGGTTTGTTTTATAGGTGAAAAGACAAAAAACTATTAAATCAAGTGGTTCTCTGGTTCAAAACTGTCAAAACAGTCCACTCATATTAGACACCATTTGGTTTGTAAACAAAGAGCACAATACAAATACTATGTTTCAACAAATTTTGCAGGACAAAAACAAAAGCCTCATTTATTTGGATCTTACTTGTAAATGGTGAAGATGGCCATGACTGCGTTACGTCGTACGTAACTATGACGATGCTCTAAGCAGAGACGGATGGCAGGCATGAGCGGCTCAAGGAGTTCCGGCTCCTTGAGCTTGCAGAGGAAGCGGAGAGTAGAGCCACGGATGAACTCATTGGGATGCTGCAGATCCTTCCTGTACGCATCGCAGACGAGGATCATCTCCTGAAGCAACTTGCCGTCTGGGTGGGTCTTGGGAACAATCTCCCAGAAGATTAGCAGAAGCTTCTTGATGGTGTGGTCCTAAACAGAGAGGTCCATATGAAGATGGTGTAATACCTTAGATGAATGAGTGAAGATGTCTGAGTGATCTTATGCCATGTACGTTGGCAGGGGAAAAAGCACTTTACCAAGGGGAACCCTAACCTTCCTCAATCCTCAAAAGTCCTCCGGGCAGTTTTGAAGGATTTTGGAGGATTGAGGCTGACTGCAACATACAATTTGGGAGGATTGTGGAGGATTGAGGGCACATGGACATTCAGTATCAGTTGATTTTGGAGGATTGAGGCTGAATGCATTTTGAGAGGCAGGGCTGTTGGAGGATTGTGAACGATTGAGGCAGTGGGTGTCTTTCATTTGAACATAAGCGCAACATTTTTTGAGAAGTTTGAAGGATTGAGGGTGGTTCCTAGCAAATAGGGCCAAGGGAGCTGGGGTTAAAAGATCTGGAGGGATGATTCGAAAGGACTTAAGGGTTAAGGCAATGAATAGACACCTTGTATTGATTGATAACAGGTCTCTGTTCCTCTGTGATACCCACGAGTAGACACTTTGTACTTTCATCATAACTACTTTTAATTCACTGTAAGGTCACTGTGGCCGCATAAGACACTTGACTGTTGCGTGTGGTAGGCAAGCGGTGGTTACTGTATGACCTTGCAGTCCGTTTTGACCTTTGACCGGGCTTATTACCGTCATGGGAAGCAGGAATCTGATGACCGACATCAGCAATCCCGGCATCTTCTCTCCATTCAGTATCATATATATCAGTTTCTTCAAGGATTCGGTCCTGGTTTTGGTGTCGCCATTTTCTGAGGAAAAACAATCAATTATACACCTGTCACAATCAGTCATACTAAAACATCAGCGCTGGTCTAGGGCATCATATGCACTTTCCCTTGACAAACACATCTATTTACTTAACCAAAACTGACTACAGTGTATTTACTTAGCCAAAAGTTACAATGCCAAAATTGTAACAATATACTTAATTCCTTCATGTTTTCCACTTCAGTGCACAGCACTTATTTGTACTTCATGTACATGTACATGTAAAGCCATTAACATTACTAAGGTCACATTGTGAGAATCGTGGACAAAGCATACATTGTATCTATTATAATTATGAAAAACAAACAATGGAATTGAAGAAGGATTTTTAGTATTGCTGTAGGCATGCTGAACAAGAATTAGAACACATAAAATGATGACAGGCCAGCTATTTTTCAACACTGGAAACAAATGTCGAATTTCAAAAACCCTTTAAGTGTCATCTTACCAATGTCATTCTTGAGTGTCATTTCATTTGGTGGTTCAACGTCCATGTTGAAATTGATCAATGTGTAGCAAGGCTGCTCTGAGGATGCCATCTTGATGATGAGTTTGTCTCAACAGCTTCTTGTCATAGGAGGAAAAAGATATTCTTGTCATAGGACTGGAAGAAAAAGACAGTGGAACAAAGGCCAAGTTACTCAGCTCAGACTTTCAATGTCATTCTATTAGGCCAAGGCCTAGTCTGAGTAACTTGGACCCCACTTATTGCCTTTTTTCGTGCATGGAATAAACCACACCACCGGCGGATTTGTTTATATCAATTTGAAAAGGAAGTGTTACACAACACAAATGACTGGGAAAGAGTGTTGCATCCTGATGCTTCTTTCGAAACAGAAAAAAAAGACATTTTTTTTTTGCTTACCTTGTACCTCAGAGAGTATAGGCCCTACTTTCATGTAAGAACTGTAAGGAATATGTTGGCAAAGTCTTTAAGAGAGATTTGTAGGTGAATGTGTGGCCAACTTAGTAAATGTTTGCATGTCACTGCATGTTGACGCCCTCAACCGAAGCGTGACATGTACAAATTGTTCATTTTTACAAAAACGGCTATATTTGGCTATTTTTTTAATTCTCTGCATTTTCGCCACCTGGATTGGTGACTAATTTAAAGTGCCCTGTGATTGGTCAGGTGACCAATCAAAGTGCCCTGTGATTGGTCTGTCTGGTGCTTGCCAGGAAACAGTGTAGCCAGAGTCATGCACAAGTCTACTTTTCCTGAATTCAAAATGGCAGCCTCAAACAAGGCGTTTGTGACAAGGATGTATCCCGAATTGAAGGTGAAATTTTTGTTTCTCTTTTCTTCCCACAGGTATGTAAACTTAACCACCACCATTTGTATTTTCACCTCCCACTGAAGACTACAGGGGCGCATAAGGCAGTTTGAAGACTGTTTTGGGGGTGAAATCTGACGATTTTGATTGGGGGTATGAGTGAAAATGGTCAAAAATAATTATTAGTAACCGCAATAGGGCCATCGATCTCGGACTCTACTATCGCCCGACCATGTCCAAATGTTAAAAAAGCGATCCATAGAGTCCTAGTTACTCGGACTAGGGAAGTAATTGCAGAATACCCTGCCACGTGGAAATTACCCCCTAAAAATAAATGGCTACGCAGTCCGGTCGGAAAATGTTGCAGAATTACAATACACGGGGAGGATTTGAGCGGTGGAGGGTCTAAAGAGGGCGCTATTTCCCCGTAATAAGAAATGCGGCCAGCAGGGACAACGTGAATTGGGTAATCCTTACCTTTAGGACCCCTTTCCTGTATAACTTTATAAGGTTAAAAGACTCACCAAAGCAGCTGACTAAATGACAATCAAAAGTGAAATTCTGATGTTTCTTGGCACATTTGAACATTTGGCAATGACACCTCTTGAATATCAGCAGGTTTAATTTTGTAGAGAGAGGGCAGGGCTTTAATTTATGAGGGGTTAAAGACGACGATGACAAACAAAATATATTAAAAAGGCAAGATGGCGAACTGCAAAAAAAGGTCGGAAAGTCACATTTTCTTTGAAAGTGCTTTCAAAATTATAACTAACATGAGTTTGTCTACTCCTAGAACTATGAGGCTCCACAAACATCGCTGGATTTTGTCGGTTTTTTGGCTAAAATGATGAAAAATATGCCCTTTCCGCACCGAGCCAACCTGACACTTGAAATGTGCACGCATATGATCGAGCGATGATTTTCGGTTCGCTCGGAGCCGAGTGGCCGCGGGGGGTACGGTACAAGCACTTGTACGCATGCGCATACTATCATTTCGCTTGTACTGTACCTTACCCCCTGCGGCGCACTCCGAGCGAACCGAAAATCATCGCTCGATCATATGCGTGCCAGGGTTCGACCTTAGCGGTGGTCCGCTGGCGGTGCACGTTTCAAGTGTCAGGTTGGCTCAGTGCGGAAAGGGCATATTTTTCATCATTTTAGCCAAAAAACGACAAAATCCAGCGACGTTTGTTCAGCGCATATTTTGTGAGTATGTCATGAGGTGTAGTACGGAGTTTCGGGGCAAACTGTGCAGCGGTTCTGTGGGAAATTTCTGCATTTTGATGGACGTTTTTGTACTTAATTAGTGTTTTGTGCTGACAACAATTTTGCGGGGTTCTTAATCTATGAGGCTCCACTACGTGGAGCCTCATAGTTCTAGGAGTAGAGTTTGTCTGAAGAAAAAAGACTTCTTTACTAGCCTGCAAAAGTCACTTTGGTACTGGACAGTCATCTGCAAAAGTCAGTTTTGAACAGAACTCGTACAAAATAGAGGTGTCCTAAAAGTAAGGATTACCGTGAATTGAATGGGGAGCAGGGGTTAAATAAATCTAAGTCCAAAGTAGGTGCCGGGAAGTGGATACGCAGATCTACGGGTGGACTTTAGCATGTTTAGTGGACGCGCACGCGTGTGGTTTCGGTTTAGCATTCTAAGCGTGACTCCGTATCCGCGTATCCGGATACGAGATGGGATAGGTGAGTGGCGGGGTATTCTACAACTGTGCCGGACTAGTAATGCACCCTAAATATATAGTCAGTATGCTAAACATGCTAAAGCAAAAATAAACTACAAACAAAGCCTTACTCCTAGAACTACTACTAAACGTATTTTAATAACAATGGGATTTTCATTTGTCAGTAATAGTAGTTCTTTGATACAAGTTTCATGTGGGTATCTGTCGTCATTAATTTGTTTTTAATTTAGAACGTGTACGCTTCAGCCGTCTCCACCTTGCGTGTGTTCAAAGCCCATACTGTCGTACGGCGCGGATCGGAGCACGTATTATTACACGAAACAGTGTTGATAAAGCGCGACTTGTTTTTCTTCGATCGAGCAACGACGGTGATGTCACGTCAGACGCCCTCATTCGGCAAACCGGTGCAAGGATTGAGCCTCACGGCGAACACATTGAGCTGTAAGTTTTCAGACTATTTTGCTGTTTTTCTTCAAAATTTTCGCTGTTTGGGAACAATGTAAGGGGTCTGATGGAATGTCATGAATGTGTAGATCAATCCAGGGTAACTGTCTCTCTCATTTGTCATGTTTGTATTCTCTTTACCGTTTTTTTTGGGGGTCTTTTTGTCCTCGCGTGGGTATGTGACTATGTAGCGCTGTCACGCCCCAACTATCGCATCGGTCCCAACTATAGTTGGGCCTGTCCCAACTGTAGTTCCACAGTTGGGCTGGCCCAACTATAGTTGGGCCTGTCCCAACTATAGTTGGGACGGTCCCAACTGTAAGTTCCACATTGGGCTGGCCCATCTATAGTTGGGCCACTCCGATCTTTTTATTTTGCGGTGTCCCAACTATAGTTTACATTGATGTACAACTGTAAAACGTTCCCTACAGCTCTGATACACGTCTGACTTTACTGGGGACCACTGAAATTAGTTATTGATGGGGCGAATCTATAGTTGGGCCACTCCAATCTTTTTATTTTGCGGTCCCAACTATAGTGTACATTGTTGTACGATTATAAAACATTCCCTACAACTCTAATACACATCTGACTTTACTTGGGACCAATGAAATTATCTATGGGTGGGGACCATCTGTAGTTGGGCCACCGCAATATTTTTATTTGGCGGTCCCAACTATAGTTTACATTGATGTACGACGACTATAAAACATTCCCAACAGCTCTGTTACATACTGTCCGACTTTACTTGGGACCTTTGACATTAGCTATGGGTGGGGCCCATCTATAGTTGGCCGGCCATGGCAATCTTTGAATTTTGCAAAATGTTGCTGGACAATCAACCCAGCAGCTGGACAACTCATCCAACTAGGCAGTACCACGTGACCGGCCAGCCTTGCGGCATGCATGCACGACGAATACACGGTGCCAGCGCCGCGGAACAGATCTATGAAGCATCCGGCGCAACTCCAGTCCTAACTATAGTTGGGCCGACCCAACTGCCGCACTATAGTTGGGACAGTCCCAACTATAGTTGGGACCGATGCGATAGTTGGGGCGTGACAGCCCCACTAGTGTGGCCGCGGTATGCTGCGCTGAACCTCTGGCCACACACCGTGGTACTGCGCACTACTGAGGGCGTTTTCATAAAAATTACAGGCAGTTTCTTCCATATGGTTGTATTCTATGATGTCCCATCTATCACTTCTGTCACCGTCGTTGCTCGATCGATCGCGAAGAAAAACAAGTCGCGCTTTATCAACGACTGTTTCGTGTAATGATACGTGCTCCGATCCGCGCCGTACGACAGTATGGGCTTTGAACACACCCAAGGTGGAGACGGCTGAAGCGTACACGTTCTAAACAAATTAATGACGTCTCCACCCTGGGTGTGTTCAAAGCCCATACTGTCGTACGGCGCGGATCGGAACACGTATCATTACACAAAACAGTCGTTGATAAAGCGCCACTTGTTTTTCTTCGCGATCGATCGAGCAACGACGGTGACGTCACGTCAGACGCCCTCAGCGACAAGCTAATTCAAGAACTGAACCTCCATGCAAACACATTGAACTGTAAGTTTTCAGACTATTTTCCTGTTTTTTTCCAAAATGTTCGCTGTTTGGGAACAATATAAGGGGTCTCATGGGATGTCAAGAATGTATAGATCAATCCAGGATAACTGTCTCTCTCATTTGTAATCTCTTTACCGGTTTTTTGGGGGTCTTTTTGTCCTCGTGTGGGTTTGTGACTATGCTACTGTGATGGTGCTACCAAAGTATGGTGAATCGGTGGAGCGCTAGTATGGAGGGGTACCCGTAATTCAGCGCTCCACTCAGTAGAGCTAACCGCGGCCACACTAGTGGGGCTAGTGACTATGTAGCCCCACTAGTGTGGCCGTCGGTATGCTGCGCTGAACCTCTAGCCACACACCGTGGTACCGCGCGCTACTGAGGACGAAGTTTCATAAAATCTGCAGTCCGTTTCTTACATTCTCAGTTTCTTACTTTCTTATGGTTGTATTCTATGATGTTTCACCTATCACTTCTGGGATGCTTAGGTCTAATGATGTTCCATTTTCCGAGATATTCTTCAATCTTTCTGGAGCCCATATGCACTCGTGAAATGTCTGGTGATGGCAGCCATTTTGAATGGGACAAGAGATGACCTCAAGCTGTGACGTCGCGTTTATGCAAATTGCTTGTCGAGCGCGCGAGGGCGCGAGTTGCAAATGCGACGGCTGTTTCCTGTACCATGCATTTATCGTCAGGGGGCCACCTGCACCGATCTCTATTCAGGATCTACGGCACATGAAACAGCCGTCGCATTTGCAACTCGCGCCCTCGCGCGCTCGACAAGTATTTTGCATAGACGCGACGTCACAGCTTGAGGTCATCTCTTGTCCCATTCAAAATGGCTGCCATCACCAGACATTTCACGAGTGCATATGGGCTCCAGAAAGATTGAAGAATATCTCGGAAAATGGAACATCATTAGACCTAAGCATCCCAGAAGTGATAGGTGAAACATCATAGAATACAACCATAAGAAAGTAAGAAACTGAGAATGTAAGAAACGGACCGCAGATTTTATGAAACTTCGTCCTCAGTAGCGCGCGGTACCACGGTGTGTGGCTAGAGGTTCAGCGCAGCATACCGACGGCCACACTAGTGGGGCTAGTGACTATGCTACTGTGACGCCGTCACCAAAGTATGCCAAATCGGTGGAGCGTTTGTATGGAGGGGTACCCGTAATTCAACGCTCCACTCAGAAGAGCTACCTCCAGCTCCGCCCATACATGTAGGCATATGCCTACTGTCGGAAATACCATACCTACTAGTACTAACCCAGTAACATTAACAATACACGCACTTCACTCTTCAGTATTCACGCAATATTATTGAATCATGCATTCATCAAATTCCTACCTATGCAAATAATTCTTAAAATATCTCTTTTTTAAGAAAGTAGTGTACCTTACAGCACTTAGTTTTGAAGTCAACAAATTGTACGGTTTTCCACTGCCGACTGTTCCCCGGTTTCGAGTCTCAGATTTGACACGTTGGCTTCCGGAACTAATTACTCCGCTAGTGTGTTTATAGAGGGCGCTGTTCCATTTTATGTTTCTGCTCCTCTCCTCGATCCGGCTTCGCTCGTCACAACGTCCTACGGTCAACAACGACAGTTTTATTTTTCGTCAGAGCGGAGCGGAGGGGGTGGGGGACTGACGACGACACGTGATTTTTGATGTCACCACCCTTTGCAACCTTAGGCTTATATATATTATACATTCCCGTCTTGGTAAAGTGCGAGCCGGTAGCCAAGTCGGTAGAGTGCCGTTCTCGGATCATCAATCTTGGGGTTGAGAAAAAATTCCTTGGTCACGGTGACAACCTCGTGGTGACATCCTGGGGCTCGAACCCCCAACCCCCAAATTGATCACGACACTCTACCGACTTTGCTACCCGCTGGCACTTACCAAGCAGGGAATTTATAATATAATTATGTAAACCCCCGGCTGCTATCGTAAATGTCACGTGTTGTCGTCAGTCCCTTTCCCACCCCAGAGCTCTGAGGAAAGAAAGAAATTTCGTTTTGTAACATCCTGTGGCCTCAAACCCCCCAACCCCAAAATTGATGATCTGAGAACGGCATTCTACCGAATGGGCTACACGCTCGCACTTGCCAAGCCGGGAATTTTTAATATAAACCTCCGGTTGCAAAGGGTGTGAAGTCCAAAGTCAAGTTGTCGTCAGTCCCCGGCCCCACCGATAACAGGTTTTTTTTTCAAATAAGTTAATTTAAGGAAATTTCGTTTTGAATAAAAATGCCTATGACAAACAAAATAAGATAATTTGATGGTAAAGAAACAAAAGCCCAAAACGGCAGACAACGTCTATGAAACGATATTGAATCATTTTGCGGTACATGAATTGCTCAACTTTGACTGTGACATTTCAAGTTTATTACCAATTATTAATGCAAGTGATGAATGGCCTTCTATACACATGACCTTTGTTTGTCTCTGGGATCTAATCTTCTGATTTTTTTACCCTTACAAATCTTGCCAAAAATTTAAGAAATTGCTCGGCAGATAACTTCCCCCTACCACCTAAATAATGTGAGAGCTAAAAAGACTATTTTTTTGGGCAAAGCACACATCAAACCTGCATTAAACCTTGCCTGCTGGTCATCAGTAGTGCAATCACGGGCGGCGGAACTTGCCCTCCCCCCTAAATTTACCCAAAAGTGTCCCTCTTGCGGACATACATTTGCGCCCCCTCGAGCATAAGTGTGCCCCCTCGAGATGAAAACAAAACTGGCCCTAACATTGCGGATAACTTGTTTTCAGTAACCATTTCCCAAAATGGTATATAGATGTAGTTCTGACATGAACGAGGAATATGAAAACCAAGCCCCCACAACCCTTACAATGCGCTCTCCCAAATGGGCACATAATGGGTACGTAGTTTGCATAATGGCCCCCTTATGAAGAGCGTCCCCTATTTTGGCAGATGATACCAAGTGTTGGATGATGGTAGGCCAAGTGTTTGGTGGAAAAAAAACGTGTCGACATTTCAGCACGGATGTGCCCCCCCCCCAAAAAAAAAATGCTGGATACGCTGCTTCACCGACGGAAGATGCCATTTTCAAGTGCCCCTTTTTGGTGATGCCCCCGTCGCAGTTTTTGAAAACCGTTCCACTGCCGCTGAGTGCAAGGGGCATGGGGCACGCCTCCATCGCCCACCACGCCCCCCTCTCTCCCCCTCCTTTACGCTACTGCTGCTGGTTGCACTGAGGAACGTGTTTGCAAACAAAATAACACCCTTAATAACTTCAATCGGAACGGTGCAATAATGTGATTGCCTTCTGGTTGTCATTATTCACATTAACGCATATACTGCAATCCAAGTAGGTCTATATGGTGCATATTTACTTCACACTCATTTTTTTTTGGAATTGAATGATATATTTCCGTGCTCTTTAAAACATTCTAACGAATTTTCAATCTGTATGATATAATGTACAAAGACCTTTTTTCATAACCCCCCTCCACCCCCACCACCAAATAAAGTTTGTGTATTATGGGTAGATGTGTCTTGGGAATTGTTGTCGGCCGCCAAAACACGTAATTCAAAATTAAATGTAGGCCTACTTGTAAGTAACGAACATTGGTCGGATTTCTTCGCAAGATTCCTCATTTTAAAATGAATAACTTTTGTATTGCTTCTTTAGAACAAAAAGTCAAATGATTACTGCATTATGAAATAAATATGGAGGCGGTAGAACTGGGGGGGGGGGGGCATACGAACGGTATTTAGCGTATAGATTTAATACGTGCGTGGGTGCATTCAGTTATTCCTTCTTTATAGACCTTTATCGTGCTGCCACCATTTCAGTCATGTTCCCTGAATCATAACGAAGGATAATGAATTTTGCGTGAAAAGGAACCAGACTATTTTCCTTCCAGCCTCGTTTTGGTTACGTTGATTCGAATGGGAAAAGCCAAGATGGCTGCAACATGATAATTGCCTACATGTATTAAACCGACACATCGTTCCTATTTTCTGTGCATCTTGGAAACGGACCAAATATAGCTGCCATTATTAATTCGTAGAAATAGGTTTCACTTTTCTCTTTGATCTTGTAATGGGCTGACAAACACAACTTTCTGTGTACTAACAGTAACGGGACAAGATTTTCTTCCCTCACCAGCAGCATATGTGTTCTCATCTGACTGTCCGTGTACATCAAGAGGCACATAAAGTGGCCTCCTTCTTGCTAGCGACTCAAAGGTTCCTATGCTACTATTATCAATCTGTAAGACTTTCACGGCCGGTCTGAGTTCATCGCCACGCTCGGAGTTTCGCTCTGATACGTCACTGATGGTATATGCCATCTGCAGACGATCTGGTGTCGACGGTTTTTCGTAGGTTCGTATGGACTGCAATGTTTCACGTGATTTTGTAAACTCTGTAGCGTCATCCCCGTCCCCACCCTGTAGCCAAGACACACGTCTTCCTTTACCGCTCATCCTCCTGTTCGTTGGAACCACAACATGTACGTATTCTTTATTCATCGTCTCCTCTTTGCCAAGAGTTTCCCCGAACGTATCAAGGAGTCTTTTGGGGTGTAACTCGGTACCGTAAGTGTTCGCGTGAGAGACAGCGTCCAAGGGATCTTCTGGTATAACACGGAGAGTTTTCGACGCGGAATTATCTTGATAGTTTTTATCACTTTCTTGCTTCTTGTCCGCATCTTGGTTTTCGGGTATCACGTTGGAAATCGACCTGGCGATCGGCTCTATTCCACCGTCCTGACTTTGTATCATACGGTACCGATCGTCCGCTGGCGTCGTCGGAGGCTGTCTGGGGAAACTCCGCGATGGACAGAAACTTTCTCTACTCTCCGTGCCACTGATGCGTCTCACGTAACTCTCCGGAGGTAAGTCTAGAATTTCACCTTCTCTAGATATCGACTGCCTCCCCTGAAGAGAGTACATTCTCCCCTCTCGGTTCCGCCCGTCTGTGCCTTTTCGTACCTTGAACTTTAACTTGAAATCATCTGGGCTGGCTGACGCGGGCACATCATTGGACGGAAAGAGAAGCGTGCGCATATCATTTGACAGGCTGGTCTTGTTCTGTCTCGGAGAATTTCCATGAGCTTTTCCTACTTTTGACTGAAGTGAGTTCATTCTAGCAATCATGTTATCCCTTTCCTGATCCACTCTTGAGCCATACATGGGATACAGGACTCGGAGTTCCTCTCGGTCCTGTGTGAGAAAATTGTCTGGTAATGAATCGCCTACATCAATCTTAAGGGTTCGTACTTTTAATAGTCCACCTCTAGCGTACAAGTTCTGCAATTCTGGCGGGAAAATTGCGTGGGGTTCTTTCGCGTAAATGCCGGTGTAGCTAGAGCTCGCGAGCGTGTTGGCCATAGTTGCTTCGCAGTTGGCACTATTTGGCTCATGAGTCCCCGATGATTGGTCACTTGTGTGTCTGGTATCCTGCCTCTTAGATCTGTCAGGAATGGCTTGCTCCATGCTCGACGTTCGTGCACGTTTATCTCGACCATTCTCCATTCTAAAACTTGGAGCGAGGCTTGAGACTCGTTTCAGGAACTCGGAGTATGGGATTTTACCGGTTCGTACCGCCGAGTTAAGTTGCAGCAGCAGTGACCTTCGCTCAGCCTCGTCATAAGAGGTTTGAACTGAGTCAACATTAAGGCGCGGTGATTGGTTTATCTGTACCAAAGTACAAGTTGGGGCGAGTTCTGGTAGATGATCCGTTGTTTCTTTAGTCCTCTCTTCACTACGCGTAAACGCTTCCAGCGATGGACTTGACATAGCGGTTTCGTGTAAACCTGCCTCAGAACCCTGAGCGTTGTAAACATCAAGATCTCTGGGTGAATTGGAACGTGTCACAGCATATATCGCATCATCAGTTGCTCTTCCTCCAAGACTTTGCTGTCCTTCACGCACAGCTCCAATCCTGGAATTAACTGACGGTGTCTTGGGAGGTGAGCGACAGTCCTGCATGTTAGCACTCTGCCCGTCGAAAAGCTTCGTATCATAACGTGCAGCTCTGGACTGACGTTGCTTGGAAACATCCTGTACAATCTTCCAGTTGTTTCCATTGACATCCATGACGTCTATGATGTTTGGAAGTTTCAACTCCTCTTTTTCCTTCTCCGTGACAAACGCCCCACCCAACGGTTTTGCTCCCGGCGTTCCCCGTTTCGCGAACGGTCCAAGTTTCTTTCCACTCTCTCGATCAAGGTAAACCTTCAAAGGGGAATTATTAGCAGCTAGGATGTCTTTGGCTGTGCTCTTGACAGCATCTTCGATCGGGGGAAGTGATAATATACCTTGGTCGGGTTTTCCTGTCGGCACGGTGGAAGGAGGAGCAAACATTGCAGGGTTGCTGATCGAGCGTAACTCGTCCGCTGTGTACGTCTTGCCGTTGCAGGTGCAGTTCTGCTTATGGAGTGCTCGGTTCACGCTGTTGGTTAACTGATGGAGAAAAATCCCCGTCTCCAATCGTGTCGATGTTTCCATAGGTAAAGGTGTGGGTTTAGTTTCTTCGAGACTGTCCAGCCATTGCTTTGAAATTGCCTCCTGGATGCTGCGAAAATAACATGAAAACGTAAGAAACATTAATGATGAAAGTTTAATATACAGGGTGAGTAAAAAAAAAGCGGAACCCAAACCCCAACAATTATATTTCGTATTTAAAAATATATGTAGCACCAAAAATAATGACTGGAAAGCCAATTTCATAAGGTACTTTTAAATGAAGAAGTGACTGAAATTGGTCAATCCGTTCAGAGAATATCACCATTTACACACAATGACCCTAAAACCTGTCTCGTCCAAAAAAATGCGATTTTAAGAATCGTCGTCGCAATTGTCTTCAAACATCACCAGCGATAAAATCTCAGTTTAAACGTTGAAAATATTCAACAGAATCTCTTTGACTGAGGTATGTCCTTTGAAAAAAGTAGATTTTATAAATCATATTGTTTGCCTAACCAGGGTTGTTAATAAAGATATTGTGTACTACATACAGTAGTATTCTGTGTCATTTTCTTTGTTGTTCCAAACAGTTAAAACACACAATGAATTCCCCTTTTTTTTTTTTAGACGAGACAGGTTTTAGGGTCATTGTGTTTAAATGGTGATCATCTTTAAACGGATTGAGCAATTTCAGTAAATTTTTTTCATTTAAAACTAGCTTATGAAATTGGCTTTCCGTCATTATTATTTTTGGTGCTACATATTGTTCTAAATATGAAATAGGCCTATATTTTATGGGGTTTGGGTTCCGCTTTTTTTGCTCACCCTGTATAATCAATTTAAGACAAGAAGATCATATTGAATGACGACAGGTAAAATGTTCTAGCCTCTTGTTGAAAACCTTTGTAGTGCCAACAGATTTGGTGACTATTAAAAGATGGAATTTTTGCGTCGGGGTGATATAAATCAAATTAGGTTTTGCCCTTCACCCTTCAGATTTGGTGACACTGTTCGTACACCACATGATTATGCACCCTTTATCACTTCAAGGAAAAGTGTCCGTGCTCCTGCAGTTACCCATGGAGAAGTCTGGAATGATAAATTGCTCAGATTGACGAGATATTTGTGGAAGGGGGGTTTTGCGAGAAGGAAAATGAAACTTGTAATCAGATTTGCACGATTTCCGAACCACCTTTTTTCAACATAATGTCTGGAGCTACAGGCTTGCGTAAATACTCACTCCATGATTTAAAAAACCTGTACCAAATTGTCGAATAAATCCGTTTTCTATTTCTGATCAAGTTTAGTCTTACCTGTCAGGGGGCAGGTCACGACTGGGAGACTCTGCCTCCATCACGTCTTCCTCATTACTGGATGATGCAGTCATCATGGATAAACCACAAACTGGCTTGCTATCAAAGTTTCGCTGTCAACTGTTGAAGCCAAAGTTGATTCGGAAGTGAAGTTTTCACTTGACACTAAGGTTCTCACAACATTTTACACTGCTGTAAACGTAGGCCTACACCGAACGTTCGATGTACAAAAACAAGTATGTGCGATTCTGGATGTTTGTTGGTCCGTTTCCCTTGCTTCGAGTGGTCGTTCCATGAAACGTGTCTGGGTATTAAGGCCCGGGCGACACCCAATCGATTGAAATAACACAAGTTTCTCGTGTCATCCGGTTTGTTTGCATTTCACTGGTGTCCCATAGAAAATGACGAGTCTTTGTTCAGTGTTGAATGTGTGTGAAGTGAACCAGTCAGACGTTGCACCCATACCCAGACAACGGGGGTGAGGCGATGGGTTGATAGAGGGTGCATAATCTATCGGTTGGGTGATCATTGGGTAAGCCAGTCAACTGAATCACATGTTGCACTTTTTTTCGCGAAAATGTAGCGTAAATTTGTTAATTGATTTATCTGATGTGAAATTAACTTTCAGTGTTTTAATAGTGAGCTGTCCAACCATATAATTGCCTTTTTATGGATAATCAAATTGAATCATTTGAAAGATCACTGACACTACCTCTAGGCTCTAATAGATAAAGTGATGTAGTAATGAGAGAAATCCAAATAAAATCTTTCTTGCGAATGCCAGATACAAGTTTGATGACCGGAGATATTTATTCCGAAGTACTTTATTACATTGGAGGGGGGGGGGGGCGGCACAGGGCAAGATAAGGTTATACGGATCAATATGTGAGCAACCGCTTATTAGGGTTGCCATCATGATTATTCTTTCATGACAGTTATATTCAACAGGTTTAATAATTGAAGGTTCTTCAGGCTCCTTCACTAAGGGTCGTTGTCTCTTTATGTTGGCGTTGTAATCCTCCTACTACAGCGGATCAAAAGGAGTTTTGTCATCAAAGAGAGCATATTGGAAGGTCCTTGCTGCATTATTCACGCACCACCAGGCCCGTCCGGAGTTAACAAATGATGCATTGATCGGTTTTGGATTGATGAATGGACTGGTTGCTTGTCAGGTCGTTAGCGCATGGCTTATTGATCTGATTGTCGATTCTCCTTGAAGGGGCAAAGGTCACTTTGAGTTTCCACAGAGTAGTATGTTGATTTATAAAAATTCGATATCTCCTAAATTAAATTCTCATCATCCTGTTCAGTTATGGAAGTTAAACACACTGGCAAAGAACCAAGTTTAAATTTTCTCCTAATAATGACATTCATGAGAGTACATTTGGTCGCACCATTCAAACTACATGTATTAACTCTCATTGCTCATGTCATCCTGCAAACTACAAATCTCATCTTACCGACATCTAAACGAAAGAGTGGTTTGACTTTATTCTTGACAAACACAAAATAACATCAGATACAAATGTATTAAAATTAAAATGGAAATTCAATTTTTATTCATGATTTCTTTTTACAATATATATGTCACAGTTTGACACTGTTTTTAAGCCTGATAAAGTTATAAAGAATATATGGTCCAAATAAACATATAATTGCTGAATTCATGAAGTCTTTAAATGTGGTATGTTTGTCATTTAATCACACAATTCACTTCACCCATTCGAAGACATTCCTTTTAAAACTTTTGAGACGTTGGTGGCAAAAAACACACCGGTCCTTTCTCCATTGATTGCGTCATATTGAGCATGCGCGCTTTAGCTTAAACATGACGTAAAACAATTGAAAAAGACCGGTGTGTTTGCTGCCACCAACGTTTCAAAAGTCTCCCATTCAATATATAAGCCTAATAAAAGCCGTAACAACAATCCTTTAATTTTGATAAAATTTATATGAAACTACATTAACCACCATTACAAGCTTTTGAATGAAACAAACATTATCATTGGTAGAGAAAAACAAATATACTGAAACTTAAAACAAAAAACATCAAAACATATTTCTTCAAACTGTATTTACAAAATTCGTACCAATTTTGATTTTAAAAACCACATAAACTCTCAAGTATTCACTAGTTGTGAAATTGGTTCTTTGCATTCGACATCAACTTTAAAAGAATACATTTATCTTTCAAAATTGTGAAGAGGTTTATATCATTCACATACTGTGTATCAAACAGACTTCCACGATCCTTCCTGAGCAGAAACTGCAGTAACTTTAACTCTTTTTCTTTTTCTTTTTTTTATTCAGATTGAAGGCACCACATGCAGTTTTCAATGTGCACTGATATTCAGCTTTGAATAGGGGAGAAATATCACCACATTTTACTTGGCACTCCTGTAATTTTAGCTTTCAAATGTGTAAGGCATCCTGGCAATATGAGACGGAATTGGGCACAGGCGGTAGTGGAGACAAATGCAAAAAAATGGGGGTAATTTTTTTCCAACTGTCAGATGTACTGATATTTGTAATCTTTGATAAATCTACTACACATATTTAAAAAAAAAATAGTATAAAACTTGAATAAAATAGTTTTAAAGGGGGGGGGGGGAGGCATTTTACTTGCACGACTACAAAACTTGAAACTTCAAAGTCCTTTTTCTCAGTATTTTACGTTTTTGACACTTTAAACAACCATAACTAAGTCAAAGAAATGTCCGAATAAGGGGAACTTTATTCTCTTTCCTAATACCCACCAACCCTCATTTTGACATCTGCCCAGTTCTGTCTCATTTTTCCAGAATGCCTAACATATTTCATATACATCTTTCGAAGATGCCAGTTCTGCAGATGATTCAAAGTTAACTTTGGAACATTCAGCATACATCGCTTGCGAATGGTCCATAAATATTTAAGACTCATTTCAGAAACCAAACTTTGTACTGAAGGCTGCAAACCAAAGATGGAAGTACCTCTAGGCCATAGCAAATTCATATGCCGCTGCATATCTACCAGTTACTCCATGGAAGACTTGTCTCTCAATGTCACCCAACAATGAGCTGGCACCTAGACGGAAAAGGTCAGGGGTCAACCAATCATTCCCTAGCTCTTCCTTCATCAGAGCCAACCATGTGCAGGAATCCTTAGCTGTGCGTATGCCACCAGCTGGTTTGAAACCCACCTGGAATCAGAATGGCAAAAAAAGAAAGAATAGTACTAATGAATATGTATAATCCTACCGCACTGTTGCATAGCTGCCAACTTTTCAAAATCTCAATTAGTAATCAACCCGCGCGGTCATTTTCAACTGCTCGTTTTATCAAAAGCTTTACCAACATCGAGTACAGGTACATGGTTTACATGTACACATGCATGTGCATACCCTTCTTGTTGTGAATAATAATGTACTGTAGGCCAAAAGATTATCGCGACATTTCGCCAGAAGTTTTTGGTCAAAAACGATACTTTACAAGTATTTTTTTTTCGTTAGGTAGAAAATGGGAAATTCGTAATGTTTTAGTGGCAAATCGTATTTTTGTAATTTAACAAACAATTCGTAATAATTTCGAAAAATTTGTAATAGTTGGCAGCTATGCTGTTGTCGATCCGGTTCGTTAGTGACTTCATCATACACACACGCACCACTGATTACAAGCGCCCATTGGCTGAACATCCAAGTTGCGTTAACTTCCGGTTCCATTCTTGCTATGCTACACTGTGTGAAGTGCGCGTGGCTAAGTTGAGATGACGTCACACTAACCGGATTCATTTATTTATTAGGGTGGAGCATAAAATCATTTCTAGTATGCAAGAACCTTGAGCATTCTTTTTCTTGCGAGCTCTAGGACAGACCTGAGTAAACACTGCTTACAGAAATTATGTCAGAAAAAGCAAAGTGTAATTTTAAAATTTCAAAAACTTTTAGTGATCTCACCTTGTATCCTGTCTTCTTGTAGTAATCTCGGATAGCTCTAACCATAACCAAACCAACAGGCAGTATGGCATTCACTCCCTCTTTGCCGGTTGATGTTTTGATGAAATCGGAGCCTTTAAGCAAAAAAAATTATCAAGGTATTTCAATGAGACTTCAAGGGTTTTGCATGGTGGACATGATCAATGAATGGGAGGTTTGCGGTACCACCATGTGAATGATATCTCTTAGTGAGTTGTGTGGTTCGGAGAAGAACCAGTTGGTTTATAACTGGCTTGTTTGCTGTGGTAAAGCCAGTAAAACCAACAGGTTCTTCTCAGAAACACACAACTCACAAAGAGATATCATTCATATGGTGTTACTGCAAACCTCCGATTCATTAAATTAATTCAACATGAAGCAGGTCAGGGTTTTTGAAAACATCTTAGCCTCTCACCAAGCATGTGCCATGCAAGAACTGAAAACTGCGACTGTTGCAAATGCAAGCCAAATGGACTAACTAACAGAAGATTTTATTCATATTTTCAGCTGTAATTGTTATTGCACAACTCTGAACACTAGTTTGAAATGGTGTCACACACATATGATTTAAAGAAGTCACACTCCAATTATTTAGAAAAGGGCATGTTTTAGCGTGAACGAGGGCACTCTAATCACGCCATTTGCTGGGTACAAACGCAAGAGAAATCCGTTTAACGAAGCAGTTGAATCACTTCCGTTTACACTCCCCAAAATATGGCTTGATCAGAGATTTGTCACACTGTTATCCTTAGCCGAGTCCTCTTCGCTTTACCTGCCATCATAGCCACTAGGCTTGCCTTGTACACATTCACCAATGAGCCTAGTTCACCAGTGGCTAAGATAGTCTTCATATGAGCTGGTCCGCAAGCATCACGGAAGGCTCTGACTTCCTCATACACACCTGAGAAGGGAAAACGACACAAAAGATTTTGAACTCACTAACTTGCCATTACTACAACCTTCTTTTGAACATCAAAAGTACATCTTATCTTAATCTAAAAACAACAATGTGAATTCAAGAAAAGGTTAGATTTCAGCTAAATAAAGTAAGGTTTTGTTGCTACTAAGGTTGCAACCACCATTGACAACAGTCTCTACGATCATGGCTATGAGCTCCGTGCATGACCAAGAGAGGGCGCATTTTGCCTAGCAACAGTACCTTCTTTGGTGGGACATGCACTTCACTGGTTCACGCAGAGTCTTCCATATTTATTTAATGTACCTAATACCCAGGAATACGTGTAGACTGGCGGAAACCAGTCTTTAGGGGCGAGATACTTTGCATACACACTCCCATTGCATGCAGAGTGTGTGGACTGCAGTACGGTTGTGGTGTCACGAGCAAGATGGCGCCCGATTAAAACAAATTTAACGTCTTCCCACCGGCCGCTCTCTTTTCAACCCGTGAGGGGGTACTTCTGCACAAGGCAGAAAGTGACAATAACACTAAGATACTAAAGCAGGAGCTGTAATCATATAATTTTAAAGAGGCCATGCAATGTAATTTTTCCATTCAATCCTTGGAAATGCACATTCATGTCCCATTTAATATTATTTTCAATTTTCATTATTTTTGCCATTTTTAATGGGAATTTTGGTGCTTTTTCAGTTTTTATGCTTATGCAAATTTGCATGTTCTTGAGCAAAAGTGTGATGTCATTTCAGGCAGAAAGTTTAATGTTACAGCTATTTCAGCATCAAAACTTGCAACAATTTTGTGTATTTTTTTGCTATCGTAAATTTTCTTTTCTTTGGTGTTTCGTTGTTTCATTACACTATATTAGGCCATTGAGCATAGTTTTCACAGACACTGAACAGTGTCTTCCTGAAATGACATCACAGCAATAGCGCCCTCATTTGTCAAGAAAAGCATGGACAATTTGAAATGTTTAAAAAGTGCTCTTTTGACTAAAATGAACCAAAAAAGGGATATCAAATAGTTTTCATACATTTACGAGTAGAAAGTTGCACAAAATATGAGCCCAAGTAAACTTTAAGTTATCACGAGTCATTTTAATAATCTCAAGCCAGGCCAAGCAATACAAATGCGTTTTGAAAACGGATCTCCTGTGTTATTGATCACCCATTGGTGCTTGCGTTCTGATTTGAGATTGCACTCAGATATCAGTCATGTGAGACAGACGTATTCTGTGAATCCTCCGCAAAAATCGTCACCACTCGGACCAGAAAAACCTTCTCTGGCCCTCTGATTGATATGTCAACCAGGAATCCACACTCTTCCTACTACCAAGAACATTAGCAGCCGTGAATCTGCGAATTTCGGCAAGAAAATGCCGAGGAAAGACAAAAAATATCAGCTGCTGTCGAAGAATCGGATGATTCAGGCATCGCGCCATTGAAATCATGTGACCTGGTCAACCAACCATCAGATCCAACATCCGGATCCGGCGACACCAATGCCATCGCAGCACTTCGACGGGAAATCAGAGGGCTGGCAGCCGATTTAAATTCCAAGATGGACAAAGCAATCCTCAACCAAGAGACACGTCTGAATAGAATCACAGGTGTTGAGAACAAACAAAAGGAAATGGAAGAGTCACTGGGCTTATCTTCCAAATCAATGGAAGAAATGCAAGCAAAGCACGAGTCCATGTCAGAGAGGATCTCCCGGCTGACCATCGAAATGCAGACCGCGAAGATGAACATAACAAACCTGAAAGAAGCTACCTTCAAGCTTGTGCGGCATTCTCGCAGCTACAATCTTCGCTTCAGTGGAATCCCAGAATCACGTTCTGAGAATGCTGCATTTCCCTACAACGAGGTGAAAAAGATTCTCACCGATAAATTTGGAATGCCAGAGGCCAGAGATACTGTTGTACAAACCTCCAAACCTAAATAAGGACTTGAAGTGTGTTTATGAGCATAAATGTAAAAAGAAAAAATGACTGTTCAATTGAATACCTTTCCAGTTTCCTGCCAAGGCATAGGCTCTGTTGATGACAATGTCGATTTCTCTCGCTCCATCCTCTACGGCCATTTTGATTTCCTCAACTCTTGTCTTGAAATGTGTCTGGCCGGCAGGAAAACCAGTAGCAACTAAGTACGTGAAACAAGGGACAAATACTGTCAGCAACAAACAAAATAAATCCATCATAAGGATGATTTTCAGACTCGGGAACTACAGGCTTGCACAATAGCCGTACCTTTACACGAGAACATCAACAACAAGTTTAATGAATGTTGCGGCTTGCCCTTGACTGATGTCATAAAATCAGCATTATGCAGCAGTCATGTCTGAGAGCTTGCAACCAAAATGCACAAATTGCTTTTAAATCTTTCAGTGCCCGTGAAATGTGAAAAGTTTAACCCTAAAGTGCCCAACTTCGAGTCTTTGTAATTGTTTAAAATTCTGTAAAAAAAATAGTAAATAAGTTTTACTCACTAAATTTGTTGTTGTTGCTCTCTGGTATATCCTTGGTATATTGGAAAGTCAATAGAAGTCACATACATGTACATAGTGATACACCCTGAAACACTGTCCTGCACACAGGGGAATTCCGCACTTTTTGCAGAATATACGAGTGTCAGTGCTGCGCCCTCTCGCAAGAACTCAAATGAAACAAATAAATACGGGTCGTACCTGAATGAAAATGATATTATTAGAAAGATATGTATGCTATCCAGTCATTATATAGAGATCAGTGGGTGTGAACCTGACATAACAGCCTGAATCGGGTGTCAGTTACCTGATGCTACAGGGATGTGAGATGCTCCCAGTCTTTTCAGCGTTTTGACTGCATCAGCGACTCTAGCCGGGTACACACAGATTGCTCCGACTGTCAGACCTATACAATTATCAAAATATAACAATACGAAACTTGAATTGTTTGTTATACATGTGTTTCATGCAATTAACCTTTTTTTTGTTTTGAGAATGACACTCAACTTCTACCTTGAAAAGATTGTATCATTTCACAAATATGATTTCAAACATTATCACAAATTATTTCAATTCATTCTTCTCACTAAAATTGTGTTTGTCTGTGAATAGCAGACAAATAAATGCTGCATCTTGAATTTTAAAAAGTTTCTAAAAATCATTTAGAAACAATAGTCCATTAAACAAAGTTTTTATATCTTTCCAGCCAATAAACACTAACCTCTGTCTTGCATGCCAACAGCTTCAAGAAGGTCAGTCCTGATTGGTTGCTTTGCCTTGAAACAAAGTCTCTCCACATTGGTCTCTGTGTCGTCACCTGACAAGGTTGTCAGGTCAATGCAGGTCATCGCCTTTAGCAACCATGCAATCTGCAGGGAAAAGGTTATTAATGTGCAATCATTAACTCTTAATACAGGGTGGTCCAATTTGTTCTGACACTTCTCAGAGGCAGATTTCACAAAATTGAAGAGACATGTAGAAATTGTTTTAAGATATTACTAAACTGCAAGTTCTTGGTTGTATTTGGTGCAACAGGCATTGAAAATAAAGTGCAAAGTGAGAAAAAACGGCAATTCACAGAAAAACAGTAATAAAATAGTTTGTCTACATCTATGTCAGTCATGTCGACCTAATCAGGTGTACAATTACTGCAGTTATTTGTGTGTGCAGTGCTATTGTGTTGAACACACTAGACTTGCATGTGGACAAAACTGCTTTTTGACCATCTTTCTTTAAACCAATGCCACTTCTTAATTTAGGCTTTATTTTCACTGTTGTTTTCACCATATACATGTACCACAAAGAAACAATTTTAACGTGTCTCCCCAATGCCAAAAAATCTGCGTCTTGATATTTACCTCCCAATCAGGCAAGATTTTTCATGTTTTATTGGGTATGATTATGAAATTCATACCCAATAAAGCATGTGCTTTGAGGCTGGGCCAATACAATAGCATTCAAACATATAATAATTAAAAAACTGCCGTAATTAAATGAAAATTGTATTAGCTCTGCTCTGCATACAAGACGTTTCATTTTCTTAGCATTATAACTTAAAGTTTAATTATCTGTTTGTAGCTTTAACCCTTTAGTTACCTGAGTATTTTTCTTGACCCCTCTTCTCACTTTCAATTCCTCTGCTCTCCTGAAGCATGCTGGTTTATTCACTCGCACACTTTCAACCCATTCAAGATCTAAAATGAAAATTTGGACCAAATGTTTTTAAAAAAAATGCAAAATAAACAATTTCATGTAAAGCAACAGAAATATTTGGTGTGAGAGGAAAACAAACCCGCAAAGACGCATAGGAAAAAGCATGAAATAACAGAAAGTCATCACTTGGTGCAATTAGACTAAAAAGTTTAACTTTCTTTGAACTATTTTCAAGTTTTTAATGTTTTTTTGTGTTTTTTTAAATACTTCTGAACAAGGAGCGATTTTCATTTCATGTCAACTTTTCTTTAAATAACAACTTTTATAACTTTTTAGGCCGGTAGGCCTACTTATGCTAGCCAGGCCTACCTACAATATAGCCCCATAAATGTGGCCAATTTACTGGACTACCTCTGTAAATAAAGGCCACACTTGGAACATGTACCCGAACATGTAGAACTTTATCAAATTTTGATTTTCACATTTAGGCTTTGTTTGTAGATTTATTTTGCTTTAGAAGTATACTCACCCTCTTTATAGGATAGTAAAAAAAGTGCTACATTTTTCAGATGTCTATTTTGCGTGTAATTTCATATTGAAATTTTGATACGCAATTATGTGCAAACGAATCTAGAAATTACATGAATAACAGACGTCTGAAAAATGCAGCACTTTTTTTTATCCTATATAGTGAGTGTCAGTATGCTTCTAAAGCAAAAAAACCCAAAAAAACCTACTAACAAAGCCTAAATGTGAAAATCAAAATTTGACAAAGTTCTACATGTTCGGGTACATGTTCCAAGTGTGGCCTTTGTTTACGGACCGGAGGTAGTCCAGTAAATTGGCCACATTTATGGGGCTACCTACAATACAACTTACAAAGTCAAGGCCAGCAAACATGATATAGCCTTAAATTTTAAATTGTTGTGTGAGAACGGAAAGTAAATAAAGAACAAACTACCATGCCATCCATGGAACTCTCTAATATTAAGTCCATGGACATTACGCCATGGATGATGATGGAGTCACCTTTTTTTATTATTTGGAAAGATTCCCATGTCTTGCCATCACTTCGTCACCGTTTTCACGAAGAGGCCAATTTAGTATTTCACTGTCTGAACAAACATTCGAGATAATCGCGTTTAAAGTTGGTCCTTTTTTCATTTGACAATTTGAAACTGAAAGATGCTTAAAATATGCAAGATTTAGGTATCTGAGGAAAGAGGAGCTTCTAATCTTCCTAAATGTAGCAAACTTTAAGAAAAATAGGTGATTAGTTTTGCAGAATTAACCAATTAAGAGAAGTGGCTGTTCGTGAAAACGAAATAAAAGACCAATTAGCAAATTCACCCCTTTGTAAAAACGCTAAAGTGACTACTCGCAGATTTCGCCCTTCTGCGGTCTGAGTCAATGCATTTTTTGTACAGCACGCGCAGATTCTGCCCCACTGCGCATGCGCCTTGAAATTCCCCCATTCATGAAAACGTTTTTATTGCACGCGCATGGAATTCGCCCTTTCGTGATATACGCGCTATTGTATTACAAATACAATGTATTTATTTACTGAAAATTTATTAATACCATAGAGTGCGGAAATTCGCCCCTTCGTGAAAATTCAAAACGGCACTTTTGGCAAATTCGCCCATTCGCTAATTAGGTTAATTACGATTTTAATTAATTTTTTGAAAGTAGGCCTATAGCCTCACCGGAAAAAATTCCATACTCGGACGTCACTTTTTCAATTAATTTTCTAGCGCCAAAAGTTACATCTTTTTATGGTTATTCCTCCACTTTCCCTCCTCTACTCTCACCCTCTCCTTTCCTTAATTTCTTTTTATTAATCAGTCAGTTGCTTCATCGGGATTCGAACCTCTGACGCTTGCTTGATACACGAGACTCTTAACCGCTAGGCCGCGCACGATCGCTGTTGCAATAATCAATCTTTGGACGTATTTGAAGTATCCATTGAAATAAACTAAATATTCATGAGAAAATAAATATTCATAATGACGTATTGCACTATCATTGGCAGGCTCATGCGACGTCATGGTTGTTGATGTCACGTGTATAACGAACAGCTGTCTTTCAGCCACTACAATCAGTTTTGACCGGCTGCTTCAAGTTAGTTCTGCACGACGTATGCATCCAAAATGTGATCTAAAAACACATTTTTAGTAATTTTTTTTCACCTTAACACAGCTTCCTGGATCCCTCTTGATTCAAAGAACAAGGTGAGGTGACAATTAATATGTTTGGCAGCAGATAAATTGACATCCGAGTATGGAACTTTTCCCGCCTCACCAGGTTGTAGATATTAATATCTTTATTCATTTTCACCAAAAAACAAATTTCGATATGGGAATCTTTCCTATTATTAACAACACACCACTTGGGGCGACTTTGTTTACGGATAGCGTTAACTGTGCAACGCAGGGGGGCGAATCAGGCCTACCGCGAGTAACGCCTTCCTACATGCGGAATACTAGGAACGCAGGAAAGTCAAACAATTTTATCCTCTGAAACAAAGAAATTTCACTCAATAAATGCAGAGTAACTTCATTCACATTGTATATGTACCCATGTGGCAAAATGTACCACATTTTATCTTACAGGTTGCTAATAAAATGGAAAAGTTTTACTAGAGTTTACCAAGTTCGGTTCCAGGATTGCGCGCCGCCATCTTGTTCAGTTGACGAGATTTGTGGAATTTCTCGAGAAAGGTAAGTGTCAAAGTTGTAATTTAGCGCCCTAATATGACACCAGTAATGGCTAATACATGGCGTACATTTTTGATATTTAGTCATAAATTAAATTAATTTCGAATTTTTTTCACATAGAGAAATTAAGTCTAAAGAAAGTATTTCCCAAATCTCGCGAGAGTTATGATCCACAACAACATACACAGCACCAGAGCGCAGTCCAATGCAGTCAGCAGACATGTCAGAAGAATGTTGCCGTTGTTGACAGACATAAGTGAAATGTGATGACCATAGCATAATTCTTGCTGGGAAGTTAAAGTTCTTGAAAACTAATTTAGTAATTATATTTGGAGGTGAGACATTAAGTGATTAACATACAGTCAGCTTAAATTTTGGGGAAAATGTTGCAACCTGACGCCACTTCAGCGGTTGTGTACAAAGTCTATGGAGAGTCAAGAAAATTTTCTAAGTTCTAACTTAAGTTATAAGTAAAGTATTTCCTAACGAAATTGGAAATGTTTCTCAGTCCCAGATTCATGTCTTATCATCATTTTTGCAGTGACTGACCGTCATTGAGATGATTATGAAGACAAAAGAGGCGTCAGGTTGCAACATTTTTTCCCACATTCCATATCATTTATGTTGGGCGTGTTCGGTCGATCTGCATGATTGGAAGATCGCGTTGTGCTTTGGTCGATCATGACGGTATCAGTCGATGTCGCTACCACAAGTCAAAGTCAAACACCTTTTCTTTCTAATTCATGGCTCTGGAAGATTTTTTTCTTTAAAAGTCATGAAAGTAGGTTAGAAAATCAGAGATATCCTAAGGAATCGACCGATCGCGTAATGTGATCGACTGATCACGCAAATTGACCGATCACGCAGATTGACCTATCTTGCCCAACATCAACATGGTCCGTGGTCTATGTACACATGACATGCCAGACACATCAAAATAAAAGCTTGCACACTGCAGTGTGCTTTGTTTGTTGTTTTAACTTAAAAATTAGAAAGAACACAAGCATGTAACCTTAATTCGGCAAAATCCTCCAACTGCCTCCATCATGTCCATGTAAAATAGCATACAGCCTCAATCCTGCAAAATCCTCAGTTATTTCTTGAATGTGGTCCTTGGAGGGGTGAGCACTGCCTCAGTCATGTCAGTCCTGCAAAATCCTTTGGCGATCATTGTCAACATGTTCGACAGAGCCAGTGACATCCTGGAGCAGTGCAGAGGATTTCAAGTATAATCTAAGCCTCAATTTATGCACTGCTGAGCATAAACATCACAAGGTCCGGCCCAAGACCTTGACACAGTGCATCCTCTAAAATCAGCAACACACTTTTGCCATATAGCCTCCATCCTTCAAAATCCTCAATTTTGCAAAGAGGAGTTTGGAGGATTTGGGAAGGTTAGGGTTAACATTACTACTACTAACTAGTCTTGAGTATTAACTTGGAACCCTCATTGTTAAAAAAAGCAAAAGATGAGCAACATGAGCAATGGGTCCATGTTTAAATAATACTCTGACTTAGTTGCATAACTAAGGGGGTGGGGGAGGTGCATTCAGAGGCATGCCACCCCCACCCCTCCTGCTAAAGGCCTGCGCTCCCCACCCACCCTGCTATAGGCCTGTGCTCCACCCACCCTGCTAAAGGCCTGTGCTCCCCACCCACCCTGATAAAAGCCTGTGCTCCACCCACCCTGCTAACGGCCTGTGCTCCCCACCCACCCTGCTAAAGGCATGCTCCCCACCCACCCTGCTAAAGGCCTGTGCTCCACCCACCCTGCTAACGGCCTGTGCTCCATCCACCCTGCTAAAGGCCTGTGCTCCACCCACCCTGCTAAAGGCCTGTGCTCCACCCACCCTGTTAACGGCCTGTGCTCCACCCACCCTGCTAAAGGCCTGTGCTCCACCCACCCTGCTAAAGGCCTGTGCTCCACCCACCCTGCTAAAGGCCTGTGCTCCACCCACCCTGCTAAAGGCCTGTGCTCCACCCACCCTGCTAAAGGCCTGTGCTCCATCCACCCTGCTAAAGGCCTGTGCTCCCCACCCACCCTGATAACGGCCTGTGCTCCACCCACCCTGCTAAAGGCCTGTGCTCCCCACCCACTCTGCTAAAGGCCTGTGCTCCACCCATTCTGCTAAAGGCCTGTGCTCCACCCACCCTGCTAACGGCCTGTGCTCCATCCACCCTGCTACAGGCCTGTGCTCCACCCACCCTGCTAACGGCCTGTGCTCCACCCACCCTGCTAAAAGCCTGTGCTCCACCCACCCTGCTAACGGCCTGTGCTCCCCACCCACCCTGCTAAAGGCATGCTCCCCACCCACCCTGCTAAAGGCCTGTGCTCCACCCACCCTGCTAACGGCCTGTGCTCCATCCACCCTGCTACAGGCCTGTGCTCCATCCACACTGCTAAAGGCCTGTGCTCCACTCACCCTGCTAACGGCCTGTGCTCCATCCACCCTGCTAAAGGCCTGTGCTCCACCCACCCTGCTAAAGGCCTGTGCTCCACCCACCCTGCTAACGGCCTGTGCTCTATCCACCCTGCTAAAGGCCTGTGCTCCACCCACCCTGCTAAAGGCCTGTGCTCCACCCACCCTGCTAAAGGCCTGTGCTCCATCCACCCTGCTAAAGGCCTGTGCTCCACCCACCCTGCTAACGGCCTGTGCTCCATCCACCCTGCTAAAGGCCTGTGCTCCACCCACCCTGCTAAAGGCCTGTGCTCCATCCACCCTGCTAAAGGCCTGTGCTCCACCCACCCTGCTAAAGGCATGCTCCCCACCCACCCTGCTAAAGGCCTGTGCTCCACCCACCCTGCTAAAGGCCTGTGCTCCATCCACCCTGCTAAAGGCCTGTGCTCCACCCACCCTGCTAAAGGCATGCTCCCCACCCACCCTGCTAAAGGCCTGTGCTCCACCCACCCTGCTAAAGGCCTGTGCTCCACCCACCCTGCTAAAGGCCTGTGCTCCATCCACCCTGCTAAAGGCCTGTGCTCCACCCACCCTGCTAACAGCCTGTGCTCCACCCACCCTGCTAAAGGCCTGTGCTCCCCACCCACTCTGTAAATGATCTGAATGGTAAAGGGAAATAATGTGGCACTTCATTGGTTGTGTATAAAGTATATAAAGAGTTGAGTGCATTTTCAAAGTATTTTCTGACAACATTTGGAAACGTTTCTCAGTCCCAGATTCATGTTTTTTGTTCAACATTTTTGCAATGACTGACATTCATTGAGATAATATCTGATGATTTCAGGATATCATCGGATGCAACATTCTTTCCTGGTAAAGAAATGTAAGCTTGTCTTACTGACTTTCATGTAAATCTTGATTTTCTTTGTTGAACAGGAGAATTTCATCCAAACAACAAATATGAGAGAGAGTCAGTATCGGTGGGTCTTGTACCTCCAATACTTCCTCATATTTGTTGATTTATTCGTCAATTCTTTTGTGGATCTCCTTCGGCTTGACAATGTCACCCAACTTGTTTTATTTATGTAAGTATCACCACAAAGCTGTTTGCACTTGTTATCAGGAAGATTTAAAAGTTCGTAAAATATGAATTATAATTGAGATTATCTTAACTATAATTGTTACTGCGATAGTTGAGAATGTCCAACTTCCAAACTATAGTTCAGGCAGTTTTGCTGTAGTTGGGGATTAACAGCGTTGAAATGAATTTAAATCTTAGCCACTGAAATGATATGTAAACCATTTTATTGAAGAATATATATCTTTGCCTCTTCTTGTGCAGAATCCAAGACATTTGCCTCATCTTTGCGACGATCGTTGTATTCTTGATGTTCTTCAACACCTATGTATTTCAAGCTGGGCTAGTGGGATACCTTGTGCATAAGTTCAAGTTCACCATTGCCATACTTTTTCTGTATTTCATTCTCTGTCTGGGCCTGCATATTTGGACAATGGTAAGTAAAATTAGTCTGAAAATTTTTCTTATTTTCATATCCACTTCAAATTTATTCTTTGATAATTTTTTTTTTTTAAATTTATGACATATTTAAATTGTGGTCATGCTTGCCAATTTGTGCCAGGAATCAATGCATGGTAAGGCCAAAAAAAAAAAACCCCAATAGTTCCACGTCCGGTTACCCTACCTCCCATTTTGGCAGCCCCTACCCTAATTTGTTTTTGTAAAAAATGAGGAAAAACAAAAATCATCAATTACTACCTTTTACCCTTGAGTACACGCAGACATCTCAAAATGATCGAACACAGAAAAAATTGCCGTCCCCCCCAAAAAAAATTCCCTACCTACCTACCCTATTTCAAATGCCATTTTTTTGGGCTGGGGTGCCTAATTTGTAAAAGCTTAAGTATTAAATAAATAGAGTGAAATAAAATTCAAGAATTGATTATAAAACACTTCTTTAACTTATTTTAATAAAACGATTAATCAATGAATTTCAACGACATAGTTTACTTGGTATTGTCTTAAATTAAGCCAACTTTTGTAATTAAAAGCCATAACATAATAATAATAAACTTGAAATGAAAGTTTGATCTGTTGCAATGCTTTCTTTGCAGACATTAAGATGGGGAAACATTGATGCTTATATCTGGAACGAGGGCTTCCAAGCTCTGTATGTCTTCCAGAGAGTAGGTAGGTAGCATCCATTGTGTGTGGGAGGAATGGAAGGTCTCGTGGTCTTAGAATTTCTAAAGAAAAAAACAACAAATCCTGGAAAAAGGATTACCAGAATTACCAGAATGCCAATTGACTACTTTCAATTTCTTGCCACCTGGCCCAAATTGTATTTATTTGTACAAAGGTACATTGCCCCGTGGTATTACTGGATAAAATAATTGTGTTCATAAACGTGACTTTTTATCGCAAGAAGTCAGGATTATTAAAATTCACTAGACACCCATGCCTGTAGATATCTCTCAAATGACGTCACTACCTACTGGTTGCCACGTGCATCAGCATTGTGGAAGTCAAATTTTTGTGACACGCATCGGCTAGGTGCTGTATTTAAAAAAAAAAATTGAGAACTCTTTGCACACTGCGCGCACGTGTACCTGATGGCGTTGAATATGAAGTTGTAATTTCCTACAAAGATCGTTGTCTACGAACCAGGGATAACATATACGTCCCTCCCACAGAGGTCTCACAAAGTGCCGTCTACCAAACTTGCTGAGTTTGTTATGTAATGATGGTAGTACTTTTCGCTTTTTGTAACGTTGTCCCTCTCATTATTTATATGTAGGTGCTGTATTCTACTATTACTACTACAAACGGACAGCTCTTCGATTAGGTGACCCAAGATTCTACAGGGACTCGGCCTGGTTAAGGAGACAGTTTGGAAAAGTTTGGTAGAGTCGGGCTTGCTCACCGTATTTCTTTCATCTCCTGAAATTGTGAATATGCAAATAGTACATTTTGTGAGTTTTTTAATTTATTTATTGTTTTAGAACTAACTACCTGAGATTACTGATTTTATTCAATGTTGTATTCATGAGTGTTACCAAAGAAGAAATCAAACATGTCGGGTTTTGCCTCTGTTGATCCAGATATTCAGTTTATAGATTAAGCCATGTCTGAATCGCATGGCTACCGGCCAAAATAACATGCACACCTATGGAAGCCACTATCTAGCGGCTGGAGTCACTTCCCATAGACTCGTGTAATATTGCTGGCTATAGCCATGTGATTATGGCACGGCCTTACTGTTGGTTCTTTGTATATATAGCGTCCTCAATAAGTGCTGACATTGGCTCTGCTTGCAAGTAGACCAAAAAGCGCCCTCAGTGAATCATGCATATAGCCAATGAAGAATTGACAGCCAAAAGATTGATATATACAGAGTGAGGAATGAACAAAGGCTACTCGATATGGCTCTGTATATGTATATTACTTCAAGGGTTTTGTTGTAGAGTCCATTACAAGTCCATCACAAATCATTCAGTAAATATGACTCGAAGCTTTGCATGGCGGATGAGATAAAGTAGAAAGATTGCGGGTAACACCATCATGTTGTCGAGACCATCACAAGACAGACACAAGAGCAGCACAAGACCATTCAGAAGACCAGCCACAAATAACAGGGCACGAACAATGACAAAGGAATGCCTGTGTTGCAGTTCATTGGAATAGCTTGTGACTTGAATTGAGACTGGAGGTCTTGTGATGGTCTTGTGATGGTCTTGTGATGGTCTTGTGATGGTCTTGCAGGGTCTCGACTACAACACCGACACCATGTGGAAAGTGATCTCTTCCTGGAAGAAGTGTGGTTCTGAAAAGAACCGGTTGGTTGAGTGTAGAACTCGAGGTTTTGGACAGTGTGCTCTGTCCGTCCTCAGGAGGGTGAGTGGTGGGATGTGGATGATGCTGGAGGTTTTACGGCTGTGCGTGTGCAGTGGGGTGTGACTGGATGCTTGAACTGTGATAATGACACTACAGTTGTCATTGTTCATCCACTTGTGACAGGAAATGTGAAAGGACACGTAATTTACCTATGCTGGACTTGTGATAGACTCAGCTTCAACGATGGTTGCTTTATTGTTCATTATACAAATATTGAGTGGCTCAGAGTGAAATGGGAGGAATATTATCACTCGGTAAAAGCTGGACTTTTCCATTTCACGAGGCAAAGCCAGTGAACTGGAAAAGTCCAGATTTTACCAAGCGATAATATTTCTCCCATTTCACAATTTAAAGCCACTCAATATTTGTTTTATGTAACTGACATATAGATCCTTGCCATTTGATATATTTGAACTTTTATTTCAACATAAAATTGGTGGAAAATGTATTTCTCTCTTCCAAACCACCCCTTCATAAAAATGGTTGAACCCAACTCTGTAGTGCTGGCTCTTTGGAACAATACGCGCAACGCTGAATGTGCACACCAGCATGCATTTGCACACAAATACTGCGTCGTGGAACAAGAATGATCCGAACTGTTGAATAGTATTTCCCATTCCCCATGGGAGAATGGGACTTTTTGAGCCCCAGCATGAATGGGAGCAATAACGAATGTCACATGATTTGAGTTCCACCAATCAAATGACAAGGATCTGTATGTCAGTTATATAAGATCAAATAACACCTTAAAGGGTGCATGAATGGAATCTTTCTTTCTTCTGGACAACTGAGGGCGCTGTTGCTGTGACGTCATTTCAAAAATACACTTTTCAGCTTTAAACTCGGTTCAAATTGTGAGAAAGTTTCCTCATAAGTTTGCTGCCATTGACAAAACAATCAATCACCAAAGAAAATAAAATTTATGAGGGCTTTATATCCAAAATTCTGGCAACTTTGGTGTTGAAATAGCTGTAACATTGAGGCTTCTGCCTGAAACGACATCACACCTCGCTCATGAATATGGAAATTTGCATTAGTATGAAAAAACACAAAGGCAACAAAACACCCTTGAAAATGGCAAAACGAAAATTGAAAACAGGGATAAATGGGACAAGGAAGCATTTCCAAGGATTGCATTTCAAACAAGTACCAAGTGGTACAACCCAGGGCGGTCGACCAACGTGTGAAGACGGCTTTAATTCGGTACCGTCCGTGCATCCGAATGGGGCGTCAACTAATACAATGTATACAAAAATATGCAATCAGACAAATGTGCATCAGTGTTTTCAAACAGGTCTTCGAATGCAAAGCTGTAATACTCCAGTTGCATGAATACAATACGACTGAGTAAACTGCCCACCAACCACCCATCCACTCACCAACCAGCCAGCCAGCCAGCCAACGGCGTGTTTCACACCCGCCGGGGGGTGTGGTTGGTTGTTCATCATGGACATGGTTGTTCATCATTGGACAATATGAAGTTGTCCCACTGTGCTTCAAGTATGTGAAGATTCACACTATGCATGTCAGTCGTCATACTACATGCACAAGAGTCTACATGCAGGTTGCATGTACATTGTGACCCTTGTTATCTCGCAGAGTTAAATGCAGAGAATATGAATGTAAAATATGAAACTAACATCTATCTTTGTCTTCAACACATATCTGTTCTATTCACCACCAAGTTTGCCATTTATAGGCTAATATAATTAAAACTGTCTAGTCATTAGTGTTGGCAATTTTTACGAAGCCTTGAGTCTACCCTGCTTTGTATGTATTCAGAGTTTTGTGTGCTGTTTTTACATTACATGTAGTACAGTGAAATGTTGACAAGTCAAACTCTGATAACTCAAAACAACTGTTAAGTCAAACAAAAAATCCATTACCTTCAGTAGTATAACAATAATATACAACCTGCTTAATTCAAAATTCGGCTTCAGTCAAATTTTGAACCTGTTCCCTTGAGGTTTGACTTATCATATTTTGTATCGTAAAGTATTGCATTTCAACAAAGTTTGTAAACTTGAAATTAAAAAGTTTGAGCAGGAACAATGCATCTGTTGTGTGCATGGAAAGTATGAAGTCTGTGTCACTGCACCTAATTTGTAAATTTTAGGTTTAATAATATTAATTACACTACATCCCGCCATATAGGCGCGTGTGTAAGTTTCAGTGTATAAAAAGTGATCAGAAATGGTACCCCTGGCATTGAATGAGACCGACCGATCGATCGATCGACCAACAAGTGATATGTAGACAAGGGCGAATCCAGAACACAATTTTTTGGGGGGCCAAAACAAGTTTTGGTCACCCCAAAAAGTGGGTCAAAAAAAATTAGGGCCCCGAAAAATTTTTGGATTCTAGATGCTCTGTGGTGCGATCTGAGGCAATTTCTGACCACTTTAACCAATGGTTTTTTTTAGGAAAAGATGGTGGTGTACTCATTGCCTGCCTTTATTGCGATGTCACATAAAAAAAGAAAATGGTTTTTTTTGGGGGGGGGGGGGGCATGGCCCCCTTTGGCCCCCCCTGGATCCGCCCTTGTATGTAGAAGCTCCTGCCAGAGCTTCAAAACGACTTTGCTTTTTCAATTCAACGCCGATAGCTACACGAGACGAATTTCACAAATTTAGGACGAATCGGTATGCTAAAATATGAATTATGCAGAGCCTTAAATGAAATCTAGTGGTGGATTTTCGAAATTCAAATTGAGAAATGCGCTTGGCGGGGGCAAAATTCAAGTATCGAAAAAGGGAATTTGTGTGATACAAGTACAATAATCAGGAAAAACTTATTAAGCGAGGGCGTTATATGCATTGGTAGGATGGGAGGTTGGGGGGGGGGGGTGTAATGCGCCTATCGGCTGCCTACCCACCACCACCCTGGGCTACCTCTCCTATGCCCAAAGCCAACTACATGTAGTTAGGGCCCCTACAATCCCGGCCAAAATGGTTGGGACACTTGGAAACAACCTTAGCCTCCAACGGTCACTAACTCCCCCGCTTCTCCGGTCAATGTTGTTCTCTTCAGGGGATTGAGCACACACCGCGCAATGAGAGACAACAGTGACCGGGGGGTTGGGGGCCCAGTGAGATTTGGCCAGGATTGTCTGAATTTTTTTTCATTTTTCAAAATATGCATGACATGCCGTTTGGGGAGCTGTTTTCTTGAGTTTTGTTTCCAAAATATGAAATGGCGTCCGAAGGATGAATGAAAGAACACAGATAAAAATTACTGATAGTAATACAAAAATGGAAATTTAATGTTCGAATTCTTTAGAATCACAACTTTATAGTTGCGTGCATCGTAACGGTTCACCATGACGGTTCACCATGCCATTTTGGCCGAAATGAGAGATTAAAACAAATTGAAGAAGATGATACGTTGCTTGTGAATCCTAATACGGCTTTCACGTCGAACACAATCGGTATTTTGTAAAAATATCGGCCAAAATGACATGGTGCGCAGTCATGGTGAATCGTGTGCATTGACCACCAGCGCGCGCGTGTGTGTATTATTATTTGAGCGCGTACTACGCGCAATATCCAATTCCAATATCAAGGCTATTGTACATTCAGACAATCCCGGCCAAAATGGTTGGGACACTTCCTGAGCCTGCCATGGTCACCAACTCCCCCACTCCCTTGGTCAATGTTGTTCTCTTCAGGGGATGGAGCACACACCGCGCAATGAGAGACAACATTGACCGGGGGCCGGGGGGTTGGGGGCCCAGTGAGATTTGGCCAGGATTGTAGTTCCATCACCCTCCCCTTCTTAGGCACCACTTCTCATCACATCCAATGCATCCTCCAAAAGCATGGAATTCGAGTCTTCCACGCAGCCCCTCTGAAGATGCAGAACCTGCTGACTTCACACAAGGATCGGTGTGACCCAGAATGCAGGCCAGGGGTGTACAAGATTCCATGTCAATGTGGCAAAGTGTATATCGGCGAGACTGGCAGGGACCGTCTCCCCACCAGACTCAATGAACTCAAAGCCCATGGCAGGAAGGGAGACTGTCATGCGCGAACCCTGTGCCTAGTTTGGCGCGACCGAATAATTTCACAACAGGCCGTTAACCAACCCTTAATATCGACCTCGGATACTATTTTTCTTTCATTTTTTTTCTTCAAAAAATTGACTTTGGAGATATTCTGCTTGTCCTGAATGTGGTTTTGTGTTAAAATTTAAAAGTTGCCTGCTATTATAGGGTGCACACCGGTAAATCGATCCGCCAAGCTCATGAATAAAAGTTATACCCTCAAAATATTCTATATTAGAGAGTTCTGAGCGCCGTAAAATTGGGGAATTGAAGAGATATGGTAATGAACCTCTGGCCCGGACTTGGGGCTTCCAATTCTGAGCATTTTGGATGCTATTGGGCTCGAAAGTGGCGCTATTTTGCCATGTTGTGGAGGGATCGTTTTTCAAAATGGCTACTTTTCCGCTTTGGGGAAAATAGGGGTCGTCTTCTTTGGGTGAAAATATCTCGAAAAGTCAATGGTCAACCCACCAAAATTGAAAAGAAAACGAAAGATGACATTTTGATTATCATTTTTCTGTGCAGCTTGAATACCTGTGTGAGTTTTGAGTATTTTTAAAAGAATTGTGAAGTATGGGCATTTAGCACTAGTGTCTATGGGAGTTTATTTGCAGGTATGCATCCGTATTACACGTACATGTGTGTGCATGTATTGCAGAGCATGTGCATACATGTGGTGCAAAAGTTAGCTAGCGGGTTGCTGCATCACTTGAAAATAATATGTACATGTACGTTTTTAACATGATGGTCCGGATTCGACGCATGAGGGCGCGCGTTATTTACTGTAACTACGTATGCGTCTATGAGATATGCGCTGTGAGTGGGGGGGGGGGGGGGGGGGGGGGGGGTGATTGGGGGGTTGCTAGTGTAGCTGCAACTCAATTAACTCCCGTTGGGGGCGCCCTACAGCAGGGCAGCTGCAAACAGCATGAACAAAGGGCTTGTTTTCAGACCATGCCAGACATCGAACCCAGAGGTTTTTTTCCCCATATCTTAATGAAATAATATTTGATTAAAAAAAGAGTTATCCATCCTTCCACATGTCGTACAACTGGTTTGGGGGATTTTACACATCTTTGCTTCTTTAAAGGTTGCAGACCAGTAAAGCCAGTAATTGCATGCGCTGACCAAATCACGACTTACATGCCCTCAAATTCTTTAGTATTTGAGCATATTGTGGGCCATGAACTTAAGGGTTTGTAAAAAAAAAGGTAAGGGTGGAAGCCGTGCACAGGACCCTGAGCTTGTATTTCTGTGAAATTTGAATGAAATTGGGGCCGTAAAAGCGCTCTATTTTGCAATGGAGTGTAGGCATCGTTTTTCAACATGGCGATAGGCTTTAGGACTATTTTCAGGGGTGATTATCTTCGGATGGAAATTTCTCCTAAAAGTCATAAATTAACCCCCAAAAATTGAAAAGAAAATGAAAGATGATGAAATAAGCTTTAAATTGATGTGTGTCTCGAACACCTTGGAGAGTTGTGAGTATTTTCCCGAATTTCTAAAGTGTGAGCATTTACCATTGGGGTCTATGGAAGTTTATTTACTGGTCTGCAACCTTCTGCTTGTCGCGGCAGAACGACTGCGTACACGTTCGTGACGTGTAGCTAATTGTAGTCGTGCACACCCGTGCTCAATCGAAACCTCGCAAAAAAACAAAAAAAAACTAAATAAAAAAAAACAGAAATGAAATGTCTTTGTGTTTACTGTTTGATCATACACGAAGTAAACACCATGTACAACCACTATCCATACCCCACAACTGGCATGATGGTCACACACACTATCTGGGGTGTTTCTCAGCTTATTATGCCCCCTGTTGTACATGTAAACACATCCCTTTTCGATTTGTAAGCGAGTATCTGTTTCCTATAGCTCCGCGGATAACAAAGCATTAATTACATCGTCTGTCTACTATTACTGAATTTACAATTCACAATGCATACGTACTAATTGATATATCTTGATGCAAATGGAAAACTGTATGATTAAAATAGAGTTTTGCTTGTTCCGGAGGGCCAGCCTCTAGTGTCCTCTTAGTTTGTACTTATCTAACTACATGTAACTAAATGACTGACTGACTGACTGATAATGCACATCATCAGGAACAGCCGACTATTGCAAAGTTTGACTTATAGAATGTAAGATTGGATGCACTTTCATATTGGTTATCGCATAAATGTGTGTTTTTGTAACTTTTTTGAGGGGGGAGTGCACTTAGGTATTAACCCATTAGCATTGAACCTATACCTTGACTCCTCTGATCTGATCTGAAGAAAAGCTGATGAAATATTACTTACTGGGCATCGTGACTCTAACTCAATCAAATGATAATGGCTTTTCCAGTGGAATCTTTAAAACCAGGATGTTATACAATCACAATAAAGAAATTTCAGTCAACACCTAAAGACTTGATTCTCCGGAGGAAATGTGATAACATCTGTTCGATTAGTATCCCAGGTGAGATAAATTCAACACATTATAACGAAGAGGTTTTTTTCTCCAAGAAATAATCCCGAGAGAGCCTTCAATAAAAAAAAAATGAAAATGCCGATGAATATAATGTCTTTAGTCATTCTATACCTTCATGTTCAAACAGGTTCAAACAGTCAATGAACTTCACATAAATCACTTGACAATTCCATCTTGAACTGTCATGTGGGTTTGTGTAAAAGTTCAGCGAATGTTTGGGGCCGTTTCTTAAGTCCGACGCCTCATAGGTCCGACGCCTCACAAGTCCGACAACGGAAAAACGAGGCGTTTAATTTGTCGGACTTATAAGGCGTCGGAGCTATGAGGCGTCGGAGCTATGAGGCGTTGGACTTATGGACCATTATTTGGTTAGGGGATGCGATTTTGTCGGACTTATGAGGCGTCGGACCTATATGAGGCGTCTGACTTATGAGCGGACCCAGAATGTTTGATTTTGTCTGAACATGAACGTATAGACCCAGCTAGCAAAACAATTGGGACCCAGTAAGGTTTTTTTGACTGGGGAATTGGGCCCCAATATTGTCACAAATGGGTCCCAAGTGGGCACTATCTGGGAAATCTGGGCAAAAATGTTGCGACTTGCACCCATTTGGGCACAAGATGTGCACAGTTGGGCAACTCAGCTTACATCTTCCCAACTGAGTCCCAAGTGGAACCCAGTTTGATTGAAAATTATGGTCATGTGACCTTTATTTATATATTTCACACTTCTATCCATTGCATTTTATGGTCAAAATAACATGTTTTTATAATTTGGCCTGTGTCTCAAAATATATTATTGATAGTAATATTTGACTATACAATGCATAAAAACATATTTATCGGCATTTTCAATATTTTTTTCTATCAAATTTAATAATCTGCGCGCGTTTTATGAGCTAATTACCTGAAACACTGCGCTGTGATTGGCTTCTTCCCAAAAAGGATAGAAGACAATCACAGCGAAATTGATCTCCATAGACTGTGTAAAAACATGGAACAAACGAGCGCGTACGCTTGGCAGAGTGACCAAGTCTGGGTTTGTAACATTGAAAAAAGAAAGAAAGACATGTACATGTACGTTTTAACATAATGGTCTAGATTTGACTAAGAATACCAGAACCTGGATTCAGCAGGACGGTGTTTAACTAATTCAAAAGTTATTTAATTTTCAATTTTCCAAGACCTCACTCTCAAATTAGTTCAACAGTACTTAGATAATCATAAACTAGGTGCTGTTTTAGGATTTGGTGGCTATCAAGATTAACAGTAAACTGAAATCGCTAAATATTATAATTTTTTGAATATTTTTTTGACTCTAGCGCACCCTGTAGTTAGTTTTCATGACAACCAAAGATACTTTTCAAATAAGATTATCTATACGAAGATTAGCTATACCAAGTTTGATTAAGATCGGTCAAGGTCTGCTCAGGTTATGGTGTTTTGTTTCTTCCCCTTCCAACCCTAGTGCCACGGCAATGTATGTGAGCTCAATCATAAACGGTTCCAATAAGTGGCCTCCTGAGCTTGTGCATTCCTAAACTTTCACTGTTAACATCTTTTTGCCTATTTGGGACATGTCAACGATTACAAAAAATACCAGTGGCGGTGGGTGGGGGGGGGGGGGGGGGATGCACTGGGACACCCCCCCCCCCCCCCCCCCGTAGCCTACGGACTAGTACCTTGATCTGAAGAAAAACTGCACCTGATGAAATAATACTTACGGTTGCAGACCAGTAAATAAATTTCCATAGACCCCAATGATAAATGCCCCCACTTCATAAATTCAGGAAGAATACTCACAACTCTCCGAGGTGTTTAAGACATACATCAAATTAAAGCTTATTTCATCATCATTTATTTTCTGTTCAATTTTCTGGGGGTTAACTGATGACTTTTGGGAGAAAATTCCATCCAAAGATGATCACACCTAAAAACAAAAGCAGTCCTGAAGCCCATCGCTATTTTGAAAATGTACGCCTACGCTCCATTGCAAATTAGAGCCATTTTAGGGCCTAATCATTATCCACATTTCACAGAAATACGAGCTCGCAGTCCTCTGCACGGCTTCCAACCTTCTTCTTTTTTTTTTACAAATCATCAAGTTCACGGCCTTCAAAATGCTCTAATACTAAAGAATTTGAGGGCATGCAAATCGTGATTTGGCCGCCGTCGGCAATTTCGGACCTTTTTACTGGTCTGCACCCTTTACAGGGTCTCGTGACTCAAACCCTGTCAAGTGTTTATATTTTTTGGATTTTATAAATATTATGGGCGTAAACATCCTGAGTTTTAAAGATTTCACTGGAAAAGCCAAACCATTTGACCCAGTTTGAATCACGAGACCCTATATAATTATTATTTCATCAGGTGCAGAGTTTCTTCCGATCAGAGGAGTCAAGGGAGGCCAGGGGCAAATGGGTTAGTTTACCTCAGCCAAAAATAAAAGGAGTTATAAACACACACATTAAATGTTTGTTTTATCTTTCCTTATATATAAACTGTGTACTGCAGCTGCGGTAGTCGGATTTGACATCCCTCAGCCGCAATCAGTCCTTCACACTGGTCTTCGGCCACCTGGTCTTGTCGTAGGCGAGTTGCCGTAGGCAATGGAGTTGTCTTGCGGTGCGGAGGGGTCCGAGTCCAGCCCGTTTGAGGTCAGCACGTATTGTGCCCAGTAGATTTATGCAATGCTGTCCTCGTCTGGGTTTGTAGGCTTGAGAGCCAGTAACGGCAAAGTCTAAGGCCCTCTGAGCGGGTGTGTCAGGGTCCATACGTAGGACATGGCCTAATATTGACCATCTTTGCTTTGTGACCTTTAATGAGAGGGGTTCTTCATTGCACAGTTCGTATAGTGCCTGGTTGCTGATAAGGCTCTTTGGCCAGCAGTAGGGGTGGGTATTATTTCACTTTTTTCACTTTTTTAATGTTCTGCCCCCTTCAAAATATGTAGTGGCCTACTAGAAACAACAATCAAACACTAAAAGAGAAAATTGGAAAAATTTAACCCCCTGTATATGACACCAAAAAGTTTTGGGCGAAGGGCGCCCTCTATGGCTAGTTGAACTGACATGTTACCTGACTTACAATGTACTTAAGAAAGGCAAATTGTAAGGTACCAGGCTATAAATATTAAAAACCATTTGTAAGTCTCGTGGCGGTTTCGTGATGTAGGCCGTGCAAATAAAATTCGGGATTTGACCTCATCGTGTGCACTGCGTACTGACTGTTCAGCTGCAACGTGTACCGCTGGCTGGAAATGTTCTTGAAGAACTTGAACCGCATGCATGTAGTCATTCGTACCTGGTGGGGGGCTTTCTGTACTCTGGGGAAGGGTTGTGAAGACTCTCTGTGCCTCCACACCGAGACAGTGAAGTAGGATTGCTTTCTTTCTCTTCGGCGAAACTCATCACCACCTATCGCAAGTAGGTAATTTTCAAAATTTGAAACCCACTGTTTCCAAATTACCGCCAGTTCTCCCGCTTCGTGTAGGAATGGGGAGGGTTGAGTTAGGGAGCTCGCAGTCGCCATTCGCCAAATGTTGTATCGTAGTAGTAAATTAATGTATGAACGCAAAGAACGAAACAAAAACGCCGGGCGATAGGTGTTACAAAACTCAACAACTTTAATTCGCTCACGTGGCCCTTTTATATAGGGGCAGTCTGGTTCCCAGACCTGATAATTATTCCCGACGCTCACGTCTAAATTGTAGGTCACTGCAGGCAGCCTCCGTTGCCAAAAATAAACATGACGACGTTGATGGTCCTTTTCCAAAGCTCGGCTTCGTTTCCGATTGCCTTTTATCACTTTTAGCTTTTAATGTTCGGATCAAATTTTTAAATAAATCACTTGCTTCGTAATATCATCCAGTTATAATAATACAGTTTGATGTTTGACTAATGTCTTCAAAATTAGGCACCGAAATAGCAATGTTAGCAGGCGGAGCCGAATGAAGACCGAGTTTTGGAAAATCTCGGTAACGGTCGTCAAATTCAAAATTGTACATGACGCAGCAAAAAGTTCGCCCATACGATCCGAGTGTATTTGATGCAAAAAAAAAATCGTCGTTGAATTTCAAGTTTTCTAAATAAAAGCAATGAATATTAATTATCAACTCATTTAACAAAATTTTAATAATCAATTAGCAGTTAATTAAACCTATATTATACTCGGAAATACTCGGGCGCTATCCGATTGTCGACGAAACGAATTCGGCAAACTTCGGAAATTTTCGGAAAAAGGAGGAATTCCTCCTGTTTTGGTCACGTGACGTAAATGTAATACAATGTATTACCGGAGGCTACCGGACCTAAGATTCACCAGGAATAGTCAGAATCTTTAGGTCTGGGAACCAGACTATATATAGGGGCAAGCTAGATCCTGTGCGCAAGGATATTAAATAAACTAGTCCCACAATTTACATGTACATTGTAAATAGATATTATACTAGTATTATACAAATACAACATGGTTTGTGGGGAAATAGTGAAAACTAATTACCCCGAGGTGTTCGATGATTGGGACTATCTCCCGAGGCGAAGGCCCGATCATCCAACACCGAGGGGTTATTTGTTTTCACTATTTCCCCGCAAAAACATGCATGTTGTGCTTCTTTTACCATTCCTCATAAATATTCATCTAGCATCTGCGTAATTTCATTGGTCCATTCCACCATGTTTTTGATCGTGCTGTATAAGGGAATACAGTGAAACATTAGTTTAATTTAAGGAGACAAACAGAATAGATAGTTAATGTGTCATTTAATAACTTTAACATTCACACAAAACAGTGGATTTATTAATATTGTGTAAAATTTCACCCAGTTCCTCCACGGTTAAAATCGCAAAGCGAGCACCACCGGTCGCCATTTTGATGTTTTCCGCAATAAACAAGCAAAACCGTCCTCACTGGTGAATGATCTCCACGGTAAGCACGTAATGCGCATGTGCAATGAACAAATGAATGAACAAACGTGCAATGAAAAAATGAATGAACGAATTCGACCATTTTAAGATATTGATGTCTACAAACCCATTTGATATCATCTGTTTAAACGAAACAATTTTTGACTCCTCAACTGACGAGGAGCTTCACCTCCCCGAATACTCGATTGTCAGAAGAGATAGAAACCGTCACGGGGGGTGGCGTGGCAATGTGCATCCGAAATAATATAACTTTCATCCGCCGTGATGACCTAGAAACAGATGAATGTTTATGGGTTGAACTCAAATGTAAGCAAAGGCAGCCTGTGCTTATAAGTTCTATTTACAGGCCACCTTCAAGTTCTGTACAGTTTATAGATAAAATAAGTGGTATTATAGATAGAGCCTCATGTGAATGTTAAGAAATTATCGTAGCTGGCGATTGTGACATTTTCCAAAGACGATAACAGTACGTCCTCAAACCCTATAACTTCATGTTTTAGTTTGTTCCAAATGACGCAACTTATACATGAACCTACCCGCGTTATTGAATTTACTGAAACTACTATTGATCTAATTTTTAGCTCTCATCCCGAACAACCTTATTATTTTTGTTATTAAGTGGTTCATTATTATGTCTTTTTTTCGCCGCCAGCAGCGGAATTGTTAAGAACATTTACAATGTATTATCATAAAAAAACGTAAACTTTACTTTACAAGGGCAGCACAAGACTAAATCATATAAAAACATGACATGGAGAGGGTATGTGGAAGGTAAACTGGGAAGGGAGAGGATGAAAGGGGAAGGGTAAGAAAAGGAATATGAACAAACATAGAATTAAATCATTTTAAGACCAACGATTGGATAAACATGGAATTAAATAAAATCATTTAAGACCACACATACAAATATTTACATTTTATTACATACAAATGGATGAGTGAGAATGATAAAAGGTCTTTGGGTAAGAAGTTTCTAGGCTTAAAAAATGGATTTACACCAACAAAAAAGACAAAGGAATACATTACTATCTTAAAACATCAAACTCACAATAGGACAAAAATGCTACGTGGGAAGATAAGGGAGGAGAGGGTGGGCGGGAGGGATAACACATATTCCCATGATTAAAACGGATTTTATTCCAATAAACCATTAGACATGAATGTCAATAAAAAAAGTGATTAATTATGAGGAAGCACTTTAAAAATTGTTCACTTGTTTTTGGAGTTCCATAGCCTAACAATGTAGGGTACAGGGCTGTTTTGTACCGATTTGTTCTGCAGTTAGGGATAGAGAGGTGGCTACTGTATTGGCAATTATGTGATTTGCATCTGTGCACAGGTAACCAGCTACTAAACTCGTCATCTTTAAGTAGGTTACACACATAAACAGATGTCCTCTCTTCTCTTAGGAAGAGTGCAGAGACTGAGATCTTTTAATGATTGTTCATATCCCTTGTACTGGGAACCAACGATGACTCTGCAAGCTCTTCTCTGGATTTGTTCCAGGGTGTCACTCTGTTGCTGGGTCAGTCCAGGTGACCATACCGGGACTGCGTATTCCAGTATTGGTCTGATGTACCCCATGTAGATGGTGAGCAGGTCTTTTGAAGGCAATGCAAAAAAAAATTAAAAGTCGGAGCATGTACATTCGCCGGATAGCTTTTGAAGTAATGTCCGTCACCCATTCATTCAATTTGAAATCTGACTGGATGATTAGGCCCAGTATTTTAAGTGAGTGGTATTCTTGGAGTGGTTGATCACATAGTTTGAGTTCTTAGATAAGTGTCATATCATCGACATACTTCCAATGGTGGGTAGATATGTCTGATGCTGCATCATTGATCATCGCTAGGAATGCAATTGGTCCCAGGCGGGTACCCTGTGGAACACCAGCGATGGTTGTGTGCCAATCAGATATAGACCTTTCTGCGCTTGGTTGGCAAACTGCATTTTTGCCAACCACGGCCTGCAAAACTATGGAAGGTCCAACACTGCAAAATGAAGAAGAATTATTACAGATCACCAAAATATCATTTGATACTTGAAAATACAATATTTTCAACAAAGCTTCCAAATAATTCCTACACATGCCTTTTTACTATGTGTTGATGGCGTTATGAGGAATTTTTTGGAAAAATATGTTGCCAACCACGGCTTCAATTTATGCGCTTACGGCAGCCCATACAAAATGACGCCAATGTTTACAAACAAAAGAAAGGCCTATTGTGTCATCATAGCGAACGCATTGTTGGCGTTCACACAGGAAATCGCAGATCCACGGAATCAATGATGGGCGGGTGCCAAGGTTCAACAGCTTGGTGATAAGAATAGTATGATCTACTCTATGAAACGCTTTGCTGTAGTCAGTCGCCACAAGTGTAGATAGTGTGTTCGGGGTGTCAGCATTACGAGCTAAAGTGTCCATCACATTAGTCATCAGTGAGTAGTTGACACACCCTTTCTGTTGCCAAACTGTTGAGGGTCGAGCTGGGGATGGATGTCTTGTAGGATCCATTCAGTAACGAAGTTTTCTGCAACTTTGGCCAAGTAGTCAGTGAGTGAAATTGGCCGGAGTTTGTTGATGGTATGTTGATTGGTCTTGGGAATTTGGGATGACGACGGCTTTTTGAGTGGTCGGGCACAACCCAACCACTGATTGGAGTTGTTACGATTAATTGAGTGGTCGGGCGCAACCCGACCACTCGCTGTTTTTGTTCTGATAAATCTTTCTTTCTTTTTCCGGACAATACTTCTCCGCGGCTTTTCTCCTAAACGGTTCATGATATGAACTTGTAACTTTCAATCTAGTGGTGCATATTACTCTGACGTCATGATGACGTCATCGGGTGTCAAATTACAAGCGATTTCAGCTGAAAAAGTGATCAATTACTTTCACCTATATCTCTTGAACAAAATGATCAATGATGTTTGTATTCCGTAATCGGATAGACCATGAATTGATAAACATTTTTTGTCGTGTACGTGAACTCGCTTAGCCTTTACTTCCGGGTCTACCGGAAGGTCAAAGTTAGGTGAATTTAAAATGAAGACTTTAGCCTGAAATCAAAACAAAGCAGAATTTCTTCCAAACGGTTTACGGTATGACCAATAAACCTAATGTGAACTTGTACCATGCTACGAAGATATTATACATTTTGTTACGTTATCATGACGTCACCAGGGATCAAATAACAAGCGATTTCAGGGCAAATTTTGACAAAATAGTTTGCGCGATATCTTTTGGACTAAATAGAGTATCGTGTTCGTTTTTTCGTGAGGTTGTAGACTATGCCGTGAGAAACATTTCTTGTTCCCGGACACAAAACCGCTTGACCTTCACTTCCGGTATTACCGGAAGTGCAATGAAAACCGAATGTAATTCAAAAGCTGAAGCATTTTACTACACAAATATAAATTATGATAGTGTTTAGTGAGGAATGCCGGACAAAAAAAAGTGTGATAACGTCATCTTTCGAAAGGGCGCCCCCTAGCGGCAAATTACACAGTGTTTGCTCTTTCTAATTTGAAAACCATCGGTTCAAATTTTACCAAATCGCTCCTTGATACTCTTTGATTAACTAAAAATAACTTGGCAAAGTTTCAAATTCATGACGTCATCAGACCGGAAGTTACTTCTGTGAGAATTTGAGAACGACCATATTCTAAAATTCGATTCATGTCGTATATCTTCGTAGCCCAAGTTACGATATCCATTACAATGTTCACTTTTTGCTGCCAAATACTGTGACGTCATCAAACTGGAAGTTAGTTGTTATGAATAAATACACGTATATTTTCCATACTTTCATACGTCATTTAAACTTCACAATGAACATTTATCCACTCCGAACTACATCAGTATTCACTTCCCGTTTTTGAATAATGACGTCATCAAGCCAGAAATAACTTGTGTACATAGAATGTTTACTGAATTTTACCAGAAAAAATTGATTGTTCCTGACAAGATTTAATTTCTCGATCCTGTGTTCTTACATAAAAATATTCATAATGTCGCGAGGTGGCAACCCCAACGATGATAAGGGTGGTCAGGTTCACCCTCATGAAGATAGAATAAGGTGGAAAGCAAGTAGAATTGAACTGGAACACTCAGACAATTGTTTACACTGATTCACTTGATTAAGTTTTAATTAAATTCACTTTCTCCAATTATACAAAATAATCCAAATGAAGATCCGAATAAAGATTCCAATAAGACGACAATGTAGATCCAAATACGACACAGGGAAAGACCCAAATGAAGTCCCCTGAATGAAGAAGACGGCTAAGGAGACCATGAAAGAACACCCTGTTGACCATGAATAAAATGAATTGATCTTAAGCTTTTGTATTATAACAGAAAGGTGTTGTTTTTCTTCAACTGAAATTGTCGATGATTGAAAATGCAATGTATAGTCATTCCATACCTTCATGTTTAGACAGGTTGAAAGAGTCACTGAACTCAGTTTACATAAACCAACATGACAATTCCATCTGGTATAGAGTTGGTATGTATCTCTGATGGTATTTTTTAGACTTAGCGAGCTGAGCTAGACCAGCCAAGAAACTTTCAATTCAAATCCTTTCGTTTGAAACTTTTTTAACCAAAAACCGTACATTCTTGTCTTTCATGTTCTTCCTTTGGTAATTGAGTCCCTCGGATTGGCATTCGGGGTCTGAGATTCATTAGTGTTCTTTAACGATGTACATCAGTCAAAGTTGGGAGAAGGGTGTCAGCTTGTACCTGTTGGTTGTAACAGTATGTCCCTACGTGATCAGGTACAAAGTGCAATCAGATAATAGTGGATTTGTGTAAAAGAGGATGTGCTCTGTAAAATCATACAATTACTCGTCTAAGATCATCCTCTACTGTGATTGTGTACTACAGTCATTCGCTGCATTACCTCAACATGAAGAAGTTCATTCCGCCATGGTCTGTTTTAGGCAACTTGTAGTCTGGTACAAAAACCAACCTCCAATTTTCATAAGAACAGAACAATGTCTATACTCAGGTGGCTGAGATCCAATTTTGATACGATCGTGACCGATTGGTCCAAAGCACAAAACTTGGCAGACATATTCTTATAGCCCTAAAGAATTTTTTTAAAAGGAGTGACACCTAACATTCTTTTAGGAAGGGTGTCTAATTTGCATAAATCGTAAATACGTCCCGTTAAATAAATTTGTTTCCATATTTGGGTATATTTTGAATTCTTGTTTTTCTTTTAAAAGTATATTTTGGGGATCCTCCTTACATATTCTTACTTAAATAACATTTTTTTGATATTATTATGAGGACATAGTAAAGATAAAAATGGCTATTTCTACAGTTGCACGCATTTACCTTATCTTCAGATAGCATCAGGTAGTCTTGCCAAACCTCAGCACTGATGCGCTTATAATTCACCTTTGGAGTTGCTTACTGGTACAGTTACCGTAATAAACGTTTAGAGAAAATAATGTGAACGATACGTAGCCGAAAACAATTGGGGTATAAAGTAGGCAAAGGATTCCCTAATGTGGGGGACTTGAACAAGTTCAATGAAATGCCCAAAGTAATCGGTGAGAAAACGTGTTGACGTACGCATAACTATAGTTTTTTCTCGGCTAGTTTAAAACGTTATCATTCGAATTCGCCGTTTCTTATGCTCAAATTCGTCCATCAACATCGATTAAGTGCACTTCCAATGTTTAATATCGTCTTTTGTCCGAAAATTTCAAATTCAGTTCAAGCAAATTCAAACAATGAGCACACATTTTTGTCCGGTTGTATTCGATTTTGTCTTGCCTACGCCAAACCTTGTTATTCAGAAATCAAATTCGTCTGATTGATTTCTATGAGACGGATTTGCCTCTCGTCGCCGGGTACTCTTGGTGCTCTATCATGCAGGGATTGTGAGTTGGAATACCACCCGAGAAGAATGCATCTGGCTCATTCTCCGCATGATTCGGGAAGCAAAAAGTATACAGTGCTTAAATATCACACATACAAAAAATATGTTTTAGGATAAAATGCTAAATATATACATGTATTTATTTCCATGTTTCGTTACTATTACTATTTGCCCTAAATATATGTTCTTTTGTTCAACCTTCGGCCGACATTGCATTTTTTTTGACAGCAAACAAAAGCAAACAGCCCCCTAATGAACTATGATTAAATTCAGACAATCCCGGCCAAAATGGTTAGGACACGTCCACACAATGAGCATACCCTCCCCCAGTTCCCCGCTCCCCCGGTCAATGTTGTCATCTCGCGCTTGAGCACAGACCGCGCAATGGAAGACAACATTGGCCGGGCGCCGGGGTGGGGGCCTGACGAGTTTTGGCCAGGATTGTTGCGGAGCTGGCTAAGTTCAAAGAAAACGTAATGCGCCTATCAATTGTTTCCCCACCCGTCCCCCCCCCCCGAAGACGTTGGGATCGTCACTTTTGAAGTGACAAAATCCCCACCCCTTGGGCAAAATTTAAGAGAAAGTCCCCGACCATGCCCCGACAAACATAATTATGTGGGGCACCCTAGTGATTGACTTTCCATGTAGTACGCCGAAAACAATGTAATTTGAGTGACCAAAATCCCCACCCTGGGGCATGAAAAACGAGACCAAATCCGGACATGGGACCCGGGGCAGCGCGGGGAGGGGGGGGGGGGAGATAGGGGGATAAAATGCGCATAAGAGGTACATGCCAAATCCATATCAGACGGAATTGTCATGTGAGTTTTTGTAAACGTTTGGTGCATGTTTGAATATGAAGGCATGTAATGACTTTACATTGCATAAAAAAAAGTTCATCGACTTTTTACTTTTTTTTTATTGAAAGCTCAAGGTTTATTTCTTGAAGACAAACATTTCCGTCATAATGTGTTTAATTTATCAGCTGCAATACAGATTTAATGACATTTTCCCAAGAAAATCATATCTTTATGTGTTTACTAAAAATTGTGATTGTATAACATACTGAGTTTCCACTGGAAAAGCCATTGCCATTTGATTAAGTTAGAGTCACGAGACCCTCTAAGTAATATTTCATCAGGTGCAGGGTTTCGTCAGATCAGAGAAGTCAAGGTAAAGGTAAAGTAATAATTGGTTAATACATACATCAGCCCCCCCCCCCAAAAAAAGAGTCACAAACACACCCAAAGTGCATCAAATCTTACACCCTATGATGTATTAGTCAAACTTTGCAATAATCGGTTTTTCTTAATGCTGTGCAAATTATCACTGACTGTCACCATTGACAGTCAGTGAATCATTCAGTCAGTCATTTAGTTACATGTAGTTAGATAAGTACAAACTAAGAGGACACTAGAGGCTGGCCCTCTGGAACCAGAAACACTCTATTTTAATCATACAGTTTTCCTTTTGCATCAAGGTATATCAATTAGTACGTATGCATTGTGAATTGTAAATTCAGTAATAGTAGACAGATGACGTAATTAATTCTTTGTTATGCCGCGGAGCTATAGGAAACAGCTACTCGCTTACAAATCGAAAAGGGATTTGTTTACATGTACAGTAGGGGTCAGCTGAGTAACATCCCCAGATTCGTTTGTTATATGACTATCAGGCCAGTTGTGGGTCATGGGTGGTGTTTATACACGGAGTTGCTGGTCTGTGTGTGATACTGTCCGATCTTTTTTCCTTCGGGTATGTATGATCAAAAAAAAAGCGCAGAGTTTTCGTTTGTCGTTTTGTTTTTACCTTCGACTATAATACGAATACAAAAATGCTATCGACTTTGGGTGGGGTCGGGTCGGTTAAGTCATTTTGAAAAGCCCGAAATAAACCGAAAAAATGGGCTGGACACCACATTATACTAGGGGGCGCTCTTCAGGATAAGATGAATATCAATATGCATACTCGCGCTTACATCAAAATGGCGCATTTTTAGAGCTTTTGTGCTTTGTTTCTCCACTTTTCAGTACTAATGAATACATTTTACTTGTTGGGATGTTAAAAAAATACCCAAAAAAATTGTACACATTTTTTTCTCATCTAAAAAAAAAAAAGAGTTTGGGGATGATTAAATAGCCCAGCCCCCAACCCCCGGTCAAAAAGTGGGGGGATATATACCCCCATTCCCGGGATTTACGCCCCTGTTTGCATGGCCCCTTAAATTAAGTGTTCAGACAGACATACGCATGAATGAACCTAAGGGAGTGGAATTGGGATCGTCTGATGGAAGTGGCCCAAAAAAAAACATTGAAGAAATTACCCAAAGAGAACTGTTTCCGATGGTACTACCATTGCCGAAAATACATGCCCCGATGTCTTGCACGTCAAGAAATCGTCAACGTAAAGATGCCCCATGCTCAAACGTTTAAACAAGTAGAAAAGATCAACAGTGAAAAAGAAATTTCCTTAGCCCTTTTCATTTCATTGTTTTGTTACATCTTGTATCCCTCATATCAGTTAATTTGTTACATTATAACTTTTACAGTCATTAAGATTTTTGGATGGGAAAATAACCTCAGAGGAAAATATATCAATCAAAAAGTCTTAAAAAGTTGAACAAAGAAACTGACTGGAGCGGGACTTGAACCTGCGACCTCCGGACAACCGATCAAGTGCTCTAACCGAAACGGTTATCCGGAGGTCGCAGGTTCAATGAAAATGATTTTAAAAAATTGGAAAAATGGCCGCGAAAACCTACTTACAGGGTCTCTGACATTAACTCGATCAAATGACAATGGCTTTTGCAGTGGAATCCTTCAAATTTAGAATGTTATACAATCACAACTTGTTTTCGTGTCAATATCTATTTATATAACACTTAATTCTCTGGGGGAAATGTGATGAAATAAGTTCGATTAGTATCGCCAGTGAGATAAATTTAACCTGTCATAACAGAAAGGTGTTGTTTTTGTTCAATTGAAATTGTCGATGAATATAATGTTTTTATGCAATGTATAGTCATTCCCTACTTTCATGTTCAGACAGGTTGCAAGAGTCACTGAACTTTTACATAAACTAACATGACAAATCCATCTGGTTCTTTAGACTTAGCGAGCTAGGCTACACCAGCCAAGAAACTTTCAATTCAAATCCTTTCGTTTGAAAGTTTTTAACCAAAAACCGTACATTCTTGTCTTTCATGTTCTTCCTTTGGTAATTGAGTCCCTCGGATTGGCATTCGGGGTCTGAGATTCATTAGTGTTCTTTAACGATGTACATCAGTCAAAGTTGGGAGAAGGGTGTCAGCTTGTACCTGTTGGTTGTAACAGTATGTCCCTACGTGATCAGGTACAAAGTGCAATCAGATAATAGTGGATTTGTGTAAAAGAGGATGTGCTCTGTAAAATCATACAATTACTCGTCTAAGATCATCCTCTACTGTGATTGTGTACTACAGTCATTCGCTGCATTACCTCAACATGAAGAAGTTCATTCCGCCATGGTCTGTTTTAGGCAACTTGTAGTCTGGTACAAAAACCAACCTCCAATTTTCATAAGAACAGAACAATGTCTATACTCAGGTGGCTGAGATCCAATTTTTGATACGATCGTGACCGATTGGTCCAAAGCACTAAACTTGGCAGACATATTCTTATAGCCCTAAAGAATTTTTTTAAAAGGAGTGACACCTAACATTCTTTTAGGAAGGGTGTCTAATTTGCATAAATCGTAAATACGTCCCGTTAAATAAATTTGTTTCCATATTTGGGTATATTTTGAATTCTTGTTTTTCTTTTAAAAGTATATTTTGGGGATCCTCCTTACATATTCTTACTTAAATAACATTTTTTTGATATTATTATGAGGACATAGTAAAGATAAAAATGGCTATTTCTACAGTTGCACGCATTTACCTTATCTTCAGATAGCATCAGGTAGTCTTGCCAAACCTCAGCACTGATGCGCTTATAATTCACCTTTGGAGTTGCTTACTGGTACAGTTACCGTAATAAACGTTTAGAGAAAATAATGTGAACGATACGTAGCCGAAAACAATTGGGGTATAAAGTAGGCAAAGGATTCCCTAATGTGGGGGACTTGAACAAGTTCAATGAAATGCCCAAAGTAATCGGTGAGAAAACGTGTTGACGTACGCATAACTATAGTTTTTTCTCGGCTAGTTTAAAACGTTATCATTCGAATTCGCCGTTTCTTATGCTCAAATTCGTCCATCAACATCGATTAAGTGCACTTCCAATGTTTAATATCGTCTTTTGTCAGAAAATTTCAAATTCAGTTCAAGCAAATTCAAACAATGAGCACACATTTTTGTCCGGTTGTATTCGATTTTGTCTTGCCTACGCCAAACCTTGTTATTCAGAAATCAAATTCGTCTGATTGATTTCTATGAGACGGATTTGCCTCTCGTCGCCGGGTACTCTTGGTGCTCTATCATGCAGGGATTGTGAGTTGGAATACCACCCGAGAAGAATGCATCTGGCTCATTCTCCGCATGATTCGGGAAGCAAAAAGTATACAGTGCTTAAATATCACACATACAAAAAATATGTTTTAGGATAAAATGCTAAATATATACATGTATTTATTTCCATGTTTCGTTACTATTACTATTTGCCCTAAATATATGTTCTTTTGTTCAACCTTCGGCCGACATTGCATTTTTTTTGACAGCAAACAAAAGCAAACAGCCCCCTAATGAACTATGATTAAATTCAGACAATCCCGGCCAAAATGGTTAGGACACGTCCACACAATGAGCATACCCTCCCCCAGTTCCCCGCTCCCCCGGTCAATGTTGTCATCTCGCGCTTGAGCACAGACCGCGCAATGGAAGACAACATTGGCCGGGCGCCGGGGTGGGGGCCTGACGAGTTTTGGCCAGGATTGTTGCGGAGCTGGCTAAGTTCAAAGAAAACGTAATGCGCCTATCAATTGTTTCCCCACCCGTCCCCCCCCCCCCCCGAAGACGTTGGGATCGTCACTTTTGAAGTGACAAAATCCCCACCCCTTGGGCAAAATTTAAGAGAAAGTCCCCGACCATGCCCCGACAAACATAATTATGTGGGGCACCCTAGTGATTGACTTTCCATGTAGTACGCCGAAAACAATGTAATTTGAGTGACCAAAATCCCCACCCTGGGGCATGAAAAACGAGACCAAATCCGGACATGGGACCCGGGGCAGCGCGGGGGGTGGGGGGGGGGGGGAGATAGGGGGATAAAATGCGCATAAGAGGTACATGCCAAATCCATATCAGACGGAATTGTCATGTGAGTTTTTGTAAACGTTTGGTGCATGTTTGAATATGAAGGCATGTAATGACTTTACATTGCATAAAAAAAAGTTCATCGACTTTTTAATCGACTTTTTTATTGAAAGCTCAAGGTTTATTTCTTGAAGACAAACATTTCCGTCATAATGTGTTTAATTTATCAGCTGCAATACAGATTTAATGACATTTTCCCAAGAAAATCATATCTTTATGTGTTTACTAAAAATTGTGATTGTATAACATACTGAGTTTCCACTGGAAAAGCCATTGCCATTTGATTAAGTTAGAGTCACGAGACCCTCTAAGTAATATTTCATCAGGTGCAGGGTTTCGTCAGATCAGAGAAGTCAAGGTAAAGGTAAAGTAATAATTGGTTAATACATACATCAGCCCCCCCCCCAAAAAAAAACACACCCAAAGTGCATCAAATCTTACACCCTATGATGTATTAGTCAAACTTTGCAATAATCGGTTTTTCTTAATGCTGTGCAAATTATCACTGACTGTCACCATTGACAGTCAGTGAATCATTCAGTCAGTCATTTAGTTACATGTAGTTAGATAAGTACAAACTAAGAGGACACTAGAGGCTGGCCCTCCGGAACAAGCAAAACTCTATTTTAATCATACAGTTTTCCTTTTGCATCAAGATGTATCAATTAGTACGTATGCATTGTGAATTGTAAATTCAGTAATAGTAGACAGATGATGTAATTAATTCTTTGTTATGCCGCAGAGCTATGGAAAGCAGCTACTCGCTTACAAATTGAAAAGGGATTTGTCTACATGTACAGTAGGGGTCAGCTGAGTAACATCCCCAGATTCGTTTGTTATATGACTATCAGGCCAGTTGTGGGTCATGGGTGGTGTTTATACACGGAGTTGCTGGGCTGTGTGTGATACTGTCCGATCTTTTTTCCTTCGGGTATGTATGATCAAAAAAAAAAGCGCAGAGTTTTCGTTTGTCGTTTTGTTTTTACCTTCGACTATAATACGAATACAAAAATGCTATCGACTTTGGGTGGGGTCGGGTCGGTTTAGTCATTATGAAAAGCCAGAAAAAAAACGAAAAAAAATGGGCTGGACACCACATTATACTAGGGGGCGCTCTTCAGGATAAGATGAATATCAATATGCATACTCGCGCTTACATCAAAACGGCGCATTTTTAGAGCTTTTGTACTTTGTTTCTCCACCTTTTAGTGCTAATGAATACATTTCAGTTGTTGGGATGTTAAAAAAATACACCAAAAACTTTTCCCCTTTTTTTTCTCATCTAAAAAAAAAAGAGTTGGGGGATGATTAAATAGCCCAGCCCCCAACCCCCGGTCAAAAAGTGGGGGGGGGGGGGGGGGGGGGGGGGATATATACCCCCATTCCCGGATTTACGCCCCTGTTTGCATGGCCCCTTAAATTAAGTGTTCAGACAGACATACGCATGAATGAACCTAAGGGAGTGGAATTGGGATCGTCTGATGGAAGTGGCCCAAGAAAACATTGCAGTAATTACCCAAAGAGAACTGTTTCCGATGGTACTACCATTGCCGAAAATACATGCCCCGATGTCTTGCACGTCAAGAAATCGTCAACGTAAAGATGCCCCATGCTCAAACGTTTAAACAAGTAGAAAAGATCAACAGTGAAAAAGACATTTCCTTAGCCCTTTCATTTCATTGTTTTGTTACATCTTGTATCCCTCATATCAGTTGATTTGTTACATTATAACTTTTACAGTCATTAAGATTTTTGGATGGGAAAATAACCTCAGAGGAAAATTTATCAATCAAAAAGTCTTAAAAAGTTGAACAAAGAAACTGACTGGAGCGGGACTTGAACCTGCGACCTCCGGACAACCGATCAAGTGCTCTAACCGAAACGGTTATCCGGAGGTCGCAGGTTCAATGAAAATGATTTTAAAAAATTGGAAAAATGGCCGCGAAAACCTACTTACAGGGTCTCTGACATTAACTCGATCAAATGACAATGGCTTTTGCAGTGGAATCCTTCAAATTTAGAATGTTATACAATAACAACTTGTTTTCGTGTCAATATCTATTTATATAACACTTAATTCTCTGGGGGAAATGTGATGAAATAAGTTCGATTAGTATCGCCAGTGAGATAAATTTAACCTGTCATAACAGAAAGGTGTTGTTTTTGTTCAATTGAAATTGTCGATGAATATAATGTTTTTATGCAATGTATAGTCATTCCCTACTTTCATGTTCAGACAGGTTGAAAGAGTCACTGAACTTTTACATAAACTAACATGACAAATCTATCTGGTTCTTTAGACTTAGCGAGCTAGGCTACACCAGCCAAGAAACTTTCAATTCAAATCCTTTCGTTTGAAAGTTTTTAACCAAAAACCGTACATTCTTGTCTTTCATGTTCTTCCTTTGGTAATTGAGTCCCTCGGATTGGCATTCGGGGTCTGAGATTCATTAGTGTTCTTTAACGATGTACATCAGTCAAAGTTGGGAGAAGGGTGTCAGCTTGTACCTGTTGGTTGTAACAGTATGTCCCTACGTGATCAGGTACAAAGTGCAATGAGATTATAGTGGATTTGTGTAAAAGAGGATGTGCTCTTTAAAATCATACAATTACTCGTCTAAGATCATCCTCTACTGTGATTGTGTACTACAGTCATTCGCTGCATTACCTCAACATGAAGAAGTTCATTCCGCCATGGTCTGTTTTAGGCAACTTGTAGTCTGGTACAAAAACCAGCCTCCAATTTTCATAAGAACAGAGCAATGTCTATACTCAGGTGGCTAAGATCCAATTTTGGATATCGTGACCGATTGGTCCAAAGCACAAAACTTGGCAGACATATTCTTATAGCCCTAAAGAATATTTTAAAAAGGAGTGACACCTAAAATTCTTTTAGGAAGGGTGCCTAATTTGCATAAATCGTAAATACGTCCCGTTAAATAAATTTGTTTCCATATTTGGGTATATTTTGAATTCTTGTTTTTCTTTTAAAAGTATATTTTGGGGATCCTACTTACATATCTTTAATTAAATATTTTTTTTAAATATTATTATGAGGACATAGTTGCACGCATTGATCTTCAGATAGCATCAGGAAGTCTTGCCAAACCTCAATACTGATGCGCTTATAAATCACCTTTGGAGTTGCTTACTGGCACAGTTACCCTAATAAACGTTTAGAGAAAATAATGTGAACGGTACGTAGCCGAAAACAATTGGGGTATAAAGTAGGCAAAGGATTGCCTAATGTGGGGGACTGGAACAAGTTCAATGAGATCCCCAAAGTAATCGGTGAGAAAACGTTTTGACGTACGCATGACTAAAGTTTTTTCTCGGTTAGTTTAAAACGTTTATCATTCAAATTCACCGTTTCTTATATTCAAATTCGTCCATCAACATTGATTAAGTGCACTTCCAATGTTTAATATCGTCTTTTGTCAGACAATTTCAAATTCAGTTCAAGCAAATTCAAACAATGAGCACACGTTTTTGTCCCGTTGTATTCGATTTCGTCTCGCCTCCGCCAAACCTTGTTATTCAGAATCAAATTCGTCTTATTGATTTCTATAAGACGAATTTGATCACTGTGACTATAGATGAATAAAAATTGCTCCACGTTCATGACGTTATACATACGATCTTACCGTGAATCTGCCTTTTCTTGTGGGGGTTTCCGCAGCGACAATCGGTATGGTTTAATCGTGTTCACGCGGTGCGCGCAGAGTTCGTATGGTAGTCGTACTTTATTCGTATCGTCTTGTGAATACCAAACTCAAGAGACAAAAACAACTTTCTCCGAAGAGTGAAGACCACACTTTACTGCAAACGCGGTAAGAAGTTATTGTCATGAATCAGGCCTAGGCCTAGTTACTTCCTTTAGGCCTAACTCTAACTATAGGTTTTTTTCGGCTATTTTTAAACGTTTATCATTCGAATTCACCATTTTTATATTCAAATTCGTTCATCAACATCGATTAAGCGCACTTCCAATGTTTAATTTCGTCTTTTGTCGGAAAATTTCAAACTCAGTTCAAGCAAATTCAAACCATGAGCAACGTTTTCGTCCCGGAGTGTCCGATTTCGTCTCGTCTAGCTAGACCTTGTTATTTAGAAATCAAATTCGTCTTATTGATTTATGTAAGACGAATTTGATCTCTGAATGCTGCCATTCGGCAACACCTTAAGCCCGGTTCATACTTTATGTGAAAGCGAATGCGAAGCGAATTTGACGTCATAGGGTTAGGCTGTGAAATTCGCCCGAGTTGAAATATGTTCAACTTTTACGAATTCGCAGCGCGAATACTTGCCACGACGTCACAAATTCGCTTTTGCTTTCGCGCAGAGTATGAACCGGGCTTTAGACGAATTTATTCTGTACTGACGAATATTCTCGACCCGGTGACTAAAGAGGGTGACCAAACTTTAAAATTGAATGGTGAATGACTTACTAGGTTTTGGTAAAAGCCATTGCAATTTTTCGTGGACGAACTTGAATGTTAGAGTTGGTGAATTTGAATGAAAAATGTTTCAAAATAGCTGGGAAAACCTAAATTAAAGTTTGTCAAATCTGCGATGCGATTGTGTACTTTAGGACACCTTTTTCTTTTTTTTAGTTTTTATCATTCCAAATTTACTCCTGCTATCTCAAGTAATCTTCATGAAATTCCTTTTAGCGTAGTTTTCATAGTATATCAACAATAATTCTCACTAAGACTGGGTGGGACTAGATAGACTCCTGCTGTTTAATTGTTCTTGTTTGTTATTTGTTATTTTGGTTTTTGCTTAGTTAGAACTCTACCTGTAATGTTTGTCTTTATCATAATTCTGAACCAATGGCTTCACCACCAAAAGGGGAACCCTTGTGTAATCATTCCTTTTGTTCATCGTGCCTGCAGTGGTTTTGCTTTTGTGTATATCAATAGGGTAAGGATAGGCATGACAGAAGAACCCCTGGCCAATTTTTTTCACGGTGATGTATTCAGCAATCGTTTCAATGTGTGTTCTTAGTACTGCACACAAGGTTTTTTTTTTACATTCTTTTATCACAATGGGTTAACCACCCATAAGGAAAACCCTGGCCATTTTTTCATCCTTGGTGATGTACATGTACACAAAATGTACAGTTATTTTACTTCTTTTTTTAACCATGGTTAAAAAAAAGAAGTAAGATAACCAATGGTGTCCACCGGGGGTCAAAATACAAATGGAGCCGCAAATGTGGTCACACGTTTGGCACATTTTGCAGCCTTTGTTATTTTTTATCAAGAACGTTATGTTACGTTTTGAATATTGTCATAGGGCCAATGTAATATTTAATTATTCAAAGTCTGAAAGAAACACATTTTCCTGCAGTTTTTAAGGGGGGGGGGGCACATCCGTGCTGAAATTTCAAAGGACAAAGTGATCATAATAACAAAGATGTGTGTTGCCTAGCAACAAGCTTCATTCTTAGCAACAACCCGATTAACTTTTTGGCACTCCCCCCCCCCCCAACCCAGATTTAACCAAGTGGCACTCTTGCGGACAAAAAGGTGCCTCTCGAGCATAATATGCCCCCTCGCAATGAAAACAAAACTTGCCATAAAATGTCGGATAATTTGTTCTCAGTAATCATTTCCCAAAATGGTATAGAGAGTTCTGATATGAACGAGGAAAATGAAAAGTACAATGCGCCCTAAAATGGGCACATAATGCGTAGTTTGCAAAATGGCCGGTTTTGAAGAGCGCCTCCTATTTTAGAAGATGGAACCCCCCCCCCCCAACTTGATTTTACAAAGGCCTGGTGTCCAGTGATTAAACGTGTCGACATTTCAGCACGGATGTGCCCCCCCCCCCTTAAAAAATTAGTACGCTGCTACATCGACGGAAGATGCCTTTTACTGAGTAAGTGCCCCAAGTTCCGCCGCCACTGCAGGAAAATGTGTTTCTTTCAGACTTTGAATAATTAAATATTACATTGGCCCTATGAAAATATTCAAAACGTAACATATAACGTTCTTGATAAAAAATAACAAAGGCTGCAAAATGTGCCAAACGTGTGACCACATTTGCGGTCTCCATTTGTATGTTGACCCCAGGTGGACACCATTGGGTCAACATACAAATGGAGACCGCAAACGTCACAATTGAGTCAGAGTCTGGATGTTAGAATGGAGTTGAAACTGTTGATTGAGCAACTCCAGACGGAGTAGGTCCAAATGCAGTAGCAGATAAACTCACTGAAGAGGAAAAGAGCACGATACCTTCCATTGACAACTTTCTTTCGACAATAATAACTCTTTCAATCCGGTTCCACACATCCATTCATGAGGAGATGGAAGCCACCAGGCCGCAATACAGGGATCAAAATGAATTTGACCGAATTCGAAAAAATATTTTTGAAATATTTGTCTTCATTTTAATAAAGAAAAACAGGGATCATAAAGTACATCATATTGACTTTTAACTGTGAAAAAATGTCACATATTACCACGTTATATCTATTTCATTAAAAGGATCACAAAACTCGGCTGTCTACCACTGATCATTTTGTTCTACGAACTGATGAATACCCGTGGCGTTGAGTACCATGACACATGGACATTTCCCCACCTCCATGAATGAATGAGAACTTGTAAAGTAAAACATACAAAAATCAAAAAAGTAAAGACTTGACTGATGCATATATCTACGGCGTAATCATGTAGAATTATGTCATGAATTGGGAGATTCATGTATTTATTCCTTTATGTTTTTGTATTATTAAGTGCAATAAAGTGCAGTGCAGTAAAAGTAAAATAAGTGCAGTAAAAGTAAATTAAGTGCAGTAAAAAAAAAAAAAAAAATAGAAATAAGGTTACTATTCACGTACATCACCATGATAAACTTGGCCAGGGGTCCCACCAACCCATTGTGATACAGGATGATGTTACAAAGCAAACCCACTACAGGTAGCTAGTAGAAATAAGATTACTGGATACATCACTAGGACAAAATAATGGATGGAATAGTTTTTAAAAAAATGAAATAAAATAAAATGTACAGTTATCTTACTTCTTTTTTTTTTAACCATGGTTAAAAAAAAAGAAGTAAAATAACTGTACATTTTGTGTACATGTACATCACCAAGGATGAAAAAATGGCCAGGGTTTTCCTTATGGGTGGTTAACCCATTGTGATAAAAGAATGTAAAAAAAACCCAATTATGTGCAGTACTGGGAACAAACATTGAAACGATTGCTGAATACATCACCGTGAAAAAAAAATGGCCAGGGGTTCTCCTATGGGTGGTTTACCCATTGATGTACAAACGTAAAAATAAGCCACTTGCATGGGTTAAAAATATAGGATGAGATCATTGTATAAATCGCCATGACAAAAAAGGCCAGGGGTTCTCCTGTCATCACCATTAACAAAGGCCAGGGGTTCTCCTGTCATGACTATCCGTACCCCTATTGATATACACAAAAGCAAAACCACTGCAGGCACGATGAACAAAAAGAATGATTACACAAGGGTTCCCCTTTTGTTGGTAAAGCCATTGGTTCAGAATTATGATAAAGACAAACATTACAGGTAGAGTTCTAACTAAGCAAAACCAAAATAACAAATAACGAACAAGAACAATTACACAGCAGGAGTCTATCTAGTCCCACCCAGTCTTAGTGAGAATTATTTTTGATATACTATGAAAAGGAATTTTATGAAGATTACTTGAGATAGCAGAAGTAAATTTGGAATGATAAAAACTAAAAAAAAAAAAAAAGGTGTCCTAAAGTACACAATCGCATCGCAGATTTGACAAACTTTAATTTAGGTTTTCCCGGCTATTTTGAAACATTTTTCATTCAAATTCACCAACTCTAACATTCAAGTTCGTCCACGAAAAATTGCAATGGCTTTTACCAAAACCTAGTAAGTCATTCACCATACAGAATAAAATATATAAACCCCAATTGTTTTCGGCTACGTAACGTTCACATTATTTCTCTAAACTTTTATTAGGGTAACTGTACCAGTAAGCAACTCCAAAGGTGAATTATAAGCGCATCAGTACTGAGGTTTGGCAAGACTACCTGATGCTATCTGAAGATAAGGTAAATGCGTGCAACTTTAGAAATAGCCATTTTTATCTTTACTTTGTCCTCATAATAATATCAGAAAATGCTATTTAAGTAAGGATATGTAAGTAGGATCCCCAAAATATACTTTAAAAGAAAAACAAGAATTCAAAATATACCCAAATATGGAAAAAAAATTATTTAACGGAACGTATTTACATTTATGCAAATTAGGCACCCTTCCTTCAAGAATTGTAGGTGTCACTCCTTTTTAAAATATTCTTTAGGCCTATAAGAATATGTCTGCCAAGTTTTGTGCTTTGGACCAATCGGTCACGATCGTATCAAAAATTGGATCTCAGCCACCTGAGTATAGACATTGCTCTGTTCTTATGAAAATTGGAGGTTGGTTTTTGTACCAGACTACAAGTTGCCTAAAACAGACCATGGGGGAATGAACTTCTTCATGTTGAGGTAATGCAGCGAATGACTGTGGTACACAATCACAGTAGAGGATGATCTTAGACGAGTAATTGTATAATTTTACAGAGCACATCCTCTTTTACACAAATCCCCTATTAGCTGTTGCACTAACCGATCACGTAGGGCCATACTGTTACAACCAACAGGTACAAGCTGACACCCTTCTCCCAACTTTGACTAATGTACATCGTTAAAAAACACTAATGAATCTCAGACCCCGAATGCCGATCTGAGGGACTCAATTACCAAAGGAAGAACATGATAGACAAGAATGTACGGTTTTTGGTTAAAAAGTTTCAAACGAAAGGATTTGAATTGAAAGTTTCTTGGCTGGTCTAGTTCAGCTCGCTAAGTCTAAAGAAACCATAAGAGATACATACCAACTCTATACCAGATGGAATTGTCATGTTGGTTTATGTAAAAGTTCAGTGACTCTTTCGACCTGTCTAAACATGAAGGTATGGAATGACTATACATTGCATTTCCAATCATCGACAATTTCAGTTGAAGAAAAACAACACCTTTCTGTTATTATTGGTTTAATTTATCTCACCTGCGATACTAATCGAACTTATTTCATCACATTTCCCCCAGAGAATTAAGTGTTATATATATACATATAGATGTTGACACGAAAACAAGTTGTGATTGTATAACATCCTAAATTTGAAGGATTCCACTGCAAAAGCCATTGTCATTTGATCGAGTTAATGTCAGAGACGCCTGTAAGTAGGTTTTCGCGGCCATTTTCCCGTGGTTTTTTTTCTGATCATTTTCATTGAACCTGCGACCTCCGGATAACCGTTCCGGTTAGAGCACCGGAACGGTTATCCGGAGGTCGCAGGTTTAAGTCCCGCTCCAGTCAATTTCTTTGTTCAACTTGTAAAGACATTTTTAATAGATATATTTTTCTATTTTCCTCTGAGGTTATTTTCCCCTCCAAATATCTTAATGACTGTAAAATTTATAATGTAACAAATGAACTGATATGAGGGATACAAGATGTAACAAAACAATGAAATGAAAAGGGCTAAGGAAATTTCTTTTTCACTGTTGATCTTTTCTACTTGTTTAAACATTTGGGCATGGGGCATCTTTACGTTGACGATTTCTTGACGTGCAAGACATCGGGGCATGTATTTTCGGCAATGGTAGTACCATCGGGAACAGTTCTCTTTGGGTAATTTCTCCAATGTTTTCTTGGGCCACTTCCATCAGACGATCCCAATTTCACTCCCTTAGGTTCATTCATGCGTATGTCTGTCTGAACACTTAATTTAAGGGGCCATGCAAACAGGGGCGTAAATCCCGGGAATGGGGGTATATATCCCCCCCCCCCCCCACACTTTTTGACCGGGGGTTGGGGGCTGGGCTATTGAATCATCCCCCAACTCTATTTTTTTTTTAGATAAGAAAAAAATGTGTACAAGTTTTTTTTTTAACATCCCAAAAACTAAAATGTATTCATTAGCACTGAAAAGTGGAGAAACAAAGTACAAAAGCTCTAAAAATGCGCCGTTTTGATGTAAGCGCGAGTATGCATATTGATATTCATCTTATCCTGAAGAGCGCCCCTAGTATAATGTGGTGTCCAGCCCATTTTTTTCCGGTTTATTTCGGGCTTTTTAAAATGATCATATCTGACGTCTGATATCCTTGGAGAGGTCAATCAATTTTGTGTACCTTAATTTTTGCTATGATCATCACTGTATCTTCCTGAACGCGTTGGTAAGGTCAAACAGACCATATTTTGGCGTAATTCGTGATGGAGTTCTTCATCCAGCTCGAGCAAAGGCGTCATGTCGTTAGGTACGAGGAGTTAGCGACGACTTCGGACTCGTCGCAAAAAAAATCACGCGTTAGCCAACCTTTTGCGAAGAGATTGCAAAATCGCAAAGTTTGCGAGGCTTTTGTGAATAATGTGCAAACCTTTGCGCGATGTTTGCGAAAATATGTCGGTTTCGCTAACATTTGCGAAGTGTTTGTGAAGCGTAGCTTTTGTGAATACAAAATTAGCGAAGGCGAGGTGTTGTGCGACGTCGCTAACGTTGCGAAGCCTTCGTGAATTTGGCCCCAGAGCTGCAATTGTGCGAACAATGAAGGATACAGTAACTATATATAGCTCACAGAAATGTTGTACAATATAAACATAATGAAGTGAAGCAGTAAAAAAAATAGCTCGAGCTAAGGTTCAGTCAGTTATAAATCTGTGTTGTCTATATTGTCTTTATTGTGCCGTTTCTTCGCTCTTATGCACAATTCTCACGCCACGTGGACAAAAACGTAAATCGGGTACCGCAGTAAAATGTTCACAAAAACAAACAGTCAATGCGATTATTTTCACACAAGGTTACTAAGGAATGTGTCATTCTTGCAAGGTTAAAAAGTTCAAAATTTCAACTTGGTTTTAAAAAAAAATGGCTCCTTCGCATTATTGCATTTTTTTTACTCATCCTAAAAAAAAGCATATAAGAACCACTGACATCTGACGAACGATTGGTTGAGGCCCCGGTAGGAAGGGCTATTGTTTTGCACGGCGTTTGATTGGATAGAACACGTATGTATAACTTGGGACAATACCTGTCTTCCCGGGGACATGCAAAATCTGGGTAGTGACGAATCCACTTTTCAAAAGGGGGTGGCTTGGGGTGTTGAAATCGTTTCGGGGGGTGGGGTGGACGAGGCGTTCGAGTTGCTGCGTAAAACGACCAAAGGCCTGAATGAAGCATTGGGTAAGATTTGCAATATTTTGTGATGACGTTTACGGACCCCCGAGGTAGCCACCCCACCACCGCCATGGATCCGCCCTTGCAGGGTGTATAAAAGCTGCCGCCGACGGGCTGAAATGTTTATCGCAAGTTTGAGGTTAGTCATTCGAAGTCGAAACCTTGTGCAGTCTCCTCACGAGAGAGCAAAACTTGTGTTGTCATTTGACGATTTACAGCATACCCGAAAAACTCTTCTAAAATGGACAACAGCGTTGGGTTTTTGGTGATCGTGTTCATCGTGGCGGTGAGCGGGCAAGGTCAGTAAAAATAGGGACATGATCCTGCAGAGAAAGCGAATCTTCTTTTGCTTGAAATAAGATGAAGCTAAGTTGCTCTACTCACATGCTCTTCAACAAAATCGATTTTCGTTCTCCTTACGCAGTTTAATTAAACCAGAAAAGCTATTTCCTCGATTATTGACGCTCAAATCCTCTGAAAATATGTTTTTATTTTAGGTAGATTTTGCGCCCGTTTCGTAGTACAACAACAGCCGGGACCGCATTCGCGTAACATGATACCGAGCGCCGCGCGCCATGACAGTTTTTTTTTTTAAATCCATATCTATGACGCGCAACGGGTGAATGACCGAAGGCCCTATTGTCCTATCGAAAGCGCCCGGTGATTGGTCAAAATCTAAGAAGTCAGGAGGCGGGGTCTTGCCTAATCAACCAGCAAATTTGTTTGCGCATAATAATCGCCGTGGTCTATTACATAGACTAATATTTAGGGGGGCCGGGAAGCGATCCCCCCCCCTTCCAAACGACATCCGCATAATAATATATGGGAGTACGCTATGGCGTATTGGACTTTACTTGGCTGTAAAAACATGAGAAGAAAATATAAAATTATAAAAAAAAGAACTGCTTCAAACGTAATGAAATTCGGAATTTATTTCCCTTAAAAAAAATCCTCTGAAGCCTCAGATTAAAAAAGACAAATATTTTGGGTACAAAACGGATTCGAACCCGCAACATCGCGGTGCAAAATCTAGAACTCTATCGATTGAGCTATCGAAATGCTCGCTAAATTGTGGGGACAAAATAATCATATACCTTCGTACGTTTCATAAAAGTATCGTAGAGGGCGCTAAACAATCATGTTTATGGATGTAGTTTGGGAAAAGAACATTCGCGGCCAGGTAAAACATTAGGTTGGTTTCATTTTAACCAGATGTTTGAAATAGGATATGTAAACGATCCGAAACATGACTGGTTGGAGTCTGGATGCTGATAATTACCCGAGCCGAAGGCAAGTGTAATTATCAGCATTCAGACTCCAACCGGTCTTAAACGTAATGTTTAATACTGGCCAAGCACATAATTTCCATTCATAAATACCTTTTCGGTAAAAAAAAAAAAAAAAAAAATCGAAACTTTCCGGACCAAAAGTTAAAAAAAGGCAAAAATTATCAATTTTTAACGATTTCGTTCAACAAAAAACCTCTCTAGGTAGCTATCGACTGGTCTTCTGCAGGTGAACAAATTCTTAATGGAGATTAGCGCGCGCGTCGTGCGTACTTCATGATGTGGCATAGAACGCATATGTACGGTGTAGTTCAACCTCGTCCCTAGGGCGTCGAGAAGTACGCGCCCACCACTACCTGCTCTCTCACCCTGGTATTGGATCATTTGCATGTGAAAGATTTTTGAGCACGTATGCAAATGAGGAATAGTCTGGTGCCCGTATGTGCGTTAAGTTTGCGGGTTTTTTTGTATGCGGTGTCTGGGTTAAAAACAGCATCGATTCGTCACGCCGTGAGTTATGAAAACACGATTTGTTCAAGTTAAAATGTTTCAATCTGGCCCGCCAATATGCAGTATTACATTTCATATTTATATCAGCGATCTGGAAAGAAAAGGATTATTATTGAGAAGGCTTGAACGCTTTAACTACAATGATCGTGAAAACATGTTATGCACGTTGGAAATAACAACACCAACTACACGATATTAATCTATTATTAGCAAATTGCGGTATCGAATCAGGAGGCAGGAAGAAAGTTTCCTATCCAGGGATTAGTATTGGAAACGAGTTGGAAATAAAGTGAGCTCTGGGGACGAGGTAGGGTGTAGTTTGACTTGAGGACTATGAAATACTGACTCACTGGTAGTATATTGCGCATGCCTACGTGAGGATTGAACGTTCAACCAATGAAACGGTAATGGCACAGGATTTGATAGAAATCCAAATTTCATGTGACACTAGAAAAGGGTTTAAGACCAGCCAGCCCTGCCGGTCTTTATCAACCATTTAAAACCGACTACATGACGGGCTGTCGACGAATACGAATTGGGAAAACTGCCTATTTATTTATCAGGTATTTATAATTGTTCTTTTAATAGACGGATTCAATTTATTTCGTTTTTTATATATCTACTTAGCCATCGGCATACAACAACAGACCCAAATATTGCCAACTGAACAACAAGATAACCACTTCTTATGTGTGCTCTGTGAAGAAGTGTTGACCTTCTCGTATAACGTGAGCACTGACAAGGAATTCTTGGTGAGTAAGATTATCTCAAAAAAAGTTGGTAAAATTATTAAAGCCGGTAAAGTGAGATTTAGTTGCAAATTTGACAAAAAATGTGCCCAAAGTTTTAAAAGTAAATAATGTGTCGCTTTCCTCGTGGTTTTGTTTTGTGTTTGAATATGTTTTACCGATGAGTCATTAAGCCATGATTGCAATGACTGAGTGTTCAATGAATTTTCGAATCAAATTATTGCTTACAGGCCTTGTTGCAGAATTACCAGAGGCAGGTTGCGTGCACTTACTTGATCCCTGAGGGTTTCAAGTCTTTCTGCGAAAACTATATCCAAGACATCCCAAAGCTGGTCGTAGCATTCGCCAACACCTATTTGGTTAGTGTTCTTAAAAGCATAGCGTATTTTACCTAGATTGGATTAATGAAAGTGCTCAAAGTTATAACTCGTCGGGCGCCCGGCAGAAGGGTGTATGAACGTTCTGACGCAAAAATCATTTTCAAGAAAATCGCATTGAAAGGTTCCATTGTTACACTGCGCGCATTATGTATCCAATGTTCTCCAACATGTAATATAAATTGTAAGAATTTGAAATTTGTCACACGTATGAATCGTAAGTTTAGGAACAACTTGTATTTATTTCTGACGAAATGGGAACATTTCGGGAACATTTTGGTCATTACGCGCTATTGCATAAGGGCATATGCACATATGCCCTACTGCCGGGCACACACTCTTCGCCATTCATGAGTTTTTGTGGTCGTATATACCTCATAATACCTGACTCTACAAAGACTAAAATATATAACCTATTGTACACACACAAATAGAATAAATGAGAATAGAATTATAGTTTTCGTCAAACATAGCTGAGAAAAGCAAAACCGCAAACATTGTCCTCCTGATCTACACGATTAACATTTCAAAAATACTCTGCAAGTATGAAGTGACGATTTAAAACTCCATGCAATATTCAAATGTCCCCATAACTGCAAAAATACCATGATAAGCATTATCAGCTGTATATTATGTTGATGGTATATTTACAGAAAGTACATTACATATCAAGCCTCATAAAATGAACAAAACACCGCCCCCCTCAATTAAAAGGCAAATAAAAAAATACCATTGTGGCAATTACCCCACTTTTTTCTCATTTCCTTAATTAAATAATCATTCATTTGCAGAATCCCGACAGGTGCGCATTTCTCTGCAAGTCCTCGGATATGAACCAGCAGCTGAACGTCTTGGGCAGCATTGTCAAGAAGATGGGGGGAGCGTCTGGGAAAGACCTCTTCAAGTAGAACAAGCCCAGCCAACATCTCCCTGAAGACGAATCTGCATGCATTCATTTTATTAGCTTGCTTTTTGTTTGATCATATATTCCAGTTTAATGTTATTGGTGAATAAGCAAATATATATATATTTTTTTCATTGTGTCAGATCTTTTCATTTTGTCGGTCACGGGCTACTTTGAGATAATTTTTGACACACTAGGGGGCGCTATTTGGTATGGGCAAACTCTTTTGTATTTACTGCTACGAAACAGCGCTGTTCTATTAGTTCCCAGCATACCTCAAAACGATAAGAATTGGGGGTTTTTCTCCAAAATCCTTGAAAAGGCAGCCAACAACGCGCTGTATTCGTGCCTCGATTAGAACAATCTGATTCTGCTTGCCAATCTGATTTTAGACCACTGCACTCGACGAAGAACACGTTGCATGAATTAATAATTGTCTTTATGCAATATAACACAAAAAAGAAACAGTTTTTATTGATCTTAGAAAGGCATTCGATTCTGTCGAATCAAATTATCCTCTTAAAGAAGCCGCAGAACATTATTTTGACACTGTTTTAAACTGGTTTGGTTCGTAGCTATAGTCAAACGCAAACAGTCCGTGTGCATTGAACCGAACCAATCCAGTTAGTCCAAGAGCCAGGGGTCATTCATATTCTTTTTTTTTGGGGGGGGGGAAATGACCATGTTTGGAAAAGGTTACACCTTGGCTAGTCGTATGGTACCCTCCACTCGGTCATTCCTGTTGTGGAATCTTTTTTAGTAAGTTAATCAGGCTCCAAAGGGTTGTTGCTAAGGAGGATGCGGTTGCTAGGTAACCAACATCTAAACTAGCATGATCAAATGGTCCTTGGTGTTGAATATCCTATGCAAATTACTTAGATATCTCGTGTAAATGTTCATATATTGATATGAAATCATTTTAAAAGGAAATACCGTACGACTTGCGAATTCGAATACCCCAAGGTATCACCTTGCCAAAAGTACCCACCAAGCACTTTATCATTTCCAAAAAAAACCCCAATTGACCCTTTGCTCCTACTCTAAGTCCTCTTTCTCTCAATACTGGACTCAAGGCTCAATTTTTTTTGTCATTCTTAAGAATTGTCAATTGTAGATGTTCGCATTTCATATATTGCAATGTTTTCCATGTAGTTTTCAGCTCTATTTTATTCGGTGACGCAACACATACTTCTAATCTTTTTTGGCTTTTCCGCAAAGCTGCGGGAAAAGCCGTTGTTTTTGTTCTGACTTTTTGGGTTTTCCGTATTTTTCTAGGAAAACCCTTTATTTTTGTTATGATTTTTTTGCTTTCTTTCAACATGCAAAATTCAAAATTCTGTTTTTATTATGTTTGCTAGGTATATGCAAAAAAATTGAAAAATGTGTGACGTCATCATGAAATCATCAAAAAAGCGATTTTTGAAAAACACATATAAGGGAAAGTCTGATTGTCATGAAACTTGGTGGATAGTTAGATAATAGTACTAGTATGCAGAATCCGAAATGACTCACAATGACGTCATCGGTTGATTTTTTATTATTTTTCTAATATTTACAATTTCATTCCGCTTCCAAAATTTAACACTTCCTTTCATTGGGTTGACTTCAAGCTTAGTAGAAACCAAGTCCACAATGGAAAAATAAAGTCATGCGAAAATAATGAGCGGAAAAGCCCTATGTCCTGTTTTCAAACAGACATAAGACCTCTATAGTTTTTTTGACGTCTTGCTTTTAGCTTTTTCTTCAATGTATCTTTTTGTATCAGCTTTTGGTATTCATTCATCAGTTCCTTGGCCATTTCCCCCCTTTTTTCAATTATTGTTAATTTCTTTATTTTATTGCAGCGACCTTATGTAACCAGTCTGTTGCAGTTTGCGTTTAGCCTTAATAAATGAAGCATTGAAAACAATCAATTGTGTAGATTTCCCGTCTGTTCGCCGTTTTTTTTTATTTTGGTTATTTTCCTTCCTTAACAATGAATGCACAATTGGTTTGCTTGAGCCCAGCTCATAAATACAAAGACTCCGCCTCATCGCATAATTAAGGTCGATAGAACAAACGCCACCTTAAATAACGCCATGCATCCATGATTAAAGAGGTTGTGGAATGCTGAAAGTCGTTTTGTTTTTTTATATTTTTTTATTGTAGAGTAGACCCATATATATCATAATGACAAACTCCCATTCTTTTGTAATGTGCGTTTATATGTTTATAAAACTGAAATTCATCAAGTAATTTGTTGGTCGGCGAGCGCATAACTGAAATCAACAGTCGTCGGGTTCTCCGTAAAATGAGAAAACTCGTGACGTAATAAACAGGACTCGTGTATACTACGCTGCATCGGGAGTCCTGTTTATTACGTCACGATTTACTATGTTTTGTTTGCTGCCCCAAACGACAACTTTTACACAAATTGCACGTTCGGGTCGAAACAGGACCTGAAAAACCGCTCTCAAAAGTAACTTTTGTACCTTTTCATGACAGTCACAAAAGTCGTTTTTATTTCATCACACCTTAGGCTACATAGGCCTATACCCGAAAAATGACGGAAATGTCTTCGAGCATTCCACAACCACTTTAATCTTCTTACCTTCGCTTGTACTGGATATTTGGCAATCAGAGAAAATCACGGAACTATGATTAGCGGGTTTAACATTAAGTGTTTTTTTTTCACATTTGTTATTTATTTTTGACGAAAACACTGATTTCGCGATAGGGGGTTTATTTTCACGTCTCGTGGAACGCGTATAGCGATACCTATTGTCTGACAATGACAATGAATTCAATACAACAAATTGCAACACCAACAATTCAGGCTTCAATAATCTTCAAGTAATTGCACAAACAACATGTGAAAAATAGATTTTTTCTATAGAGTGCAAAGGTGTTGTTTTTTCAAGCACTTTTTTTAGATTAAAACTTGAGTGTTTTTGTATCTGAATTATGGAGGGCGCCCTTGTTTAATTCGTCTGGTGACTTTTCTCGATGTACATACATGTAACAGTTTATTTTTGCTGTCTAGCATGCAAAGTCAATTATATATTGGAAAAGTTATTTCTTTCCTCGAAAGAAAACGAAGGGAACATGTTAAGACATGTAACAATTTGCTTTTTTTAATTTCACTGATTTGTGTCCTTTCCCGGGAGCAAACTTTCAAGATTGTTCCTCTAAAGTTATCATTTTGCTTTTTAAAAGAAATTCGCTCGTTTCACGCTCCTCCATTGGGCATGCACAGCCTCGATCTGGCAACATTATACAATGAAAATAGCCGGTTCAGAGAAGGTAGAGTCGCTACACAGTCATTTGAGTGATCCGTTTGAGAGGTGAAAGAAAGAATTTGAACGGAGAAGATTGTAATGGCAAGTTGGATGAATTCCTGATTGAGTTTCAATTTCTGTAAAGGGTGCAGGCCAGTAAAATTGGTCCGAAATTGCCTACGCCAGCGCGGCCAAAAATGACGATTTGCATGCCCTCAAATCTTTCAGTATTTGATCATAATAAGCTATGAGCCGTGAACCTGAGTGTTTTTAAAAAAAATAAGTAAAATAAGGGTGGAAGCCAGTCACAGGATAGGCTTGACTCAAGTCGGAATTGCTTTAAGTCGGTATCTTAAAATAGTAGCGAAAATCACTTAGTTTACGCCTTTCCAGATGCCCGACAGGGTACACTTCATTGTCGCTGGGGGCGCTCTACAGCTTAGCAGGGGCAAACAAAATCACTATTTTCGGGCTAAACATCGACCTCGGAAAATATTTTTCTTTCATTTTTTTTTTTCAAAAAATTGACTTTGGAGATATTCTGCTTGTCCTGAATGTGGTTTTGTGTTAAAATGTAAAAGTTGCCTGCTATTATAAAGAATAACAAAGATGGCCGTTTCGCGCATGCGCTGTGCCGCGGCATTGGTCTTTTCAGTGGGCGGAACCTACGGGGAGGGGGGGAAAGTGTTTTAAAGGTATCAACAAGGTTTTTTCCGTAACGGATGCTTCCAAATCATAAGGGAGCAGTAGGCTATCACCCGATTACAACAATTGCTATAGTTGAAAAGGGGGGGGGGGGCATTTTGAGCTTAAAAGTAGCTGAAACTCAATTTATTGTCGCTGGGGGCGCTCTACAGCTTAGCAGGGGCAATAAAAATCACTATTTTCGGGCTTAATATCGACCTCGTATAATATTTTTCTTTCATTTTTTTTTTCTTCAACAAATTGACTTTGGAGATATTCTGCTTGTCCTGAATGTGGTTTTGTGTTAAATTTAAAAGTTGCCTGCTATTATAGGGTGCACACGGTAAATCGATCCGCCAAGCTCATGAATAAAAGTTATGCTCAAAAAATATTCTATATTAGAGTTCTGAGCGCCGTAAAATTGGGGAATTGAAGAGATATGGTAATGAACCTCTGGCCCGGACTTGGGGCTTCCAATTCTGAGTATTTTGGATGCTATTGGGCTCGAAAGTGGCGCTATTTTGCCATGTTGTGGAGGGATCGTTTTTCAAAATGGCTACTTTTCCGTTTTGGGGAAAATAGGGGTCTTCTTCTTTGGGTGAAAATATCTCGAAAAGTCAATGGTCAACCCACCAAAAATTGAAAAGAAACGAAAGATGACATGTAGATTATCATTTTTCTGTTCAGCTTGAATACCTGTGAGAGTTTTGAGTATTTTTAAAAGAATTTTGAAGTATGGGCATTTAGCACTAGTGTCTATGGGAGTTTATTTGCAGGTATGCATCCTATAAAGAATAACAAAGATGGCCGTTTCGCGCATGCGCTGTGCCGCGGCAGTGGTCTTTTCAGTGGGCGGAACCTACGGGGAGGGGGAAAAGTGTTTTAAAGGTATCAACAAGGTTTTTTCCGTAACGGATGCTTCCAAATCATAAGGGAGCAGTAGGCTATCACCCGATTACAACAATGGCTAGTTGAAAAGGGGGGGGGGGAGGCATTTTGAGCTTAAAAGTAGCTGAAACTCAATTTATTGTCGCTGGGGGCGCTCTACAGCTGAGCAGGGCAAAAAAAAAAACCCACTATTTTCGGGCTTAATATCGACCTCGGATAATATTTTTCTTTCATTTTTTTTTTCTTCAAAAAATTGACTTTGGAGATTTTCTGCTTGTCCTGAATGTGGTTTTGTGTTAAAATTTAAAAGTTGCCTGCTATTATAGGGTGCACACCGGTAAATCGATCCGCCAAGCTCATGAATAAAAGTTATGCCCTCAAAATATTCTATATTAGAGAGTTCTGAGCGCCGTAAAATTGGGGAATTGAAGAGATATGGTAATGAACCTCTGGCCCGGACTTGGGGCTTCCAATTCTGAGTATTTTGGATGCTATTGGGCTCGAAAGTGGCGCTATTTTGCCATGTTGTGGAGGGATCGTTTTTCAAAATGGCTACTTTTCCGCTTTGGGGAAAATAGGGGTCGTCTTCTTTGGGTGAAAATATCACGAAAAGTCAATGGTCAACCCACCAAAAATTGAAAAGAAAACGAAAGATGACATGTAGATTATCATTTTTCTGTTCAGCTTGAATACCTGTGAGAGTTTTGAGTATTTTAAAAGAATTTTGAAGTATGGGCATTTAGCACTAGTGTCTATGGGAGTTTATTTGCAGGTATGCATCCTATAAGGTAGCAGACCAGTAAATAAACTTCCATAGACCCCAATGGTAAATGCTCCCACTTCAAAAATTCGGGAAAAATACTCACAACTCTCCAAGGTGTTCGAGACGCACATCAAATTAAAGCTTATTTCATCATCTTTCATTTTCTTTTCAATTTTCGGGGGGTCAACTGATGACTTTTAGGAGAAATTTCCATCTGAAGATGATCACCCCTGAAAATAGTCCTGAAGCCCAGCGCCATTTTGAAAAACGATGCCTACACTCCATTGCAAAATAGAGCGCTCTTAGGGTCCAGATTACATCAAAATTACACAGAACTGCAAGCTCCCAGTCCTGTGCACGGCTTCCACCCATATTTTTTACAAACCCTCAAGTTCATGGCCCAAAGCATGCCCAAATACCGAAGATTTTGAGGGCATGCAAATCGTGATTTGGCCGGCGCAGGCAATTTCGGACCGATTTACTGGTCTGCACCCTATAGAGAAGCGAGGTTTGAAAAATTTCCCCAAACCACTTGTACGGCACGAGGAAGGATGGATGACTCATATTTCATCAAAAAATTGCAAGAAAAAAAATCTCTGACTGCGATTTCTGGCCTGAAAACAAGCCCTCTGTTTGCGGCTACCTTACTGTAGGGCGCCCCCAACGGGCGTTAATTGAGTTTTTGCTCCTTCCGACCCCAAATTACCCCCCCCCCCCCCTTGTTCGCTCGAAATTGCTGTGATCGGACGACGGTCCATCGGCCCTATTCAGATTTTGGGCGCATTTGTTGCGGAACGCCATTGGTGACCCCTTTTGAAACGCTGCCCCCCCCCCAGGTTCCGCCCCCCTGAAAAAAAACACTCCGCAAACATTTGACAACAAACGATGGAAGGCGCCATTTTGAAACTACAGGTAGCAGACCAGTAAATAAACTTCCATAGACCCAATGGTAAATGCTCCCACTTCAAAAAATTCGGGAAAAATACTCACAACTCTCCAAGGTGTTCGAGACGCACATCAAATTAAAGCTTATTTCATCATCTTTCATTTTCTTTTCAATTTTCGGGGGGTCAACTGATGACTTTTAGGAGAAATTTCCATCTGAAGATGATCACCCCTGAAAATAGTCCTGAAGCCCAGCGCCATTTTGAAAAACGATGCCTACACTCCATTGCAAAATAGAGCGCTCTTAGGGTCCAGATTACATCAAAATTACACAGAACTGCAAGCTCCCAGTCCTGTGCACGGCTTCCACCCATATTTTTTACAAACCCTCAAGTTCATGGCCCAAAGCATGCCCAAATACGAAGATTTTGAGGGCATGCAAATCGTGATTTGGCCGGCGCAGGCAATTTCGGACCGATTTACTGGTCTGCACCCATAAAGAATAACAAAGATGGCCGTTTCGCGCATGCGCTGTGCCGCGGCAGTGGTCTTTCAGTGGGCGGAACCTACGGGGAGGGGGAAAAGTGTTTTAAAGGTATCAACAAGGTTTTTTCCGTAACGGATGCTTCCAAATCATAAGGGAGCAGTAGGCTATCACCCGATTACAACAATGGCTAGTTGAAAAGGGGGGGGGGGGGGCATTTTGAGCTTAAAAGTAGCTGAAACTCAATTTATTGTCGCTGGGGCGCTCTACAGCTGAGCAGGGCAAAAAAAAAACCCACTATTTTCGGGCTTAATATCGACCTCGGATAATATTTTTCTTTCATTTTTTTTTCTTCAAAAAATTGACTTTGGAGATTTTCTGCTTGTCCTGAATGTGGTTTTGTGTTAAAATTTAAAAGTTGCCTGCTATTATAGGGTGCACACCGGTAAATCGATCCGCCAAGCTCATGAATAAAAGTTATGCCCTCAAAATATTCTATATTAGAGAGTTCTGAGCGCCGTAAAATTGGGGAATTGAAGAGATATGGTAATGAACCTCTGGCCCGGACTTGGGGCTTCCAATTCTGAGTATTTTGGATGCTATTGGGCTCGAAAGTGGCGCTATTTTGCCATGTTGTGGAGGGATCGTTTTTCAAAATGGCTACTTTTCCGCTTTGGGAAAATAGGGGTCGTCTTCTTTGGGTGAAAATATCACGAAAAGTCAATGGTCAACCCACCAAAAATTGAAAAGAAAACGAAAGATGACATGTAGATTATCATTTTTCTGTTCAGCTTGAATACCTGTGAGAGTTTTGAGTATTTTTAAAAGAATTTTGAAGTATGGGCATTTAGCACTAGTGTCTATGGGAGTTTATTTGCAGGTATGCATCCTATAAAGGTAGCAGACCAGTAATAACTTCCATAGACCCCAATGGTAAATGCTCCCACTTCAAAAATTCGGGAAAAATACTCACAACTCTCCAAGGTGTTCGAGACGCACATCAAATTAAAGCTTATTTCATCATCTTTCATTTTCTTTTCAATTTCGGGGGGTCAAATGATGACTTTTAGGAGAAATTTCCATCTGAAGATGATCACCCCCTGAAATAGTCCTGAAGCCCAGCGCCATTTTGAAAAACGATGCCTACACTCCATTGCAAAATAGAGCGCTCTTAGGGTCCAGATTACATCAAATTACACAGAACTGCAAGCTCCCAGTCCTGTGCACGGCTTCCACCCATATTTTTTACAAACCCTCAAGTTCATGGCCCAAAGCATGCCCAAATACCGAAGATTTTGAGGGCATGCAAATCGTGATTTGGCCGGCGCAGGCAATTTCGGACCGATTTACTGGTCTGCACCCTATAGAGAAGCGAGGTTTTGAAAAATTTCCCCAAAACACTTGTACGGCACGAGGAAGGATGGATGACTCATATTTCATCAAAAAATTGCAAGAAAAAAAATCTCTGACTGCGATTTCTGGCCTGAAAACAAGCCCTCTGTTTGCGGCTACCTTACTGTAGGGCGCCCCCAACGGGCGTTAATTGAGTTTTTGCTCCTTCCGACCCCAAATTACCCCCCCCCCCCTTGTTCGCTCGAAATTGCTGTGATCGGACGACGGTCCATCGGCCCTATTCAGATTTTGGGCGCATTTGTTGCGGAACCGCCATGGTGACCCCTTTTGAAACGCTGCCCCCCCCCAGGTTCCGCCCCCCTGAAAAAAAAACACCCGCAAACATTTGACAACAAACGATGGAAGGCGCCATTTTGAAACTACAGGTAGCAGACCAGTAAATAAACTTCCATAGACCCCAATGGTAAATGCTCCCACTTCAAAAATTCGGGAAAAATACTCACAACTCTCCAAGGTGTTCGAGACGCACATCAAATTAAAGCTTATTTCATCATCTTTCATTTTCTTTTCAATTTTCGGGGGTCAACTGATGACTTTTAGGAGAAATTTCCATCTGAAGATGATCACCCCTGAAAATAGTCCTGAAGCCAGCGCCATTTTGAAAAACGATGCCTACACTCCATTGCAAAATAGAGCGCTCTTAGGGTCCAGATTACATCAAAATTACACAGAACTGCAAGCTCCCAGTCCTGTGCACGGCTTCCACCATATTTTTTACAAACCTCAAGTTCATGGCCCAAAGCATGCCCAAATACCGAAGATTTTGAGGGCATGCAAATCGTGATTTGGCCGGCGCAGGCAATTTCGGACCGATTTACTGGTCTGCACCCATAAAGAATAACAAAGATGGCCGTTTCGCGCATGCGCTGTGCCGCGGCAGTGGTCTTTTCAGTGGGCGGAACCTACGGGGGGGGGGAAAAGTGTTTAAAGGTATCAACAAGGTTTTTTTCCGTAACGGATGCTTCCAAATCATAAGGGAGCAGTAGGCTATCACCGATTACAACAATGGCTAGTTGAAAAGGGGGGGGGGGGCATTTTGAGCTTAAAAGTAGCTGAAACTCAATTATTGTCGCTGGGGCGCTCTACAGCTGAGCAGGGCAAAAAAAAAAACCCACTATTTTCGGGCTTAATATCGACCTCGGATAATATTTTTCTTTCATTTTTTTTTTCTTCAAAAAATTGACTTTGGAGATTTTCTGCTTGTCCTGAATGTGGTTTTGTGTTAAAATTTAAAAGTTGCCTGCTATATAGGGTGCACACCGGTAAATCGATCCGCCAAGCTCATGAATAAAAGTTATGCCCTCAAAATATTCTATATTAGAGAGTTCTGAGCGCCGTAAAATTGGGGAATTGAAGAGATATGGTAATGAACCTCTGGCCCGGACTTGGGGCTTCCAATTCTGAGTATTTTGGATGCTATTGGGCTCGAAAGTGGCGCTATTTTGCCATGTTGTGGAGGGATCGTTTTTCAAAATGGCTACTTTCCGCTTTGGGGAAAATAGGGGTCGTCTTCTTTGGGTGAAAATATCACGAAAAGTCAATGGTACAACCACAAAAATTGAAAAGAAAACGAAAGATGACATGTAGATTATCATTTTTCTGTTCAGCTTGAATACCTGTGAGAGTTTTGAGTATTTTTTAAGAATTTTGAAGTATGGGCATTTAGCACTAGTGTCTATGGGAGTTTATTTGCAGGTATGCATCCTATAAGGTAGCAGACAGTAAATAAACTTCCATAGACCCCAATGGTAAATGCTCCCACTTCAAAAATTCGGGAAAAATACTCACAACTCTCCAAGTGTTCTTTGCAGGTATGCATCCTATAAAGAATAACAAAGATGGCCGTTTCGCGCATGCGCTGTGCCGCGGCAGTGGTCTTTTCAGTGGGCGGAACCTACGGGGAGGGGGAAAAGTGTTTTAAAGGTATCAACAAGGTTTTTTTCCGTAACGGATGCTTCCAAATCATAAGGGAGCAGTAGGCTATCACCCGATTACAACAATGGCTAGTTGAAAAGGGGGGGGGGGAGGCATTTTGAGCTTAAAAGTAGCTGAAACTCAATTTATTGTCGCTGGGGGCGCTCTACAGCTGAGCAGGGCAAAAAAAAAACCCACTATTTTCGGGCTTAATATCGACCTCGGATAATATTTTCTTCATTTTTTTTTCTTCAAAAAATTGACTTTGGAGATTTTCTGCTTGTCCTGAATGTGGTTTTGTGTTAAAATTAAAAGTTGCTGCTATTATAGGGTGCACACGGTAAATCGATCGCCAAGCTCATGAATAAAAGTTTATTTGCAGGTATGCATCCTATAAAGAATAACAAAGATGGCCGTTTCGCGCATGCGCTGTGCCGCGGCAGTGGTCTTTTCAGTGGGCGGAACCTACGGGGAGGGGAAAAGTGTTTTAACGGTATCAACAAGGTTTTTTCCGTAACGGATGCTTCCAAATCATAAGGGAGCAGTAGGCTATCACCCGATTACAACAATGGCTAGTTGAAAGGGGGGGGGGGGGCATTTTGAGCTTAAAAGTAGCTGAAACTCAATTTATTGTCGCTGGGGGCGCTCTACAGCTGAGCAGGGCAAAAAAAAAACCCACTATTTTCGGGCTTAATATCGACCTCGGATAATATTTTTCTTTCATTTTTTTCTTCAAAAAATTGACTTTGGAGATATTCTGCTTGTCCTGAATGTGGTTTTGTGTTAAAATTTAAAAGTTGCCTGCTATTATAGGGTGCACACCGGTAAATCGATCCGCCAAGCTCATGAATAAAAGTTATACCCTCAAAATATTCTATATTAGAGAGTTCTGAGCGCCGTAAAATTGGGGAATTGAAGAGATATGGTAATGAACCTCTGGCCCGGACTTGGGGCTTCCAATTCTGAGCATTTTGGATGCTATTGGGCTCGAAAGTGGCGCTATTTTGCCATGTTGTGGAGGGATCGTTTTTCAAAATGGCTACTTTTCCGCTTTGGGGAAAATAGGGGTCGTCTTCTTTGGGTGAAAATATCTCGAAAAGTCAATGGTCAACCCACCAAAAATTGAAAAGAAAACGAAAGATGACATGTTGATTATCATTTTTCTGTGCAGCTTGAATACCTGTGAGAGTTTTGAGTATTTTTAAAAGAATTTTGAAGTATGGGCATTTAGCACTAGTGTCTATGGGAGTTTATTTGCAGGTATGCATCCGTATTACACGTACATGTGTGTGCATGTATTGCAGAGCATGTGCATACATGTGGTGCAAAAGTTAGCTAGCGGGTTGCTGCATCACTTGAAAATAATATGTACATGTACGTTTTTAACATGATGGTCCGGATTCGACGCATGAGGGCGCGCGTTATTTACTGTTACTACGTATGCGTCTATGAGATATGCGCTGTGAGTGGGGGGGGGGGGGGGGGGGGTGATTGGGGGGTTGCTAGTGTAGCTGCAACTCAATTAACTCCCGTTGGGGGCGCCCTCAGCAGGGCAGCTGCAAACAGCATGAACAAAGGGCTTGTTTTCAGACCATGCCAGACATCGAACCCAGAGGTTTTTTTTCCCCATATCTTAATGAAATAATATTTGATTAAAAAAAGAGTTATCCATCCTTCCACATGTCGTACAACTGGTTTGGGGGATTTTACACATCTTTGCTTCTTTAAAGGTTGCAGACCAGTAAAGCCAGTAATTGCCTGCGCTGACCAAATCACGACTTACATGCCCTCAAATTCTTTAGTATTTGAGCATATTGTGGGCCATGAACTTAAGGGTTTGTAAAAAAAAAGGTAAGGGTGGAAGCCGTGCACAGGACCCTGAGCTTGTATTTCTGTGAAATTTGAATGAAATTGGGGCCGTAAAAGCGCTCTATTTTGCAATGGAGTGTAGGCATCGTTTTTCAACATGGCGATAGGCTTTAGGACTATTTTCAGGGGTGATTATCTTCGGATGGAAATTTCTCCTAAAAGTCATAAATTAACCCCCAAAAATTGAAAAGAAAATGAAAGATGATGAAATAAGCTTTAAATTGATGTGTGTCTCGAACACCTTGGAGAGTTGTGAGTATTTTCCCGAATTTCTAAAGTGTGAGCATTTACCATTGGGGTCTATGGAAGTTTATTTACTGGTCTGCAACCTTCTGCTTGTCGCGGCAGAACGACTGCGTACACGTTCGTGACGTGTAGCTAATTGTAGTCGTGCACACCCGTGCTCAATCGAAACCTCGCAAAAAAAACAAAAAAAAAACTAAATAAAAAAAAAAAACAGAAACGAAATGTCTTTGTGTTTACTGTTTGATCATACACGAAGTAAACACCATGTACAACCACTATCCATACCCCACAACTGGCATGATGGTCACACACACTATCTGGGGTGTTTCTCAGCTTATTATGCCCCCTGTTGTACATGTAAACACATCCCTTTTCGATTTGTAAGCGAGTATCTGTTTCCTATAGCTCCGCGGATAACAAAGCATTAATTACATCATCTGGCTACTATTACTGAATTTACAATTCACAATGCATACGTACTAATTGATATATCTTGATGCAAATGGAAAACTGTATGATTAAAATAGAGTTTTGCTTGTTCCGGAGGGCCAGCCTCTAGTGTCCTCTTAGTTTGTACTTATCTAACTACATGTAACTAAATGACTGACTGACTGACTGATAATGCACAGCATCAGGAACAGCCGACTATTGCAAAGTTTGACTTATAGAATGTAAGATTGGATGCACTTTCATATTGGTTATCGCATAAATGTGTGTTTTTGTAACTTTTTTGAGGGGGGAGTGCACTTAGGTATTAACCCATTAGCATTGAACCTATACCTTGACTCCTCTGATCTGATCTGAAGAAAAGCTGATGAAATATTACTTACTGGGCATCGTGACTCTAACTCAATCAAATGATAATGGCTTTTCCAGTGGAATCTTTAAAACCAGGATGTTATACAATCACAATAAAGAAATTTCAGTCAACACCTAAAGACTTGATTCTCCGGAGGAAATGTGATAACATCTGTTCGATTAGTATCCCAGGTGAGATAAATTCAACACATTATAACGAAGAGGTTTTTTTCTCCAAGAAATAATCCCGAGAGAGCCTTCAATAAAAAAAAAATGAAAATGCCGATGAATATAATGTCTTTAGTCATTCTATACCTTCATGTTCAAACAGGTTCAAACAGTCAATGAACTTAACATAAATCACTTGACAATTCCATCTTGAACTGTCATGTGGGTTTGTGTAAAAGTTCAGCGAATGTTTGGGGCCGTTTCTTAAGTCCGACGCCTCATAGGTCCGACGCCTCACAAGTCCGACAACGGAAAAACGAGGCGTTTAATTTGTCGGACTTATAAGGCGTCGGAGCTATGAGGCGTCGGAGCTATGAGGCGTTGGACTTATGGACCTTTATTTGGTTAGGGGATGCGATTTTGTCGGACTTATGAGGCGTCGGACCTATATGAGGCGTCTGACTTATGAGCGGACCCAGAATGTTTGATTTTGTCTGAACATGAACGTATAGACCCAGCTAGCAAAACAATTGGGACCCAGTAAGGTTTTTTTGACTGGGGAATTGGGCCCCAATATTGTCACAAATGGGTCCCAAGTGGGCACTATCTGGGAAATCTGGGCAAAAATGTTGCGACTTGCACCCATTTGGGCACAAGATGTGCACAGTTGGGCAACTCAGCTTACATCTTCCCAACTGAGTCCCAAGTGGAACCCAGTTTGATTGAAAATTATGGTCATGTGACCTTTATTTATATATTTCACACTTCTATCCATTGCATTTTATGGTCAAAATAACATGTTTTTATAATTTGGCCTGTGTCTCAAAATATATTATTGATAGTAATATTTGACTATACAATGCATAAAAACATATTTATCGGCATTTTCAATATTTTTTTCTATCAAATTTAATAATCTGCGCGCGTTTTATGAGCTAATTACCTGAAACACTGCGCTGTGATTGGCTTCTTCCCAAAAAGGATAGAAGACAATCACAGCGAAATTGATCTCCATAGACTGTGTAAAAACATGGAACAAACGAGCGCGTACGCTTGGCAGAGTGACCAAGTCTGGGTTTGTAACATTGAAAAAAGAAAGAAAGACATGTACATGTACGTTTTAACATAATGGTCTAGATTTGACTAAGAATACCAGAACCTGGATTCAGCAGGACGGTGTTTAACTAATTCAAAAGTTATTTAATTTTCAATTTTCCAAGACCTCACTCTCAAATTAGTTCAACAGTACTTAGATAATCATAAACTAGGTGCTGTTTTAGGATTTGGTGGCTATCAAGATTAACAGTAAACTGAAATCGCTAAATATTATAATTTTTTGAATATTTTTTTGACTCTAGCGCACCCTGTAGTTAGTTTTCATGACAACCAAAGATACTTTTCAAATAAGATTATCTATACGAAGATTAGCTATACCAAGTTTGATTAAGATCGGTCAAGGTCTGCTCAGGTTATGGTGTTTTGTTTCTTCCCCTTCCAACCCTAGTGCCACGGCAATGTATGTGAGCTCAATCATAAACGGTTCCAATAAGTGGCCTCCTGAGCTTGTGCATTCCTAAACTTTCACTGTTAACATCTTTTTGCCTATTTGGGACATGTCAACGATTACAAAAAATACCAGTGGCGGTGGGTGGGGGGGGGGGGGGGGGTGATGCACTGGGACACCCCCCCCCCCCCCCCCGTAGCCTACGGACTAGTACCTTGATCTGAAGAAAAACTGCACCTGATGAAATAATACTTACGGTTGCAGACCAGTAAATAAATTTCCATAGACCCCAATGATAAATGCCCCCACTTCATAAATTCAGGAAGAATACTCACAACTCTCCGAGGTGTTTAAGACATACATCAAATTAAAGCTTATTTCATCATCATTTATTTTCTGTTCAATTTTCTGGGGGTTAACTGATGACTTTTGGGAGAAAATTCCATCCAAAGATGATCACACCTAAAAACAAAAGCAGTCCTGAAGCCCATCGCTATTTTGAAAATGTACGCCTACGCTCCATTGCAAATTAGAGCCATTTTAGGGCCTAATCATTATCCACATTTCACAGAAATACGAGCTCGCAGTCCTCTGCACGGCTTCCAACCTTCTTTTCTTTTTTTTTTACAAATCATCAAGTTCACGGCCTTCAAAATGCTCTAATACTAAAGAATTTGAGGGCATGCAAATCGTGATTTGGCCGCCGTCGGCAATTTCGGACCTTTTTACTGGTCTGCACCCTTTACAGGGTCTCGTGACTCAAACCCTGTCAAGTGTTTATATTTTTTGGATTTTATAAATATTATGGGCGTAAACATCCTGAGTTTTAAAGATTTCACTGGAAAAGCCAAACCATTTGACCCAGTTTGAATCACGAGACCCTATATAATTATTATTTCATCAGGTGCAGAGTTTCTTCCGATCAGAGGAGTCAAGGGAGGCCAGGGGCAAATGGGTTAGTTTACCTCAGCCAAAAATAAAAGGAGTTATAAACACACACATTAAATGTTTGTTTTATCTTTCCTTATATATAAACTGTGTACTGCAGCTGCGGTAGTCGGATTTGACATCCCTCAGCCGCAATCAGTCCTTCACACTGGTCTTCGGCCACCTGGTCTTGTCGTAGGCGAGTTGCCGTAGGCAATGGAGTTGTCTTGCGGTGCGGAGGGGTCCGAGTCCAGCCCGTTTGAGGTCAGCACGTATTGTGCCCAGTAGATTTATGCAATGCTGTCCTCGTCTGGGTTTGTAGGCTTGAGAGCCAGTAACGGCAAAGTCTAAGGCCCTCTGAGCGGGTGTGTCAGGGTCCATACGCAGGACATGGCCTAACATTGACCATCTTTGCTTTGTGACCTTTAAAGGGAATATACAACATTTGCAAACATCGAAAACAAAACTACCAAGTTTTGCGAAATACCTTAATAGGATTTTGGTAAATGACAGTCTAAAGCATCCTGTAAAATTATGGCACCTGGTATACTGTCATTTTCAAGAAAGTGGTATTTTTGTATCAATTTCCAACGCTGATCGGCCGATCAGCGTTGGAAACAACTGGCTTTTTTTCAAATACCGGCCCCAATTGACCATTGCACTTGTTTGCAATCGATTACAAACCTATGAACGGGTACGAGCCAGCTAGACTGGTTCCCTGACCTTACAATTCCCAATGTATGTAAACTGCTCTGATTCTTCTTATATGGAGTCAGGGAACCAGACTACAGGAAAATTATCGTTTTTCTGGTTTTTATAGCATTTTCGAACCCAAAACCTTCAAAAAGTCAGTGCATCTATATTTGCTTTATATTTCCAACCCCCCAATTCCATCCATTTCTGAAAATTACAGCAAAAGCAAATGATGTATATTCCCTTTAATGAGAGGGGTTCTTCATTGCACAGTTCGTATAGTGCCTGGTTGCTGATAAGGCTCTTTGGCCAGCAGTAGGGGTGGGTATTATTTCACTTTTTTCACTTTTTTAATGTTCTGCCCCCTTCAAAATATGTAGTGGCCTACTAGAAACAACAATCAAACACTAAAAGAGAAAATTGGAAAAATTTAACCCCCTGTATATGACACCAAAAAGTTTTGGGCGAAGGGTGCCCTCTATGGCTAGTTGAACTGACATGTTACCTGACTTACAATGTACTTAAGAAAGGCAAATTGTAAGGTACCAGGCTATAAATATTAAAAACCATTTGTAAGTCTCGTGGCGGTTTCGTGATGTAGGCCGTGCAAATAAAATTCGGGATTTGACCTCATCGTGTGCACTGCGTACTGACTGTTCAGCTGCAACGTGTACCGCTGGCTGGAAATGTTCTCGAAGAACTTGAACCGCATGCATGTAGTCATTCGTACCTGGTGGGGGGCTTTCTGTACTCTGGGGAAGGGTTGTGAAGACTCTCTGTGCCTCCACACCGAGACAGTGAAGTAGGATTGCTTTCTTTCTCTTCGGCGAAACTCATCACCACCTATCGCAAGTAGGTAATTTTCAAAATTTGAAACCCACTGTTTCCAAATTACCGCCAGTTCTCCCGCTTCGTGTAGGAATGGGGAGGGTTGAGTTAGGGAGCTCGCAGTCGCCATTCGCCAAATGTTGTATCGTAGTAGTAAATTAATGTATGAACGCAAAGAACGAAACAAAAACGCCGGGCGATAGGTGTTACAAAACTCAACAACTTTAATTCGCTCACGTGGCCCTTTTATATAGGGGCAGTCTGGTTCCCAGACCTGATAATTATTCCCGACGCTCACGTCTAAATTGTAGGTCACTGCAGGCAGCCTCCGTTGCCAAAAATAAACATGACGACGTTGATGGTCCTTTTCCAAAGTTCGGCTTCGTTTCCGATTGCCTTTTATCACTTTTAGCTTTTAATGTTCTGATCAAATTTTTAAATAAATCACTTGCTTCGTAATATCATCCAGTTATAATAATACAGTTTGATGTTTGACTAATGTCTTCAAAATTAGGCACCGAAATAGCAATGTTAGCAGGCGGAGCCGAATGAAGACCGAGTTTTGGAAAATCTCGGTAACGGTCGTCAAATTCAAAATTGTACATGACGCAGCAAAAAGTTCGCCCATACGATCCGAGTGTATTTGATGCAAAAAAAAAATCGTCGTTGAATTTCAAGTTTTCTAAATAAAAGCAATGAATATTAATTATCAACTCATTTAACAAAATTTTAATAATCAATTAGCAGTTAATTAAACCTATATTATACTCGGAAATACTCGGGCGCTATCCGATTGTCGACGAAACGAATTCGGCAAACTTCGGAAATTTTCGGAAAAAGGAGGAATTCCTCCTGTTTTGGTCACGTGACGTAAATGTAATACAATGTATTACCGGAGGCTACCGGACCTAAGATTCACCAGGAATAGTCAGAATCTTTAGGTCTGGGAACCAGACTATATATAGGGGCAAGCTAGATCCTGTGCGCAAGGATATTAAATAAACTAGTCCCACAATTTACATGTACATTGTAAATAGATATTATACTAGTATTATACAAATACAACATGGTTTGTGGGGAAATAGTGAAAACTAATTACCCCGAGGTGTTCGATGATTGGGACTATCTCCCGAGGCGAAGGCCCGATCATCCAACACCGAGGGGTTATTTGTTTTCACTATTTCCCCGCAAAAACATGCATGTTGTGCTTCTTTTACCATTCCTCATAAATATTCATCTAGCATCTGCGTAATTTCATTGGTCCATTCCACCATGTTTTTGATCGTGCTGTATAAGGGAATACAGTGAAACATTAGTTTAATTTAAGGAGACAAACAGAATAGATAGTTAATGTTGTGTCATTTAATAACTTTAACATTCACACAAAACAGTGGATTTATTAATATTGTGTAAAATTTCACCCAGTTCCTCCACGGTTAAAATCGCAAAGCGAGCACCACCGGTCGCCATTTTGATGTTTTCCGCAATAAACAAGCAAAACCGTCCTCACTGGTGAATGATCTCCACGGTAAGCACGTAATGCGCATGTGAATGAACAAATGAATGAACAAACGTGCAATGAAAAAATGAATGAACGAATTCGACCATTTTAAGATATTGATGTCTACAAACCCATTTGATATCATCTGTTTAAACGAAACAATTTTTGACTCCTCAACTGACGAGGAGCTTCACCTCCCCGAATACTCGATTGTCAGAAGAGATAGAAACCGTCACGGGGGGTGGCGTGGCAATGTGCATCCGAAATAATATAACTTTCATCCGCCGTGATGACCTAGAAACAGATGATGTCGAATGTTTATGGGTTGAACTCAAATGTAAGCAAAGGCAGCCTGTGCTTATAAGTTCTATTTACAGGCCACCTTCAAGTTCTGTACAGTTTATAGATAAAATAAGTGGTATTATAGATAGAGCCTCATGTGAATGTTAAGAAATTATCGTAGCTGGCGATTGTGACATTTTCCAAAGACGATAACAGTACGTCCTCAAACCCTATAACTTCATGTTTTAGTTTGTTCCAAATGACGCAACTTATACATGAACCTACCCGCGTTATTGAATTTACTGAAACTACTATTGATCTAATTTTTAGCTCTCATCCCGAACAACCTTATTATTTTTGTTATTAAGTGGTTCATTATTATGTCTTTTTTTCGCCGCCAGCAGCGGAATTGTTAAGAACATTTACAATGTATTATCATAAAAAAACGTAAACTTTACTTTACAAGGGCAGCACAAGACTAAATCATATAAAAACATGACATGGAGAGGGTATGTGGAAGGTAAACTGGGAAGGGAGAGGATGAAAGGGGAAGGGTAAGAAAAGGAATATGAACAAACATAGAATTAAATCATTTTAAGACCAACGATTGGATAAACATGGAATTAAATAAAATCATTTAAGACCACACATACAAATATTTACATTTTATTACATACAAATGGATGAGTGAGAATGATAAAAGGTCTTTGGGTAAGAAGTTTCTAGGCTTAAAAAATGGATTTACACCAACAAAAAAGACAAAGGAATACATTACTATCTTAAAACATCAAACTCACAATAGGACAAAAATGCTACGTGGGAAGATAAGGGAGGAGAGGGTGGGCGGGAGGGATAACACATATTCCCATGATTAAAACGGATTTTATTCCAATAAACCATTAGACATGAATGTCAATAAAAAAAAGTGATTAATTATGAGGAAGCACTTTAAAAATTGTTCACTTGTTTTTGGAGTTCCATAGCCTAACAATGTAGGGTACAGGGCTGTTTTTGTACCGATTTGTTCTGCAGTTAGGGATAGAGAGGTGGCTACTGTATTGGCAATTATGTGATTTGCATCTGTGCACAGGTAACCAGCTACTAAACTCGTCATCTTTAAGTAGGTTACACACATAAACAGATGTCCTCTCTTCTCTTAGGAAGAGTGCAGAGACTGAGATCTTTTAATGATTGTTCATATCCCTTGTACTGGGAACCAACGATGACTCTGCAAGCTCTTCTCTGGATTTGTTCCAGGGTGTCACTCTGTTGCTGGGTCAGTCCAGGTGACCATACCGGGACTGCGTATTCCAGTATTGGTCTGATGTACCCCATGTAGATGGTGAGCAGGTCTTTTGAAGGCAATGCAAAAAAAAATTAAAAGTCGGAGCATGTACATTCGCCGGATAGCTTTTGAAGTAATGTCCGTCACCCATTCATTCAATTTGAAATCTGACTGGATGATTAGGCCCAGTATTTTAAGTGAGTGGTATTCTTGGAGTGGTTGATCACATAGTTTGAGTTCTTAGATAAGTGTCATATCATCGACATACTTCCAATGGTGGGTAGATATGTCTGATGCTGCATCATTGATCATCGCTAGGAATGCAATTGGTCCCAGGCGGGTACCCTGTGGAACACCAGCGATGGTTGTGTGCCAATCAGATATAGACCTTTCTGCGCTTGGTTGGCAAACTGCATTTTTGCCAACCACGGCCTGCAAAACTATGGAAGGTCCAACACTGCAAAATGAAGAAGAATTATTACAGATCACCAAAATATCATTTGATACTTGAAAATACAATATTTTCAACAAAGCTTCCAAATAATTCCTACACATGCCTTTTTACTATGTGTTGATGGCGTTATGAGGAATTTTTTGGAAAAATATGTTGCCAACCACGGCTTCAATTTATGCGCTTACGGCAGCCCATACAAAATGACGCCAATGTTTACAAACAAAAGAAAGGCCTGTTGTGTCATCATAGCGAACGCATTGTTGGCGTTCACACAGGAAATCGCAGATCCACGGAATCAATGATGGGCGGGTGCCAAGGTTCAACAGCTTGGTGATAAGAATAGTATGATCTACTCTATGAAACGCTTTGCTGTAGTCAGTCGCCACAAGTGTAGATAGTGTGTTCGGGGTGTCAGCATTACGAGCTAAAGTGTCCATCACATTAGTCAGGTAGTGAGTAGTTGACACACCCTTTCTGTTGCCAAACTGTTGAGGGTCGAGCTGGGGATGGATGTCTTGTAGGATCCATTCAGTAACGAAGTTTTCTGCAACTTTGGCCAAGTAGTCAGTGAGTGAAATTGGCCGGAGTTTGTTGATGGTATGTTGATTGGTCTTGGGAATTTGGGATGACGACGGCTTTTTGAGTGGTCGGGCACAACCCAACCACTGATTGGAGTTGTTACGATTAATTGAGTGGTCGGGCGCAACCCGACCACTCGCTGTTTTTGTTCTGATAAATCTTTCTTTCTTTTTCCGGACAATACTTCTCCGCGGCTTTTCTCCTAAACGGTTCATGATATGAACTTGTAACTTTCAATCTAGTGGTGCATATTACTCTGACGTCATGATGACGTCATCGGGTGTCAAATTACAAGCGATTTCAGCTGAAAAAGTGATCAATTACTTTCACCTATATCTCTTGAACAAAATGATCAATGATGTTTGTATTCCGTAATCGGATAGACCATGAATTGATAAACATTTTTTGTCGTGTACGTGAACTCGCTTAGCCTTTACTTCCGGGTCTACCGGAAGGTCAAAGTTAGGTGAATTTAAAATGAAGACTTTAGCCTGAAATCAAAACAAAGCAGAATTTCTTCCAAACGGTTTACGGTATGACCAATAAACCTAATGTGAACTTGTACCATGCTACGAAGATATTATACATTTTGTTACGTTATCATGACGTCACGAGGGATCAAATAACAAGCGATTTCAGGGCAAATTTTGACAAAATAGTTTGCGCGATATCTTTTGGACTAAATAGAGTATCGTGTTCGTTTTTTCGTGAGGTTGTAGACTATGCCGTGAGAAACATTTCTTGTTCCCGGACACAAAACCGCTTGACCTTCACTTCCGGTATTACCGGAAGTGCAATGAAAACCGAATGTAATTCAAAAGCTGAAGCATTTTACTACACAAATATAAATTATGATAGTGTTTAGTGAGGAATGCCGGACAAAAAAAAGTGTGATAACGTCATCTTTCGAAAGGGCGCCCCCTAGCGGCAAATTACACAGTGTTTGCTCTTTCTAATTTGAAAACCATCGGTTCAAATTTTACCAAATCGCTCCTTGATACTCTTTGATTAACTAAAAATAACTTGGCAAAGTTTCAAATTCATGACGTCATCAGACCGGAAGTTACTTCTGTGAGAATTTGAGAACGACCATATTCTAAAATTCGATTCATGTCGTATATCTTCGTAGCCCAAGTTACGATATCCATTACAATGTTCACTTTTTGCTGCCAAATACTGTGACGTCATCAAACTGGAAGTTAGTTGTTATGAATAAATACACGTATATTTTCCATACTTTCATACGTCATTTAAACTTCACAATGAACATTTATCCACTCCGAACTACATCAGTATTCACTTCCCGTTTTTGAATAATGACGTCATCAAGCCAGAAATAACTTGTGTACATAGAATGTTTACTGAATTTTACCAGAAAAAATTGATTGTTCCTGACAAGATTTAATTTCTCGATCCTGTGTTCTTACATAAAAATATTCATAATGTCGCGAGGTGGCAACCCCAACGATGATAAGGGTGGTCAGGTTCACCCTCATGAAGATAGAATAAGGTGGAAAGCAAGTAGAATTGAACTGGAACACTCAGACAATTGTTTACACTGATTCACTTGATTAAGTTTTAATTAAATTCACTTTCTCCAATTATACAAAATAATCCAAATGAAGATCCGAATAAAGATTCCAATAAGACGACAATGTAGTTCCAAATACGACACAGGGAAAGACCCAAATGAAGTCCCCTGAATGAAGAAGACGGCTAAGGAGACCATGAAAGAACACCCTGTTGACCATGAATAAAATGAATTGATCTTAAGCTTTTGTATTATAACAGAAAGGTGTTGTTTTTCTTCAACTGAAATTGTCGATGATTGAAAATGCAATGTATAGTCATTCCATACCTTCATGTTTAGACAGGTTGAAAGAGTCACTGAACTCAGTTTACATAAACCAACATGACAATTCCATCTGGTATAGAGTTGGTATGTATCTCTGATGGTATTTTTTAGACTTAGCGAGCTGAGCTAGACCAGCCAAGAAACTTTCAATTCAAATCCTTTCGTTTGAAACTTTTTTAACCAAAAACCGTACATTCTTGTCTTTCATGTTCTTCCTTTGGTAATTGAGACCCTCAGATCGGCATTCGGGGTCTGAGATTCATTAGTTGTTGTTTTTTAACGATGTACATCAGTCAAAGTTGGGAGAAGGGTGTCAGCTTGTACCCGTTGGTTGTAACAGTATGTCCCTACGTGATCAGGTACAAAGTGCAATCAGATAATAGTGGATTTGTGTAAAAGAGGATGTGCTCTTTAAAATCATACAATTACTCGTCTAAGATCATCCTCTACTGTGATTGTGTACTACAGTCATTTGCTGCATTACCTCAACATGAAGATGTTCATTCCGCCATGGTCTGTTTTAGGCAACTTGTAGTCTGGTACAAAAACCAACCTCCAATTTTCATAAGAACAGAGCAATGTCTATACTCAGGTGGCTGAGATCCAATTTTGGATACGATCGTGACCGATTGGTCCAAAGCACAAAACTTGGCAGACATATTCTTAAAGAATATTTTAAAAAGGAGTGACACCTAAAATTCTTGAAGGAAGGGTGCCTAATTTGCATAAATGTAAATACGTCCCGTTAAATAAATTTGTTTCCATATTTGGGTATATTTTGAATTCTTGTTTTTCTTTTAAAAGTGTATTTTGGGGATCCTACTTACATATCCTTACTTAAATAGCATTTTTTGATATTATTATGAGGACAAAGTAAAGATAAAAATGACTATTTCTAAAGTTGCGCGCATTTACCTTATCTTCAGATAGCATCAGGTAGTCTTGCCAAACCTCAGCACTGATGCGCTTAAAATTCACCTTTGGAGTTGCTTACTGGTACAGTTACCCTAATAAAAGTTTTGAGAAAATAAAGTGAACGATACGTATCCGAAAACAATTGGGGTATAAAGTAGGCGAAGGATTGCCTAATTTGGGGGACTTGAACAAGTTCAATGAAATCCCCAAAGTAATCAGTGAGAAAACGTGTTGACCTACGCATAACTATAGTTTTTTCTCGACTAGTTTAAAACGTTATCATTCGAATTCGCCGTTTCTTATGCTCAAATTTGTCCATCAACATCGATTAAGTGCACTTGCAATGTTTAATATCGTCTTTTGTCCGAAAATTTCAAATTCAGTTCAAGCAAATTCAAACAATGAGCACACATGTTTTGTCCCGTTGTATTCGATTTTGTCTTGCCTACGCCAAACCTTGTTATTCAGAAATCAAATTCGTCTTATTGATTTCTATGAGACGAATTTGCCTCTCGTTGCCGGGTACTCTTGGTGCTCTATCATGCAGGGATTGTGAGTTGGAATACCACCTGAGAAGAATGCATCTGGCTCATTCTCCGCATGATTCGGGAAGCAAAAGTATACAGTGCTTAAATATCTCACATAAAAAAATGTGTTTTAGGATAAAATGCTCAATATATACATGTATTTATTTCCATGTTTTATTACTATTACTATTTGCCCTAAATATATGTTCTTTTGTTCAACCTTTGGCCGACATTGCATTTTTTTTGACAGCAAACAAAAGCTAACTGCCCCCAAATGAACTGTGATGAAATTCAGACAATCCCGGCCAAAATGGTTAGGACACGTCCACACAATGAGCATACCCTCCCCCAGTTCCCCGCTCCCCCGGTCAATGTTGTCATCTCGCGCTTGAGCACAGACCGCGCAATGGAAGACAACATTGGCCGGGCGCCGGGGTGGGGGCCTGACGAGTTTTGGCCAGGATTGTTGCGGAGCTGGCTAAGTTCAAAGAAAACGTAATGCGCCTATCAATTGTTTCCCCACCCGTCCCCCCCCCCCCCCGAAGACGTTGGGATCGTCACTTTTGAAGTGACAAAATCCCCACCCCTTGGGCAAAATTTAAGAGAAAGTCCCCGACCATGCCCCGACAAACATAATTATGTGGGGCACCCTAGTGATTGACTTTCCATGTAGTACGCCGAAAACAATGTAATTTGAGTGACCAAAATCCCCACCCTGGGGCATGAAAAACGAGACCAAATCCGGACATGGGACCCGGGGCAGCGCGCGGGGAGGGGGGGGGGGAGATAGGGGGATAAAATGCGCATAAGAGGTACATGCCAAATCCATATCAGACGGAATTGTCATGTGAGTTTTTGTAAACGTTTGGTGCATGTTTGAATATGAAGGCATGTAATGACTTTACATTGCATAAAAAAAAGTTCATCGACTTTTTACTCTTTTTTTTATTGAAAGCTCAAGGTTTATTTCTTGAAGACAAACATTTCCGTCATAATGTGTTTAATTTATCAGCTGCAATACAGATTTAATGACATTTTCCCAAGAAAATCATATCTTTATGTGTTTACTAAAAATTGTGATTGTATAACATACTGAGTTTCCACTGGAAAAGCCATTGCCATTTGATTAAGTTAGAGTCACGAGACCCTCTAAGTAATATTTCATCAGGTGCAGGGTTTCGTCAGATCAGAGAAGTCAAGGTAAAGGTAAAGTAATAATTGGTTAATACATACATCCCCCCCCCCCCCAAAAAAAGAGTCACAAACACACCCAAAGTGCATCAAATCTTACACCCTATGATGTATTAGTCAAACTTTGCAATAATCGGTTTTTCTTAATGCTGTGCAAATTATCACTGACTGTCACCATTGACAGTCAGTGAATCATTCAGTCAGTCATTTAGTTACATGTAGTTAGATAAGTACAAACTAAGAGGACACTAGAGGCTGGCCCTCTGGAACCAGAAACACTCTATTTTAATCATACAGTTTTCCTTTTGCATCAAGGTATATCAATTAGTACGTATGCATTGTGAATTGTAAATTCAGTAATAGTAGACAGATGACGTAATTAATTCTTTGTTATGCCGCGGAGCTATAGGAAACAGCTACTCGCTTACAAATCGAAAAGGGATTTGTTTACATGTACAGTAGGGGTCAGCTGAGTAACATCCCCAGATTCGTTTGTTATATGACTATCAGGCCAGTTGTGGGTCATGGGTGGTGTTTATACACGGAGTTGCTGGTCTGTGTGTGATACTGTCCGATCTTTTTTCCTTCGGGTATGTATGATCCAAAAAAAAAGCGCAGAGTTTTCGTTTGTCGTTTTGTTTTTACCTTCGACTATAATACGAATACAAAAATGCTATCGACTTTGGGTGGGGTCGGGTCGGTTAAGTCATTTTGAAAAGCCCGAAATAAACCGAAAAAATGGGCTGGACACCACATTATACTAGGGGGCGCTCTTCAGGATAAGATGAATATCAATATGCATACTCGCGCTTACATCAAAATAGCGCATTTTTAGAGCTTTTGTGCTTTGTTTCTCCACTTTTCAGTACTAATGAATACATTTTACTTGTTGGGATGTTAAAAAAATACCCAAAAAAATTGTACACATTTTTTTCTCATCTAAAAAAAAAAAAGAGTTTGGGGATGATTAAATAGCCCAGCCCCCAACCCCCGGTCAAAAAGTGGGGGGATATATACCCCCATTCCCGGGATTTACGCCCCTGTTTGCATGGCCCCTTAAATTAAGTGTTCAGACAGACATACGCATGAATGAACCTAAGGGAGTGGAATTGGGATCGTCTGATGGAAGTGGCCCAAAAAAAAACATTGAAGAAATTACCCAAAGAGAACTGTTTCCGATGGTACTACCATTGCCGAAAATACATGCCCCGATGTCTTGCACGTCAAGAAATCGTCAACGTAAAGATGCCCCATGCTCAAACGTTTAAACAAGTAGAAAAGATCAACAGTGAAAAAGAAATTTCCTTAGCCCTTTTCATTTCATTGTTTTGTTACATCTTGTATCCCTCATATCAGTTAATTTGTTACATTATAACTTTTACAGTCATTAAGATTTTTGGATGGGAAAATAACCTCAGAGGAAAATATATCAATCAAAAAGTCTTAAAAAGTTGAACAAAGAAACTGACTGGAGCGGGACTTGAACCTGCGACCTCCGGACAACCGATCAAGTGCTCTAACCGAAACGGTTATCCGGAGGTCGCAGGTTCAATGAAAATGATTTTAAAAAATTGGAAAAATGGCCGCGAAAACCTACTTACAGGGTCTCTGACATTAACTCGATCAAATGACAATGGCTTTTGCAGTGGAATCCTTCAAATTTAGAATGTTATACAATCACAACTTGTTTTCGTGTCAATATCTATTTATATAACACTTAATTCTCTGGGGGAAATGTGATGAAATAAGTTCGATTAGTATCGCCAGTGAGATAAATTTAACCTGTCATAACAGAAAGGTGTTGTTTTTGTTCAATTGAAATTGTCGATGAATATAATGTTTTTATGCAATGTATAGTCATTCCCTACTTTCATGTTCAGACAGGTTGCAAGAGTCACTGAACTTTTACATAAACTAACATGACAAATCCATCTGGTTCTTTAGACTTAGCGAGCTAGGCTACACCAGCCAAGAAACTTTCAATTCAAATCCTTTCGTTTGAAAGTTTTTAACCAAAAACCGTACATTCTTGTCTTTCATGTTCTTCCTTTGGTAATTGAGTCCCTCGGATTGGCATTCGGGGTCTGAGATTCATTAGTGTTCTTTAACGATGTACATCAGTCAAAGTTGGGAGAAGGGTGTCAGCTTGTACCTGTTGGTTGTAACATTATGTCCCTACGTGATCAGGTACAAAGTGCAATCAGATAATAGTGGATTTGTGTAAAAGAGGATGTGCTCTGTAAAATCATACAATTACTCGTCTAAGATCATCCTCTACTGTGATTGTGTACTACAGTCATTCGCTGCATTACCTCAACATGAAGAAGTTCATTCCGCCATGGTCTGTTTTAGGCAACTTGTAGTCTGGTACAAAAACCAACCTCCAATTTTCATAAGAACAGAACAATGTCTATACTCAGGTGGCTGAGATCCAATTTTTGATACGATCGTGACCGATTGGTCCAAAGCACTAAACTTGGCAGACATATTCTTATAGCCCTAAAGAATTTTTTTAAAAGGAGTGACACCTAACATTCTTTTAGGAAGGGTGTCTAATTTGCATAAATCGTAAATACGTCCCGTTAAATAAATTTGTTTCCATATTTGGGTATATTTTGAATTCTTGTTTTTCTTTTAAAAGTATATTTTGGGGATCCTCCTTACATATTCTTACTTAAATAACATTTTTTTGATATTATTATGATGACATAGTAAAGATAAAAATGGCTATTTCTACAGTTGCACGCATTTACCTTATCTTCAGATAGCATCAGGTAGTCTTGCCAAACCTCAGCACTGATGCGCTTATAATTCACCTTTGGAGTTGCTTACTGGTACAGTTACCGTAATAAACGTTTAGAGAAAATAATGTGAACGATACGTAGCCGAAAACAATTGGGGTATAAAGTAGGCAAAGGATTCCCTAATGTGGGGGACTTGAACAAGTTCAATGAAATGCCCAAAGTAATCGGTGAGAAAACGTGTTGACGTACGCATAACTATAGTTTTTTCTCGGCTAGTTTAAAACGTTATCATTCGAATTCGCCGTTTCTTATGCTCAAATTCGTCCATCAACATCGATTAAGTGCACTTCCAATGTTTAATATCGTCTTTTGTCAGAAAATTTCAAATTCAGTTCAAGCAAATTCAAACAATGAGCACACATTTTTGTCCGGTTGTATTCGATTTTGTCTTGCCTACGCCAAACCTTGTTATTCAGAAATCAAATTCGTCTGATTGATTTCTATGAGACGGATTTGCCTCTCGTCGCCGGGTACTCTTGGTGCTCTATCATGCAGGGATTGTGAGTTGGAATACCACCCGAGAAGAATGCATCTGGCTCATTCTCCGCATGATTCGGGAAGCAAAAAGTATACAGTGCTTAAATATCACACATACAAAAAATATGTTTTAGGATAAAATGCTAAATATATACATGTATTTATTTCCATGTTTCGTTACTATTACTATTTGCCCTAAATATATGTTCTTTTGTTCAACCTTCGGCCGACATTGCATTTTTTTTGACAGCAAACAAAAGCAAACAGCCCCCTAATGAACTATGATTAAATTCAGACAATCCCGGCCAAAATGGTTAGGACACGTCCACACAATGAGCATACCCTCCCCCAGTTCCCCGCTCCCCCGGTCAATGTTGTCATCTCGCGCTTGAGCACAGACCGCGCAATGGAAGACAACATTGGCCGGACGCCGGGGTGGGGGCCTGACGAGTTTTGGCCAGGATTGTTGCGGAGCTGGCTAAGTTCAAAGAAAACGTAATGCGCCTATCAATTGTTTCCCCACCCGTCCCCCCCCCCCCCGAAGACGTTGGGATCGTCACTTTTGAAGTGACAAAATCCCCACCCCTTGGGCAAAATTTAAGAGAAAGTCCCCGACCATGCCCCGACAAACATAATTATGTGGGGCACCCTAGTGATTGACTTTCCATGTAGTACGCCGAAAACAATGTAATTTGAGTGACCAAAATCCCCACCCTGGGGCATGAAAAACGAGACCAAATCCGGACATGGGACCCGGGGCAGCGCGGGGAGGGGGGGGGGGAGATAGGGGGATAAAATGCGCATAAGAGGTACATGCCAAATCCATATACATGTGAGTTTTTGTAAACGTTTGGTGCATGTTTGAATATGAAGGCATGTAATGACTTTACATTGCATAAAAAAAAGTTCATCGACTTTTTACTCTTTTTTTTATTGAAAGCTCAAGGTTTATTTCTTGAAGACAAACATTTCCGTCATAATGTGTTTAATTTATCAGCTGCAATACAGATTTAATGACATTTTCCCAAGAAAATCATATCTTTATGTGTTTACTAAAAATTGTGATTGTATAACATACTGAGTTTCCACTGGAAAAGCCATTGCCATTTGATTAAGTTAGAGTCACGAGACCCTCTAAGTAATATTTCATCAGGTGCAGGGTTTCGTCAGATCAGAGAAGTCAAGGTAAAGGTAAAGTAATAATTGGTTAATACATACATCAGCCCCCCCCCCCCAAAAAAAGAGTCACAAACACACCCAAAGTGCATCAAATCTTACACCCTATGATGTATTAGTCAAACTTTGCAATAATCGGTTTTTCTTAATGCTGTGCAAATTATCACTGACTGTCACCATTGACAGTCAGTGAATCATTCAGTCAGTCATTTAGTTACATGTAGTTAGATAAGTACAAACTAAGAGGACACTAGAGGCTGGCCCTCTGGAACCAGAAACACTCTATTTTAATCATACAGTTTTCCTTTTGCATCAAGGTATATCAATTAGTACGTATGCATTGTGAATTGTAAATTCAGTAATAGTAGACAGATGACGTAATTAATTCTTTGTTATGCCGCGGAGCTATAGGAAACAGCTACTCGCTTACAAATCGAAAAGGGATTTGTTTACATGTACAGTAGGGGTCAGCTGAGTAACATCCCCAGATTCGTTTGTTATATGACTATCAGGCCAGTTGTGGGTCATGGGTGGTGTTTATACACGGAGTTGCTGGTCTGTGTGTGATACTGTCCGATCTTTTTTCCTTCGGGTATGTATGATCCAAAAAAAAAGCGCAGAGTTTTCGTTTGTCGTTTTGTTTTTACCTTCGACTATAATACGAATACAAAAATGCTATCGACTTTGGGTGGGGTCGGGTCGGTTAAGTCATTTTGAAAAGCCCGAAATAAACCGAAAAAATGGGCTGGACACCACATTATACTAGGGGGCGCTCTTCAGGATAAGATGAATATCAATATGCATACTCGCGCTTACATCAAAATGGCGCATTTTTAGAGCTTTTGTGCTTTGTTTCTCCACTTTTCAGTACTAATGAATACATTTTACTTGTTGGGATGTTAAAAAAATACCCAAAAAAATTGTACACATTTTTTTCTCATCTAAAAAAAAAAAAGAGTTTGGGGATGATTAAATAGCCCAGCCCCCAACCCCCGGTCAAAAAGTGGGGGGATATATACCCCCATTCCCGGGATTTACGCCCCTGTTTGCATGGCCCCTTAAATTAAGTGTTCAGACAGACATACGCATGAATGAACCTAAGGGAGTGGAATTGGGATCGTCTGATGGAAGTGGCCCAAAAAAAAAACATTGAAGAAATTACCCAAAGAGAACTGTTTCCGATGGTACTACCATTGCCGAAAATACATGCCCCGATGTCTTGCACGTCAAGAAATCGTCAACGTAAAGATGCCCCATGCTCAAACGTTTAAACAAGTAGAAAAGATCAACAGTGAAAAAGAAATTTCCTTAGCCCTTTTCATTTCATTGTTTTGTTACATCTTGTATCCCTCATATCAGTTAATTTGTTACATTATAACTTTTACAGTCATTAAGATTTTTGGATGGGAAAATAACCTCAGAGGAAAATATATCAATCAAAAAGTCTTAAAAAGTTGAACAAAGAAACTGACTGGAGCGGGACTTGAACCTGCGACCTCCGGACAACCGATCAAGTGCTCTAACCGAAACGGTTATCCGGAGGTCGCAGGTTCAATGAAAATGATTTTAAAAAATTGGAAAAATGGCCGCGAAAACCTACTTACAGGGTCTCTGACATTAACTCGATCAAATGACAATGGCTTTTGCAGTGGAATCCTTCAAATTTAGAATGTTATACAATCACAACTTGTTTTCGTGTCAATATCTATTTATATAACACTTAATTCTCTGGGGGAAATGTGATGAAATAAGTTCGATTAGTATCGCCAGTGAGATAAATTTAACCTGTCATAACAGAAAGGTGTTGTTTTTGTTCAATTGAAATTGTCGATGAATATAATGTTTTTATGCAATGTATAGTCATTCCCTACTTTCATGTTCAGACAGGTTGCAAGAGTCACTGAACTTTTACATAAACTAACATGACAAATCCATCTGGTTCTTTAGACTTAGCGAGCTAGGCTACACCAGCCAAGAAACTTTCAATTCAAATCCTTTCGTTTGAAAGTTTTTAACCAAAAACCGTACATTCTTGTCTTTCATGTTCTTCCTTTGGTAATTGAGTCCCTCGGATTGGCATTCGGGGTCTGAGATTCATTAGTGTTCTTTAACGATGTACATCAGTCAAAGTTGGGAGAAGGGTGTCAGCTTGTACCTGTTGGTTGTAACAGTATGTCCCTACGTGATCAGGTACAAAGTGCAATCAGATAATAGTGGATTTGTGTAAAAGAGGATGTGCTCTGTAAAATCATACAATTACTCGTCTAAGATCATCCTCTACTGTGATTGTGTACTACAGTCATTCGCTGCATTACCTCAACATGAAGAAGTTCATTCCGCCATGGTCTGTTTTAGGCAACTTGTAGTCTGGTACAAAAACCAACCTCCAATTTTCATAAGAACAGAACAATGTCTATACTCAGGTGGCTGAGATCCAATTTTTGATACGATCGTGACCGATTGGTCCAAAGCACTAAACTTGGCAGACATATTCTTATAGCCCTAAAGAATTTTTTTAAAAGGAGTGACACCTAACATTCTTTTAGGAAGGGTGTCTAATTTGCATAAATCGTAAATACGTCCCGTTAAATAAATTTGTTTCCATATTTGGGTATATTTTGAATTCTTGTTTTTCTTTTAAAAGTATATTTTGGGGATCCTCCTTACATATTCTTACTTAAATAACATTTTTTTGATATTATTATGAGGACATAGTAAAGATAAAAATGGCTATTTCTACAGTTGCACGCATTTACCTTATCTTCAGATAGCATCAGGTAGTCTTGCCAAACCTCAGCACTGATGCGCTTATAATTCACCTTTGGAGTTGCTTACTGGTACAGTTACCGTAATAAACGTTTAGAGAAAATAATGTGAACGATACGTAGCCGAAAACAATTGGGGTATAAAGTAGGCAAAGGATTCCCTAATGTGGGGGACTTGAACAAGTTCAATGAAATGCCCAAAGTAATCGGTGAGAAAACGTGTTGACGTACGCATAACTATAGTTTTTTCTCGGCTAGTTTAAAACGTTATCATTCGAATTCGCCGTTTCTTATGCTCAAATTCGTCCATCAACATCGATTAAGTGCACTTCCAATGTTTAATATCGTCTTTTGTCAGAAAATTTCAAATTCAGTTCAAGCAAATTCAAACAATGAGCACACATTTTTGTCCGGTTGTATTCGATTTTGTCTTGCCTACGCCAAACCTTGTTATTCAGAAATCAAATTCGTCTGATTGATTTCTATGAGACGGATTTGCCTCTCGTCGCCGGGTACTCTTGGTGCTCTATCATGCAGGGATTGTGAGTTGGAATACCACCCGAGAAGAATGCATCTGGCTCATTCTCCGCATGATTCGGGAAGCAAAAAGTATACAGTGCTTAAATATCACACATACAAAAAATATGTTTTAGGATAAAATGCTAAATATATACATGTATTTATTTCCATGTTTCGTTACTATTACTATTTGCCCTAAATATATGTTCTTTTGTTCAACCTTCGGCCGACATTGCATTTTTTTTGACAGCAAACAAAAGCAAACAGCCCCCTAATGAACTATGATTAAATTCAGACAATCCCGGCCAAAATGGTTAGGACACGTCCACACAATGAGCATACCCTCCCCCAGTTCCCCGCTCCCCCGGTCAATGTTGTCATCTCGCGCTTGAGCACAGACCGCGCAATGGAAGACAACATTGGCCGGGCGCCGGGGTGGGGGCCTGACGAGTTTTGGCCAGGATTGTTGCGGAGCTGGCTAAGTTCAAAGAAAACGTAATGCGCCTATCAATTGTTTCCCCACCCGTCCCCCCCCCCCCCGAAGACGTTGGGATCGTCACTTTTGAAGTGACAAAATCCCCACCCCTTGGGCAAAATTTAAGAGAAAGTCCCCGACCATGCCCCGACAAACATAATTATGTGGGGCACCCTAGTGATTGACTTTCCATGTAGTACGCCGAAAACAATGTAATTTGAGTGACCAAAATCCCCACCCTGGGGCATGAAAAACGAGACCAAATCCGGACATGGGACCCGGGGCAGCGCGGGAGGGGGGGGGGGAGATAGGGGGATAAAATGCGCATAAGAGGTACATGCCAAATCCATATCAGACGGAATTGTCATGTGAGTTTTTGTAAACGTTTGGTGCATGTTTGAATATGAAGGCATGTAATGACTTTACATTGCATAAAAAAAGTTCATCGACTTTTTAATCGACTTTTTTTATTGAAAGCTCAAGGTTTATTTCTTGAAGACAAACATTTCCGTCATAATGTGTTTAATTTATCAGCTGCAATACAGATTTAATGACATTTTCCCAAGAAAATCATATCTTTATGTGTTTACTAAAAATTGTGATTGTATAACATACTGAGTTTCCACTGGAAAAGCCATTGCCATTTGATTAAGTTAGAGTCACGAGACCCTCTAAGTAATATTTCATCAGGTGCAGGGTTTCGTCAGATCAGAGAAGTCAAGGTAAAGGTAAAGTAATAATTGGTTAATACATACATCAGCCCCCCCCCCCAAAAAAAAACACACCCAAAGTGCATCAAATCTTACACCCTATGATGTATTAGTCAAACTTTGCAATAATCGGTTTTTCTTAATGCTGTGCAAATTATCACTGACTGTCACCATTGACAGTCAGTGAATCATTCAGTCAGTCATTTAGTTACATGTAGTTAGATAAGTACAAACTAAGAGGACACTAGAGGCTGGCCCTCCGGAACAAGCAAAACTCTATTTTAATCATACAGTTTTCCTTTTGCATCAAGATGTATCAATTAGTACGTATGCATTGTGAATTGTAAATTCAGTAATAGTAGACAGATGATGTAATTAATTCTTTGTTATGCCGCAGAGCTATGGAAAGCAGCTACTCGCTTACAAATTGAAAAGGGATTTGTCTACATGTACAGTAGGGGTCAGCTGAGTAACATCCCCAGATTCGTTTGTTATATGACTATCAGGCCAGTTGTGGGTCATGGGTGGTGTTTATACACGGAGTTGCTGGGCTGTGTGTGATACTGTCCGATCTTTTTTCCTTCGGGTATGTATGATCCAAAAAAAAAGCGCAGAGTTTTCGTTTGTCGTTTTGTTTTTACCTTCGACTATAATACGAATACAAAAATGCTATCGACTTTGGGTGGGGTCGGGTCGGTTTAGTCATTATGAAAAGCCAGAAAAAAAAACGAAAAAAAATGGGCTGGACACCACATTATACTAGGGGGCGCTCTTCAGGATAAGATGAATATCAATATGCATACTCGCGCTTACATCAAAACGGCGCATTTTTAGAGCTTTTGTACTTTGTTTCTCCACCTTTTAGTGCTAATGAATACATTTCAGTTGTTGGGATGTTAAAAAAATACACCAAAAACTTTTCCCCTTTTTTTTCTCATCTAAAAAAAAAAGAGTTGGGGGATGATTAAATAGCCCAGCCCCCAACCCCCGGTCAAAAAAAGGGGGGGGGGGGGGGGGGATATATACCCCCATCCCCCGGTATTTACGTCCCTGTTTGCATGGCCCCTTAAATTAAGTGTTCAGACAGACATACGCATGAATGAACCTAAGGGAGTGGAATTGGGATCGTCTGATGGAAGTGGCCCAAGAAAACATTGCAGTAATTACCCAAAGAGAACTGTTTCCGATGGTACTACCATTGCCGAAAATACATGCCCCGATGTCTTGCACGTCAAGAAATCGTCAACGTAAAGATGCCCCATGCTCAAACGTTTAAACAAGTAGAAAAGATCAACAGTGAAAAAGACATTTCCTTAGCCCTTTCATTTCATTGTTTTGTTACATCTTGTATCCCTCATATCAGTTGATTTGTTACATTATAACTTTTACAGTCATTAAGATTTTTGGATGGGAAAATAACCTCAGAGGAAAATTTATCAATCAAAAAGTCTTAAAAAGTTGAACAAAGAAACTGACTGGAGCGGGACTTGAACCTGCGACCTCCGGACAACCGATCAAGTGCTCTAACCGAAACGGTTATCCGGAGGTCGCAGGTTCAATGAAAATGATTTTAAAAAATTGGAAAAATGGCCGCGAAAACCTACTTACAGGGTCTCTGACATTAACTCGATCAAATGACAATGGCTTTTGCAGTGGAATCCTTCAAATTTAGAATGTTATACAATAACAACTTGTTTTCGTGTCAATATCTATTTATATAACACTTAATTCTCTGGGGGAAATGTGATGAAATAAGTTCGATTAGTATCGCCAGTGAGATAAATTTAACCTGTCATAACAGAAAGGTGTTGTTTTTGTTCAATTGAAATTGTCGATGAATATAATGTTTTTATGCAATGTATAGTCATTCCCTACTTTCATGTTCAGACAGGTTGAAAGAGTCACTGAACTTTTACATAAACTAACATGACAAATCTATCTGGTTCTTTAGACTTAGCGAGCTAGGCTACACCAGCCAAGAAACTTTCAATTCAAATCCTTTCGTTTGAAAGTTTTTAACCAAAAACCGTACATTCTTGTCTTTCATGTTCTTCCTTTGGTAATTGAGTCCCTCGGATTGGCATTCGGGGTCTGAGATTCATTAGTGTTCTTTAACGATGTACATCAGTCAAAGTTGGGAGAAGGGTGTCAGCTTGTACCTGTTGGTTGTAACAGTATGTCCCTACGTGATCAGGTACAAAGTGCAATGAGATTATAGTGGATTTGTGTAAAAGAGGATGTGCTCTTTAAAATCATACAATTACTCGTCTAAGATCATCCTCTACTGTGATTGTGTACTACAGTCATTCGCTGCATTACCTCAACATGAAGAAGTTCATTCCGCCATGGTCTGTTTTAGGCAACTTGTAGTCTGGTACAAAAACCAGCCTCCAATTTTCATAAGAACAGAGCAATGTCTATACTCAGGTGGCTAAGATCCAATTTTGGATATCGTGACCGATTGGTCCAAAGCACAAAACTTGGCAGACATATTCTTATAGCCCTAAAGAATATTTTAAAAAGGAGTGACACCTAAAATTCTTTTAGGAAGGGTGCCTAATTTGCATAAATCGTAAATACGTCCCGTTAAATAAATTTGTTTCCATATTTGGGTATATTTTGAATTCTTGTTTTTCTTTTAAAAGTATATTTTGGGGATCCTACTTACATATCTTTAATTAAATATTTTTTTAAATATTATTATGAGGACATAGTTGCACGCATTGATCTTCAGATAGCATCAGGAAGTCTTGCCAAACCTCAATACTGATGCGCTTATAAATCACCTTTGGAGTTGCTTACTGGCACAGTTACCCTAATAAACGTTTAGAGAAAATAATGTGAACGGTACGTAGCCGAAAACAATTGGGGTATAAAGTAGGCAAAGGATTGCCTAATGTGGGGGACTGGAACAAGTTCAATGAGATCCCCAAAGTAATCGGTGAGAAAACGTTTTGACGTACGCATGACTAAAGTTTTTTTCTCGGTTAGTTTAAAACGTTTATCATTCAAATTCACCGTTTCTTATATTCAAATTCGTCCATCAACATTGATTAAGTGCACTTCCAATGTTTAATATCGTCTTTTGTCAGACAATTTCAAATTCAGTTCAAGCAAATTCAAACAATGAGCACACGTTTTTGTCCCGTTGTATTCGATTTCGTCTCGCCTCCGCCAAACCTTGTTATTCAGAATCAAATTCGTCTTATTGATTTCTATAAGACGAATTTGATCACTGTGACTATAGATGAATAAAAATTGCTCCACGTTCATGACGTTATACATACGATCTTACCGTGAATCTGCCTTTTCTTGTGGGGGTTTCCGCAGCGACAATCGGTATGGTTTAATCGTGTTCACGCGGTGCGCGCAGAGTTCGTATGGTAGTCGTACTTTATTCGTATCGTCTTGTGAATACCAAACTCAAGAGACAAAAACAACTTTCTCCGAAGAGTGAAGACCACACTTTACTGCAAACGCGGTAAGAAGTTATTGTCATGAATCAGGCCTAGGCCTAGTTACTTCCTTTAGGCCTAACTCTAACTATAGGTTTTTTTCCGGCTATTTTTAAACGTTTATCATTCGAATTCACCATTTTTATATTCAAATTCGTTCATCAACATCGATTAAGCGCACTTCCAATGTTTAATTTCGTCTTTTGTCGGAAAATTTCAAACTCAGTTCAAGCAAATTCAAACCATGAGCAACGTTTTCGTCCCGGAGTGTCCGATTTCGTCTCGTCTAGCTAGACCTTGTTATTTAGAAATCAAATTCGTCTTATTGATTTATGTAAGACGAATTTGATCTCTGAATGCTGCCATTCGGCAACACCTTAAGCCCGGTTCATACTTTATGTGAAAGCGAATGCGAAGCGAATTTGACGTCATAGGGTTAGGCTGTGAAATTCGCCCGAGTTGAAATATGTTCAACTTTTACGAATTCGCAGCGCGAATACTTGCCACGACGTCACAAATTCGCTTTTGCTTTCGCGCAGAGTATGAACCGGGCTTTAGACGAATTTATTCTGTACTGACGAATATTCTCGACCCGGTGACTAAAGAGGGTGACCAAACTTTAAAATTGAATGGTGAATGACTTACTAGGTTTTGGTAAAAGCCATTGCAATTTTTCGTGGACGAACTTGAATGTTAGAGTTGGTGAATTTGAATGAAAAATGTTTCAAAATAGCTGGGAAAACCTAAATTAAAGTTTGTCAAATCTGCGATGCGATTGTGTACTTTAGGACACCTTTTTCTTTTTTTTAGTTTTTATCATTCCAAATTTACTCCTGCTATCTCAAGTAATCTTCATGAAATTCCTTTTAGCGTAGTTTTCATAGTATATCAACAATAATTCTCACTAAGACTGGGTGGGACTAGATAGACTCCTGCTGTTTAATTGTTCTTGTTTGTTATTTGTTATTTTGGTTTTTGCTTAGTTAGAACTCTACCTGTAATGTTTGTCTTTATCATAATTCTGAACCAATGGCTTCACCACCAAAAGGGGAACCCTTGTGTAATCATTCCTTTTGTTCATCGTGCCTGCAGTGGTTTTGCTTTTGTGTATATCAATAGGGTAAGGATAGGCATGACAGAAGAACCCCTGGCCAATTTTTTTCACGGTGATGTATTCAGCAATCGTTTCAATGTGTGTTCTTAGTACTGCACACAAGGTTTTTTTTTTACATTCTTTTATCACAATGGGTTAACCACCCATAAGGAAAACCCTGGCCATTTTTTCATCCTTGGTGATGTACATGTACACAAAATGTACAGTTATTTTACTTCTTTTTTTAACCATGGTTAAAAAAAAGAAGTAAGATAACCAATGGTGTCCACCGGGGGTCAAAATACAAATGGAGCCGCAAATGTGGTCACACGTTTGGCACATTTTGCAGCCTTTGTTATTTTTTATCAAGAACGTTATGTTACGTTTTGAATATTGTCATAGGGCCAATGTAATATTTAATTATTCAAAGTCTGAAAGAAACACATTTTCCTGCAGTTTTTAAGGGGGGGGGGGCACATCCGTGCTGAAATTTCAAAGGACAAAGTGATCATAATAACAAAGATGTGTGTTGCCTAGCAACAAGCTTCATTCTTAGCAACAACCCGATTAACTTTTTGGCACCCCCCCCCCCCCAACCCAGATTTAACCAAGTGGCACTCTTGCGGACAAAAAGGTGCCTCTCGAGCATAATATGCCCCCTCGCAATGAAAACAAAACTTGCCATAAAATGTCGGATAATTTGTTCTCAGTAATCATTTCCCAAAATGGTATAGAGAGTTCTGATATGAACGAGGAAAATGAAAAGTACAATGCGCCCTAAAATGGGCACATAATGCGTAGTTTGCAAAATGGCCGGTTTTGAAGAGCGCCTCCTATTTTAGAAGATGGAACCCCCCCCCCCCCCCAACTTGATTTTACAAAGGCCTGGTGTCCAGTGATTAAACGTGTCGACATTTCAGCACGGATGTGCCCCCCCCCCCTTAAAAAATTAGTACGCTGCTACATCGACGGAAGATGCCTTTTACTGAGTAAGTGCCCCAAGTTCCGCCGCCACTGCAGGAAAATGTGTTTCTTTCAGACTTTGAATAATTAAATATTACATTGGCCCTATGAAAATATTCAAAACGTAACATATAACGTTCTTGATAAAAAATAACAAAGGCTGCAAAATGTGCCAAACGTGTGACCACATTTGCGGTCTCCATTTGTATGTTGACCCCAGGTGGACACCATTGGGTCAACATACAAATGGAGACCGCAAACGTCACAATTGAGTCAGAGTCTGGATGTTAGAATGGAGTTGAAACTGTTGATTGAGCAACTCCAGACGGAGTAGGTCCAAATGCAGTAGCAGATAAACTCACTGAAGAGGAAAAGAGCACGATACCTTCCATTGACAACTTTCTTTCGACAATAATAACTCTTTCAATCCGGTTCCACACATCCATTCATGAGGAGATGGAAGCCACCAGGCCGCAATACAGGGATCAAAATGAATTTGACCGAATTCGAAAAAATATTTTTGAAATATTTGTCTTCATTTTAATAAAGAAAAACAGGGATCATAAAGTACATCATATTGACTTTTAACTGTGAAAAAATGTCACATATTACCACGTTATATCTATTTCATTAAAAGGATCACAAAACTCGGCTGTCTACCACTGATCATTTTGTTCTACGAACTGATGAATACCCGTGGCGTTGAGTACCATGACACATGGACATTTCCCCACCTCCATGAATGAATGAGAACTTGTAAAGTAAAACATACAAAAATCAAAAAAGTAAAGACTTGACTGATGCATATATCTACGGCGTAATCATGTAGAATTATGTCATGAATTGGGAGATTCATGTATTTATTCCTTTATGTTTTTGTATTATTAAGTGCAATAAAGTGCAGTGCAGTAAAAGTAAAATAAGTGCAGTAAAAGTAAATTAAGTGCAGTACAAAAAAAAAAAAAAAATAGAAATAAGGTTACTATTCACGTACATCACCATGATAAACTTGGCCAGGGGTCCCACCAACCCATTGTGATACAGGATGATGTTACAAAGCAAACCCACTACAGGTAGCTAGTAGAAATAAGATTACTGGATACATCACTAGGACAAAATAATGGATGGAATAGTTTTTAAAAAAATGAAATAAAATAAAATGTACAGTTATCTTACTTCCTTTTTTTTTAACCATGGTTAAAAAAAAAGAAGTAAAATAACTGTACATTTTGTGTACATGTACATCACCAAGGATGAAAAAATGGCCAGGGTTTTCCTTATGGGTGGTTAACCCATTGTGATAAAAGAATGTAAAAAAAACCCAATTATGTGCAGTACTGGGAACAAACATTGAAACGATTGCTGAATACATCACCGTGAAAAAAAAATGGCCAGGGGTTCTCCTATGGGTGGTTTACCCATTGATGTACAAACGTAAAAATAAGCCACTTGCATGGGTTAAAAATATAGGATGAGATCATTGTATAAATCGCCATGACAAAAAAGGCCAGGGGTTCTCCTGTCATCACCATTAACAAAGGCCAGGGGTTCTCCTGTCATGACTATCCGTACCCCTATTGATATACACAAAAGCAAAACCACTGCAGGCACGATGAACAAAAAGAATGATTACACAAGGGTTCCCCTTTTGTTGGTAAAGCCATTGGTTCAGAATTATGATAAAGACAAACATTACAGGTAGAGTTCTAACTAAGCAAAACCAAAATAACAAATAACGAACAAGAACAATTACACAGCAGGAGTCTATCTAGTCCCACCCAGTCTTAGTGAGAATTATTGTTGATATACTATGAAAAGGAATTTTATGAAGATTACTTGAGATAGCAGAAGTAAATTTGGAATGATAAAAACTAAAAAAAAAAAAAAAGGTGTCCTAAAGTACACAATCGCATCGCAGATTTGACAAACTTTAATTTAGGTTTTCCCGGCTATTTTGAAACATTTTTCATTCAAATTCACCAACTCTAACATTCAAGTTCGTCCACGAAAAATTGCAATGGCTTTTACCAAAACCTAGTAAGTCATTCACCATACAGAATAAAATATATAAACCCCAATTGTTTTCGGCTACGTAACGTTCACATTATTTCTCTAAACTTTTATTAGGGTAACTGTACCAGTAAGCAACTCCAAAGGTGAATTATAAGCGCATCAGTACTGAGGTTTGGCAAGACTACCTGATGCTATCTGAAGATAAGGTAAATGCGTGCAACTTTAGAAATAGCCATTTTTATCTTTACTTTGTCCTCATAATAATATCAGAAAATGCTATTTAAGTAAGGATATGTAAGTAGGATCCCCAAAATATACTTTAAAAGAAAAACAAGAATTCAAAATATACCCAAATATGGAAAAAAAATTATTTAACGGAACGTATTTACATTTATGCAAATTAGGCACCCTTCCTTCAAGAATTGTAGGTGTCACTCCTTTTTAAAATATTCTTTAGGCCTATAAGAATATGTCTGCCAAGTTTTGTGCTTTGGACCAATCGGTCACGATCGTATCAAAAATTGGATCTCAGCCACCTGAGTATAGACATTGCTCTGTTCTTATGAAAATTGGAGGTTGGTTTTTGTACCAGACTACAAGTTGCCTAAAACAGACCATGGGGGAATGAACTTCTTCATGTTGAGGTAATGCAGCGAATGACTGTGGTACACAATCACAGTAGAGGATGATCTTAGACGAGTAATTGTATAATTTTACAGAGCACATCCTCTTTTACACAAATCCCCTATTAGCTGTTGCACTAACCGATCACGTAGGGCCATACTGTTACAACCAACAGGTACAAGCTGACACCCTTCTCCCAACTTTGACTAATGTACATCGTTAAAAAAAAAAACACTAATGAATCTCAGACCCCGAATGCCGATCTGAGGGACTCAATTACCAAAGGAAGAACATGATAGACAAGAATGTACGGTTTTTGGTTAAAAAGTTTCAAACGAAAGGATTTGAATTGAAAGTTTCTTGGCTGGTCTAGTTCAGCTCGCTAAGTCTAAAGAAACCATAAGAGATACATACCAACTCTATACCAGATGGAATTGTCATGTTGGTTTATGTAAAAGTTCAGTGACTCTTTCGACCTGTCTAAACATGAAGGTATGGAATGACTATACATTGCATTTCCAATCATCGACAATTTCAGTTGAAGAAAAACAACACCTTTCTGTTATTATTGGTTTAATTTATCTCACCTGCGATACTAATCGAACTTATTTCATCACATTTCCCCCAGAGAATTAAGTGTTATATATATACATATAGATGTTGACACGAAAACAAGTTGTGATTGTATAACATCCTAAATTTGAAGGATTCCACTGCAAAAGCCATTGTCATTTGATCGAGTTAATGTCAGAGACGCCTGTAAGTAGGTTTTCGCGGCCATTTTCCCGTGGTTTTTTTTCTGATCATTTTCATTGAACCTGCGACCTCCGGATAACCGTTCCGGTTAGAGCACCGGAACGGTTATCCGGAGGTCGCAGGTTTAAGTCCCGCTCCAGTCAATTTCTTTGTTCAACTTGTAAAGACATTTTTAATAGATATATTTTTCTATTTTCCTCTGAGGTTATTTTCCCCTCCAAATATCTTAATGACTGTAAAATTTATAATGTAACAAATGAACTGATATGAGGGATACAAGATGTAACAAAACAATGAAATGAAAAGGGCTAAGGAAATTTCTTTTTCACTGTTGATCTTTTCTACTTGTTTAAACATTTGGGCATGGGGCATCTTTACGTTGACGATTTCTTGACGTGCAAGACATCGGGGCATGTATTTTCGGCAATGGTAGTACCATCGGGAACAGTTCTCTTTGGGTAATTTCTCCAATGTTTTCTTGGGCCACTTCCATCAGACGATCCCAATTTCACTCCCTTAGGTTCATTCATGCGTATGTCTGTCTGAACACTTAATTTAAGGGGCCATGCAAACAGGGGCGTAAATCCCGGGAATGGGGGTATATATCCCCCCCCCCCCCCACACTTTTTGACCGGGGGTTGGGGGCTGGGCTATTGAATCATCCCCCAACTCTATTTTTTTTTTAGATAAGAAAAAAATGTGTACAAGTTTTATTTTTTTAACATCCCAAAAACTAAAATGTATTCATTAGCACTGAAAAGTGGAGAAACAAAGTACAAAAGCTCTAAAAATGCGCCGTTTTGATGTAAGCGCGAGTATGCATATTGATATTCATCTTATCCTGAAGAGCGCCCCTAGTATAATGTGGTGTCCAGCCCATTTTTTTCCGGTTTATTTCGGGCTTTTTAAAATGATCATATCTGACGTCTGATATCCTTGGAGAGGTCAATCAATTTTGTGTACCTTAATTTTCGCTATGATCATCACTGTATCTTCCTGAACGCGTTGGTAAGGTCAAACAGACCATATTTTGGCGTAATTCGTGATGGAGTTCTTCATCCAGCTCGAGCAAAGGCGTCATGTCGTTAGGTACGAGGAGTTAGCGACGACTTCGGACTCGTCGCAAAAAAAATCACGCGTTAGCCAACCTTTTGCGAAGAGATTGCAAAATCGCAAAGTTTGCGAGGCTTTTGTGAATAATGTGCAAACCTTTGCGCGATGTTTGCGAAAATATGTCGGTTTCGCTAACATTTGCGAAGTGTTTGTGAAGCGTAGCTTTTGTGAATACAAAATTAGCGAAGGCGAGGTGTTGTGCGACGTCGCTAACGTTGCGAAGCCTTCGTGAATTTGGCCCCAGAGCTGCAATTGTGCGAACAATGAAGGATACAGTAACTATATATAGCTCACAGAAATGTTGTACAATATAAACATAATGAAGTGAAGCAGTAAAAAAAAATAGCTCGAGCTAAGGTTCAGTCAGTTATAAATCTGTGTTGTCTATATTGTCTTTATTGTGCCGTTTCTTCGCTCTTATGCACAATTCTCACGCCACGTGGACAAAAACGTAAATCGGGTACCGCAGTAAAATGTTCACAAAAACAAACAGTCAATGCGATTATTTTCACACAAGGTTACTAAGGAATGTGTCATTCTTGCAAGGTTAAAAAGTTCAAAATTTCAACTTGGTTTTAAAAAAAAATGGCTCCTTCGCATTATTGCATTTTTTTTACTCATCCTAAAAAAAAGCATATAAGAACCACTGACATCTGACGAACGATTGGTTGAGGCCCCGGTAGGAAGGGCTATTGTTTTGCACGGCGTTTGATTGGATAGAACACGTATGTATAACTTGGGACAATACCTGTCTTCCCGGGGACATGCAAAATCTGGGTAGTGACGAATCCACTTTTCAAAAGGGGGTGGCTTGGGGTGTTGAAATCGTTTCGGGGGGTGGGGTGGACGAGGCGTTCGAGTTGCTGCGTAAAACGACCAAAGGCCTGAATGAAGCATTGGGTAAGATTTGCAATATTTTGTGATGACGTTTACGGACCCCCGAGGTAGCCACCCCACCACCGCCATGGATCCGCCCTTGCAGGGTGTATAAAAGCTGCCGCCGACGGGCTGAAATGTTTATCGCAAGCTTGAGGTTAGTCATTCGAAGTCGAAACCTTGTGCAGTCTCCTCACGAGAGAGCAAAACTTGTGTTGTCATTTGACGATTTACAGCATACCCGAAAAACTCTTCTAAAATGGACAACAGCGTTGGGTTTTTGGTGATCGTGTTCATCGTGGCGGTGAGCGGGCAAGGTCAGTAAAAATAGGGACATGATCCTGCAGAGAAAGCGAATCTTCTTTTGCTTGAAATAAGATGAAGCTAAGTTGCTCTACTCACATGCTCTTCAACAAAATCGATTTTCGTTCTCCTTACGCAGTTTAATTAAACCAGAAAAGCTATTTCCTCGATTATTGACGCTCAAATCCTCTGAAAATATGTTTTTATTTTAGGTAGATTTTGCGCCCGTTTCGTAGTACAACAACAGCCGGGACCGCATTCGCGTAACATGATACCGAGCGCCGCGCGCCATGACAGTTTTTTTTTTTAAATCCATATCTATGACGCGCAACGGGTGAATGACCGAAGGCCCTATTGTCCTATCGAAAGCGCCCGGTGATTGGTCAAAATCTAAGAAGTCAGGAGGCGGGGTCTTGCCTAATCAACCAGCAAATTTGTTTGCGCATAATAATCGCCGTGGTCTATTACATAGACTAATATTTAGGGGGGCCGGGAAGCGATCCCCCCCCCTTCCAAACGACATCCGCATAATAATATATGGGAGTACGCTATGGCGTATTGGACTTTACTTGGCTGTAAAAACATGAGAAGAAAATATAAAATTATAAAAAAAAGAACTGCTTCAAACGTAATGAAATTCGGAATTTATTTCCCTTAAAAAAAATCCTCTGAAGCCTCAGATTAAAAAAGACAAATATTTTGGGTACAAAACGGATTCGAACCCGCAACATCGCGGTGCAAAATCTAGAACTCTATCGATTGAGCTATCGAAATGCTCGCTAAATTGTGGGGACAAAATAATCATATACCTTCGTACGTTTCATAAAAGTATCGTAGAGGGCGCTAAACAATCATGTTTATGGATGTAGTTTGGGAAAAGAACATTCGCGGCCAGGTAAAACATTAGGTTGGTTTCATTTTAACCAGATGTTTGAAATAGGATATGTAAACGATCCGAAACATGACTGGTTGGAGTCTGGATGCTGATAATTACCCGAGCCGAAGGCAAGTGTAATTATCAGCATTCAGACTCCAACCGGTCTTAAACGTAATGTTTAATACTGGCCAAGCACATAATTTCCATTCATAAATACCTTTTCGGTAAAAAAAAAAAAAAAGAAATCGAAACTTTCCGGACCAAAAGTTAAAAAAAGGCAAAAATTATCAATTTTTAACGATTTCGTTCAACAAAAAACCTCTCTAGGTAGCTATCGACTGGTCTTCTGCAGGTGAACAAATTCTTAATGGAGATTAGCGCGCGCGTCGTGCGTACTTCATGATGTGGCATAGAACGCATATGTACGGTGTAGTTCAACCTCGTCCCTAGGGCGTCGAGAAGTACGCGCCCACCACTACCTGCTCTCTCACCCTGGTATTGGATCATTTGCATGTGAAAGATTTTTGAGCACGTATGCAAATGAGGAATAGTCTGGTGCCCGTATGTGCGTTAAGTTTGCGGGTTTTTTTGTATGCGGTGTCTGGGTTAAAAACAGCATCGATTCGTCACGCCGTGAGTTATGAAAACACGATTTGTTCAAGTTAAAATGTTTCAATCTGGCCCGCCAATATGCAGTATTACATTTCATATTTATATCAGCGATCTGGAAAGAAAAGGATTATTATTGAGAAGGCTTGAACGCTTTAACTACAATGATCGTGAAAACATGTTATGCACGTTGGAAATAACAACACCAACTACACGATATTAATCTATTATTAGCAAATTGCGGTATCGAATCAGGAGGCAGGAAGAAAGTTTCCTATCCAGGGATTAGTATTGGAAACGAGGTTGGAAATAAAGTGAGCTCTGGGGACGAGGTAGGGTGTAGTTTGACTTGAGGACTATGAAATACTGACTCACTGGTAGTATATTGCGCATGCCTACGTGAGGATTGAACGTTCAACCAATGAAACGGTAATGGCACAGGATTTGATAGAAATCCAAATTTCATGTGACACTAGAAAAGGGTTTAAGACCAGCCAGCCCTGCCGGTCTTTATCAACCATTTAAAACCGACTACATGACGGGCTGTCGACGAATACGAATTGGGAAAACTGCCTATTTATTTATCAGGTATTTATAATTGTTCTTTTAATAGACGGATTCAATTTATTTCGTTTTTTATATATCTACTTAGCCATCGGCATACAACAACAGACCCAAATATTGCCAACTGAACAACAAGATAACCACTTCTTATGTGTGCTCTGTGAAGAAGTGTTGACCTTCTCGTATAACGTGAGCACTGACAAGGAATTCTTGGTGAGTAAGATTATCTCAAAAAAAGTTGGTAAAATTATTAAAGCCGGTAAAGTGAGATTTAGTTGCAAATTTGACAAAAAATGTGCCCAAAGTTTTAAAAGTAAATAATGTGTCGCTTTCCTCGTGGTTTTGTTTTGTGTTTGAATATGTTTTACCGATGAGTCATTAAGCCATGATTGCAATGACTGAGTGTTCAATGAATTTTCGAATCAAATTATTGCTTACAGGCCTTGTTGCAGAATTACCAGAGGCAGGTTGCGTGCACTTACTTGATCCCTGAGGGTTTCAAGTCTTTCTGCGAAAACTATATCCAAGACATCCCAAAGCTGGTCGTAGCATTCGCCAACACCTATTTGGTTAGTGTTCTTAAAAGCATAGCGTATTTTACCTAGATTGGATTAATGAAAGTGCTCAAAGTTATAACTCGTCGGGCGCCCGGCAGAAGGGTGTATGAACGTTCTGACGCAAAAATCATTTTCAAGAAAATCGCATTGAAAGGTTCCATTGTTACACTGCGCGCATTATGTATCCAATGTTCTCCAACATGTAATATAAATTGTAAGAATTTGAAATTTGTCACACGTATGAATCGTAAGTTTAGGAACAACTTGTATTTATTTCTGACGAAATGGGAACATTTCGGGAACATTTTGGTCATTACGCGCTATTGCATAAGGGCATATGCACATATGCCCTACTGCCGGGCACACACTCTTCGCCATTCATGAGTTTTTGTGGTCGTATATACCTCATAATACCTGACTCTACAAAGACTAAAATATATAACCTATTGTACACACACAAATAGAATAAATGAGAATAGAATTATAGTTTTCGTCAAACATAGCTGAGAAAAGCAAAACCGCAAACATTGTCCTCCTGATCTACACGATTAACATTTCAAAAATACTCTGCAAGTATGAAGTGACGATTTAAAACTCCATGCAATATTCAAATGTCCCCATAACTGCAAAAATACCATGATAAGCATTATCAGCTGTATATTATGTTGATGGTATATTTACAGAAAGTACATTACATATCAAGCCTCATAAAATGAACAAAACACCGCCCCCCTCAATTAAAAAGGCAAATAAAAAAATACCATTGTGGCAATTACCCCACTTTTTTCTCATTTCCTTAATTAAATAATCATTCATTTGCAGAATCCCGACAGGTGCGCATTTCTCTGCAAGTCCTCGGATATGAACCAGCAGCTGAACGTCTTGGGCAGCATTGTCAAGAAGATGGGGGGAGCGTCTGGGAAAGACCTCTTCAAGTAGAACAAGCCCAGCCAACATCTCCCTGAAGACGAATCTGCATGCATTCATTTTATTAGCTTGCTTTTTGTTTGATCATATATTCCAGTTTAATGTTATTGGTGAATAAGCAAATATATATATATTTTTTTCATTGTGTCAGATCTTTTCATTTTGTCGGTCACGGGCTACTTTGAGATAATTTTTGACACACTAGGGGGCGCTATTTGGTATGGGCAAACTCTTTTGTATTTACTGCTACGAAACAGCGCTGTTCTATTAGTTCCCAGCATACCTCAAAACGATAAGAATTGGGGGTTTTTCTCCAAAATCCTTGAAAAGGCAGCCAACAACGCGCTGTATTCGTGCCTCGATTAGAACAATCTGATTCTGCTTGCCAATCTGATTTTAGACCACTGCACTCGACGAAGAACACGTTGCATGAATTAATAATTGTCTTTATGCAATATAACACAAAAAAGAAACAGTTTTTATTGATCTTAGAAAGGCATTCGATTCTGTCGAATCAAATTATCCTCTTAAAGAAGCCGCAGAACATTATTTTGACACTGTTTTAAACTGGTTTGGTTCGTAGCTATAGTCAAACGCAAACAGTCCGTGTGCATTGAACCGAACCAATCCAGTTAGTCCAAGAGCCAGGGGTCATTCATATTCTTTTTTTTGGGGGGGGGGGGAAATGACCATGTTTGGAAAAGGTTACACCTTGGCTAGTCGTATGGTACCCTCCACTCGGTCATTCCTGTTGTGGAATCTTTTTTAGTAAGTTAATCAGGCTCCAAAGGGTTGTTGCTAAGGAGGATGCGGTTGCTAGGTAACCAACATCTAAACTAGCATGATCAAATGGTCCTTGGTGTTGAATATCCTATGCAAATTACTTAGATATCTCGTGTAAATGTTCATATATTGATATGAAATCATTTTAAAAGGAAATACCGTACGACTTGCGAATTCGAATACCCCAAGGTATCACCTTGCCAAAAGTACCCACCAAGCACTTTATCATTTCCAAAAAAAACCCCAATTGACCCTTTGCTCCTACTCTAAGTCCTCTTTCTCTCAATACTGGACTCAAGGCTCAATTTTTTTTGTCATTCTTAAGAATTGTCAATTGTAGATGTTCGCATTTCATATATTGCAATGTTTTCCATGTAGTTTTCAGCTCTATTTTATTCGGTGACGCAACACATACTTCTAATCTTTTTTGGCTTTTCCGCAAAGCTGCGGGAAAAGCCGTTGTTTTTGTTCTGACTTTTTGGGTTTTCCGTATTTTTCTAGGAAAACCCTTTATTTTTGTTATGATTTTTTTGCTTTCTTTCAACATGCAAAATTCAAAATTCTGTTTTTATTATGTTTGCTAGGTATATGCAAAAAAATTGAAAAATGTGTGACGTCATCATGAAATCATCAAAAAAGCGATTTTTGAAAAACACATATAAGGGAAAGTCTGATTGTCATGAAACTTGGTGGATAGTTAGATAATAGTACTAGTATGCAGAATCCGAAATGACTCACAATGACGTCATCGGTTGATTTTTTATTATTTTTCTAATATTTACAATTTCATTCCGCTTCCAAAATTTAACACTTCCTTTCATTGGGTTGACTTCAAGCTTAGTAGAAACCAAGTCCACAATGGAAAAATAAAGTCATGCGAAAATAATGAGCGGAAAAGCCCTATGTCCTGTTTTCAAACAGACATAAGACCTCTATAGTTTTTTTGACGTCTTGCTTTTAGCTTTTTCTTCAATGTATCTTTTTGTATCAGCTTTTGGTATTCATTCATCAGTTCCTTGGCCATTTCCCCCCCTTTTTTCAATTATTGTTAATTTCTTTATTTTATTGCAGCGACCTTATGTAACCAGTCTGTTGCAGTTTGCGTTTAGCCTTAATAAATGAAGCATTGAAAACAATCAATTGTGTAGATTTCCCGTCTGTTCGCCGTTTTTTTTTATTTTGGTTATTTTCCTTCCTTAACAATGAATGCACAATTGGTTTGCTTGAGCCCAGCTCATAAATACAAAGACTCCGCCTCATCGCATAATTAAGGTCGATAGAACAAACGCCACCTTAAATAACGCCATGCATCCATGATTAAAGAGGTTGTGGAATGCTGAAAGTCGTTTTGTTTTTTATATTTTTTTATTGTAGAGTAGACCCATATATATCATAATGACAAACTCCCATTCTTTTGTAATGTGCGTTTATATGTTTATAAAACTGAAATTCATCGAGTAATTTGTTGGTCGGCGAGCGCATAACTGAAATCAACAGTCGTCGGGTTCTCCGTAAAATGAGAAAACTCGTGACGTAATAAACAGGACTCGTTTATACTACGCTGCATCGGGAGTCCTGTTTATTACGTCACGATTTACTATGTTTTGTTTGCTGCCCCAAACGACAACTTTTACACAAATTGCACGTTCGGGTCGAAACAGGACCTGAAAAACCGCTCTCAAAAGTAACTTTTGTACCTTTTCATGACAGTCACAAAAGTCGTTTTTATTTCATCACACCTTAGGCTACATAGGCCTATACCCGAAAAATGACGGAAATGTCTTCGAGCATTCCACAACCACTTTAATCTTCTTACCTTCGCTTGTACTGGATATTTGGCAATCAGAGAAAATCACGGAACTATGATTAGCGGGTTTAACATTAAGTGTTTTTTTTTCACATTTGTTATTTATTTTTGACGAAAACACTGATTTCGCGATAGGGGGTTTATTTTCACGTCTCGTGGAACGCGTATAGCGATACCTATTGTCTGACAATGACAATGAATTCAATACAACAAATTGCAACACCAACAATTCAGGCTTCAATAATCTTCAAGTAATTGCACAAACAACATGTGAAAAATAGATTTTTTCTATAGAGTGCAAAGGTGTTGTTTTTTTCAAGCACTTTTTTTAGATTAAAACTTGAGTGTTTTTGTATCTGAATTATGGAGGGCGCCCTTGTTTAATTCGTCTGGTGACTTTTCTCGATGTACATACATGTAACAGTTTATTTTTGCTGTCTAGCATGCAAAGTCAATTATATATTGGAAAAGTTATTTCTTTCCTCGAAAGAAAACGAAGGGAACATGTTAAGACATGTAACAATTTGCTTTTTTTAATTTCACTGATTTGTGTCCTTTCCCGGGAGCAAACTTTCAAGATTGTTCCTCTAAAGTTATCATTTTGCTTTTTAAAAGAAATTCGCTCGTTTCACGCTCCTCCATTGGGCATGCACAGCCTCGATCTGGCAACATTATACAATGAAAATAGCCGGTTCAGAGAAGGTAGAGTCGCTACACAGTCATTTGAGTGATCCGTTTGAGAGGTGAAAGAAAGAATTTGAACGGAGAAGATTGTAATGGCAAGTTGGATGAATTCCTGATTGAGTTTCAATTTCTGTAAAGGGTGCAGGCCAGTAAAATTGGTCCGAAATTGCCTACGCCAGCGCGGCCAAAAATGACGATTTGCATGCCCTCAAATCTTTCAGTATTTGATCATAATAAGCTATGAGCCGTGAACCTGAGTGTTTTTAAAAAAAATAAGTAAAATAAGGGTGGAAGCCATGCACAGGATAGGCTTGACTCAAGTCGGAATTGCTTTAAGTCGGTATCTTAAAATAGTAGCGAAAATCACTTAGTTTACGCCTTTCCAGATGCCCGACAGGGTACACTTCATTGTCGCTGGGGGCGCTCTACAGCTTAGCAGGGGCAAACAAAATCACTATTTTCGGGCTAAACATCGACCTCGGAAAATATTTTTCTTTCATTTTTTTTTTTCAAAAAATTGACTTTGGAGATATTCTGCTTGTCCTGAATGTGGTTTTGTGTTAAAATGTAAAAGTTGCCTGCTATTATAAAGAATAACAAAGATGGCCGTTTCGCGCATGCGCTGTGCCGCGGCATTGGTCTTTTCAGTGGGCGGAACCTACGGGGAGGGGGGGAAAGTGTTTTAAAGGTATCAACAAGGTTTTTTCCGTAACGGATGCTTCCAAATCATAAGGGAGCAGTAGGCTATCACCCGATTACAACAATTGCTATAGTTGAAAAGGGGGGGGGGGGCATTTTGAGCTTAAAAGTAGCTGAAACTCAATTTATTGTCGCTGGGGGCGCTCTACAGCTTAGCAGGGGCAATAAAAATCACTATTTTCGGGCTTAATATCGACCTCGTATAATATTTTTCTTTCATTTTTTTTTTCTTCAACAAATTGACTTTGGAGATATTCTGCTTGTCCTGAATGTGGTTTTGTGTTAAAATTTAAAAGTTGCCTGCTATTATAGGGTGCACACCGGTAAATCGATCCGCCAAGCTCATGAATAAAAGTTATGCCCTCAAAATATTCTATATTAGAGAGTTCTGAGCGCCGTAAAATTGGGGAATTGAAGAGATATGGTAATGAACCTCTGGCCCGGACTTGGGGCTTCCAATTCTGAGTATTTTGGATGCTATTGGGCTCGAAAGTGGCGCTATTTTGCCATGTTGTGGAGGGATCGTTTTTCAAAATGGCTACTTTTCCGTTTTGGGGAAAATAGGGGTCTTCTTCTTTGGGTGAAAATATCTCGAAAAGTCAATGGTCAACCCACCAAAAATTGAAAAGAAAACGAAAGATGACATGTAGATTATCATTTTTCTGTTCAGCTTGAATACCTGTGAGAGTTTTGAGTATTTTTAAAAGAATTTTGAAGTATGGGCATTTAGCACTAGTGTCTATGGGAGTTTATTTGCAGGTATGCATCCTATAAAGAATAACAAAGATGGCCGTTTCGCGCATGCGCTGTGCCGCGGCAGTGGTCTTTTCAGTGGGCGGAACCTACGGGGAGGGGGAAAAGTGTTTTAAAGGTATCAACAAGGTTTTTTTCCGTAACGGATGCTTCCAAATCATAAGGGAGCAGTAGGCTATCACCCGATTACAACAATGGCTAGTTGAAAAGGGGGGGAGGCATTTTGAGCTTAAAAGTAGCTGAAACTCAATTTATTGTCGCTGGGGGCGCTCTACAGCTGAGCAGGGCAAAAAAAAACCCACTATTTTCGGGCTTAATATCGACCTCGGATAATATTTTTCTTTCATTTTTTTTTTCTTCAAAAAATTGACTTTGGAGATTTTCTGCTTGTCCTGAATGTGGTTTTGTGTTAAAATTTAAAAGTTGCCTGCTATTATAGGGTGCACACCGGTAAATCGATCCGCCAAGCTCATGAATAAAAGTTATGCCCTCAAAATATTCTATATTAGAGAGTTCTGAGCGCCGTAAAATTGGGGAATTGAAGAGATATGGTAATGAACCTCTGGCCCGGACTTGGGGCTTCCAATTCTGAGTATTTTGGATGCTATTGGGCTCGAAAGTGGCGCTATTTTGCCATGTTGTGGAGGGATCGTTTTTCAAAATGGCTACTTTTCCGCTTTGGGGAAAATAGGGGTCGTCTTCTTTGGGTGAAAATATCACGAAAAGTCAATGGTCAACCCACCAAAAATTGAAAAGAAAACGAAAGATGACATGTAGATTATCATTTTTCTGTTCAGCTTGAATACCTGTGAGAGTTTTGAGTATTTTTAAAAGAATTTTGAAGTATGGGCATTTAGCACTAGTGTCTATGGGAGTTTATTTGCAGGTATGCATCCTATAAGGTAGCAGACCAGTAAATAAACTTCCATAGACCCCAATGGTAAATGCTCCCACTTCAAAAATTCGGGAAAAATACTCACAACTCTCCAAGGTGTTCGAGACGCACATCAAATTAAAGCTTATTTCATCATCTTTCATTTTCTTTTCAATTTTCGGGGGGTCAACTGATGACTTTTAGGAGAAATTTCCATCTGAAGATGATCACCCCTGAAAATAGTCCTGAAGCCCAGCGCCATTTTGAAAAACGATGCCTACACTCCATTGCAAAATAGAGCGCTCTTAGGGTCCAGATTACACAAAATTACACAGAACTGCAAGCTCCCAGTCCTGTGCACGGCTTCCACCCATATTTTTTACAAACCCTCAAGTTCATGGCCCAAAGCATGCCCAAATACCGAAGATTTTGAGGGCATGCAAATCGTGATTTGGCCGGCGCAGGCAATTTCGGACCGATTTACTGGTCTGCACCCTATAGAGAAGCGAGGTTTTGAAAAATTTCCCCAAACCACTTGTACGGCACGAGGAAGGATGGATGACTCATATTTCATCAAAAAATTGCAAGAAAAAAAATCTCTGACTGCGATTTCTGGCCTGAAAACAAGCCCTCTGTTTGCGGCTACCTTACTGTAGGGCGCCCCCAACGGGCGTTAATTGAGTTTTTGCTCCTTCCGACCCCAAATTACCCCCCCCCCCCCTTGTTCGCTCGAAATTGCTGTGATCGGACGACGGTCCATCGGCCCTATTCAGATTTTGGGCGCATTTGTTGCGGAACCGCCATTGGTGACCCCTTTTGAAACGCTGCCCCCCCCCCCCCCAGGTTCCGCCCCCCTGAAAAAAAAACACTCCGCAAACATTTGACAACAAACGATGGAAGGCGCCATTTTGAAACTACAGGTAGCAGACCAGTAAATAAACTTCCATAGACCCCAATGGTAAATGCTCCCACTTCAAAAATTCGGGAAAAATACTCACAACTCTCCAAGGTGTTCGAGACGCACATCAAATTAAAGCTTATTTCATCATCTTTCATTTTCTTTTCAATTTTCGGGGGGTCAACTGATGACTTTTAGGAGAAATTTCCATCTGAAGATGATCACCCCTGAAAATAGTCCTGAAGCCCAGCGCCATTTTGAAAAACGATGCCTACACTCCATTGCAAAATAGAGCGCTCTTAGGGTCCAGATTACATCAAAATTACACAGAACTGCAAGCTCCCAGTCCTGTGCACGGCTTCCACCCATATTTTTTACAAACCCTCAAGTTCATGGCCCAAAGCATGCCCAAATACCGAAGATTTTGAGGGCATGCAAATCGTGATTTGGCCGGCGCAGGCAATTTCGGACCGATTTACTGGTCTGCACCCATAAAGAATAACAAAGATGGCCGTTTCGCGCATGCGCTGTGCCGCGGCAGTGGTCTTTTCAGTGGGCGGAACCTACGGGGAGGGGGAAAAGTGTTTTAAAGGTATCAACAAGGTTTTTTTCCGTAACGGATGCTTCCAAATCATAAGGGAGCAGTAGGCTATCACCCGATTACAACAATGGCTAGTTGAAAAGGGGGGGGGGGCATTTTGAGCTTAAAAGTAGCTGAAACTCAATTTATTGTCGCTGGGGGCGCTCTACAGCTGAGCAGGGCAAAAAAAAAACCACTATTTTCGGGCTTAATATCGACCTCGGATAATATTTTTCTTTCATTTTTTTTTTCTTCAAAAAATTGACTTTGGAGATTTTCTGCTTGTCCTGAATGTGGTTTTGTGTTAAAATTTAAAAGTTGCCTGCTATTATAGGGTGCACACCGGTAAATCGATCCGCCAAGCTCATGAATAAAAGTTATGCCCTCAAAATATTCTATATTAGAGAGTTCTGAGCGCCGTAAAATTGGGGAATTGAAGAGATATGGTAATGAACCTCTGGCCCGGACTTGGGGCTTCCAATTCTGAGTATTTTGGATGCTATTGGGCTCGAAAGTGGCGCTATTTTGCCATGTTGTGGAGGGATCGTTTTTCAAAATGGCTACTTTTCCGCTTTGGGGAAAATAGGGGTCGTCTTCTTTGGGTGAAAATATCTCGAAAAGTCAATGGTCAACCCACCAAAAATTGAAAAGAGAACGAAAGATGACATGTAGATTATCATTTTTCTGTTCAGCTTGAATACCTGTGAGAGTTTTGAGTATTTTTAAAAGAATTTTGAAGTATGGGCATTTAGCACTAGTGTCTATGGGAGTTTATTTGCAGGTATGCATCCTATAAAGAATAACAAAGATGGCCGTTTCGCGCATGCGCTGTGCCGCGGCAGTGGTCTTTTCAGTGGGCGGAACCTACGGGGAGGGGGAAAAGTGTTTTAACGGTATCAACAAGGTTTTTTTCCGTAACGGATGCTTCCAAATCATAAGGGAGCAGTAGGCTATCACCCGATTACAACAATGGCTAGTTGAAAAGGGGGGGGGGGGCATTTTGAGCTTAAAAGTAGCTGAAACTCAATTTATTGTCGCTGGGGGCGCTCTACAGCTGAGCAGGGCAAAAAAAAAAAACCACTATTTTCGGGCTTAATATCGACCTCGGATAATATTTTTCTTTCATTTTTTTTCTTCAAAAAATTGACTTTGGAGATATTCTGCTTGTCCTGAATGTGGTTTTGTGTTAAAATTTAAAAGTTGCCTGCTATTATAGGGTGCACACCGGTAAATCGATCCGCCAAGCTCATGAATAAAAGTTATACCCTCAAAATATTCTATATTAGAGAGTTCTGAGCGCCGTAAAATTGGGGAATTGAAGAGATATGGTAATGAACCTCTGGCCCGGACTTAGGGCTTCCAATTCTGAGCATTTTGGATGCTATTGGGCTCGAAAGTGGCGCTATTTTGCCATGTTGTGGAGGGATCGTTTTTCAAAATGGCTACTTTTCCGCTTTGGGGAAAATAGGGGTCGTCTTCTTTGGGTGAAAATATCTCGAAAAGTCAATGGTCAACCCACCAAAAATTGAAAAGAAAACGAAAGATGACATGTTGATTATCATTTTTCTGTGCAGCTTGAATACCTGTGAGAGTTTTGAGTATTTTTAAAAGAATTTTGAAGTATGGGCATTTAGCACTAGTGTCTATGGGAGTTTATTTGCAGGTATGCATCCGTATTACACGTACATGTGTGTGCATGTATTGCAGAGCATGTGCATACATGTGGTGCAAAAGTTAGCTAGCGGGTTGCTGCATCACTTGAAAATAATATGTACATGTACGTTTTTAACATGATGGTCCGGATTCGACGCATGAGGGCGCGCGTTATTTACTGTTACTACGTATGCGTCTATGAGATATGCGCTGTGAGTGGGGGGGGGGGGGGGGGGGGTGATTGGGGGGTTGCTAGTGTAGCTGCAACTCAATTAACTCCCGTTGGGGGCGCCCTCAGCAGGGCAGCTGCAAACAGCATGAACAAAGGGCTTGTTTTCAGACCATGCCAGACATCGAACCCAGAGGTTTTTTTTCCCCATATCTTAATGAAATAATATTTGATTAAAAAAAGAGTTATCCATCCTTCCACATGTCGTACAACTGGTTTGGGGGATTTTACACATCTTTGCTTCTTTAAAGGTTGCAGACCAGTAAAGCCAGTAATTGCCTGCGCTGACCAAATCACGACTTACATGCCCTCAAATTCTTTAGTATTTGAGCATATTGTGGGCCATGAACTTAAGGGTTTGTAAAAAAAAAGGTAAGGGTGGAAGCCGTGCACAGGACCCTGAGCTTGTATTTCTGTGAAATTTGAATGAAATTGGGGCCGTAAAAGCGCTCTATTTTGCAATGGAGTGTAGGCATCGTTTTTCAACATGGCGATAGGCTTTAGGACTATTTTCAGGGGTGATTATCTTCGGATGGAAATTTCTCCTAAAAGTCATAAATTAACCCCCAAAAATTGAAAAGAAAATGAAAGATGATGAAATAAGCTTTAAATTGATGTGTGTCTCGAACACCTTGGAGAGTTGTGAGTATTTTCCCGAATTTCTAAAGTGTGAGCATTTACCATTGGGGTCTATGGAAGTTTATTTACTGGTCTGCAACCTTCTGCTTGTCGCGGCAGAACGACTGCGTACACGTTCGTGACGTGTAGCTAATTGTAGTCGTGCACACCCGTGCTCAATCGAAACCTCGCAAAAAAACAAAAAAAAAACTAAATAAAAAAAAAAAAACAGAAACGAAATGTCTTTGTGTTTACTGTTTGATCATACACGAAGTAAACACCATGTACAACCACTATCCATACCCCACAACTGGCATGATGGTCACACACACTATCTGGGGTGTTTCTCAGCTTATTATGCCCCCTGTTGTACATGTAAACACATCCCTTTTCGATTTGTAAGCGAGTATCTGTTTCCTATAGCTCCGCGGATAACAAAGCATTAATTACATCATCTGGCTACTATTACTGAATTTACAATTCACAATGCATACGTACTAATTGATATATCTTGATGCAAATGGAAAACTGTATGATTAAAATAGAGTTTTGCTTGTTCCGGAGGGCCAGCCTCTAGTGTCCTCTTAGTTTGTACTTATCTAACTACATGTAACTAAATGACTGACTGACTGACTGATAATGCACAGCATCAGGAACAGCCGACTATTGCAAAGTTTGACTTATAGAATGTAAGATTGGATGCACTTTCATATTGGTTATCGCATAAATGTGTGTTTTTGTAACTTTTTTGAGGGGGGAGTGCACTTAGGTATTAACCCATTAGCATTGAACCTATACCTTGACTCCTCTGATCTGATCTGAAGAAAAGCTGATGAAATATTACTTACTGGGCATCGTGACTCTAACTCAATCAAATGATAATGGCTTTTCCAGTGGAATCTTTAAAACCAGGATGTTATACAATCACAATAAAGAAATTTCAGTCAACACCTAAAGAATTGATTCTCCGGAGGAAATGTGATAACATCTGTTCGATTAGTATCCCAGGTGAGATAAATTCAACACATTATAACGAAGAGGTTTTTTTTCTCCAAGAAATAATCCCGAGAGAGCCTTCAATAAAAAAAAAATGAAAATGCCGATGAATATAATGTCTTTAGTCATTCTATACCTTCATGTTCAAACAGGTTCAAACAGTCAATGAACTTAACATAAATCACTTGACAATTCCATCTTGAACTGTCATGTGGGTTTGTGTAAAAGTTCAGCGAATGTTTGGGGCCGTTTCTTAAGTCCGACGCCTCATAGGTCCGACGCCTCACAAGTCCGACAACGGAAAAATGAGGCGTTTAATTTGTCGGACTTATAAGGCGTCGGAGCTATGAGGCGTCGGAGCTATGAGGCGTTGGACTTATGGACCTTTATTTGGTTAGGGGATGCGATTTTGTCGGACTTATGAGGCGTCGGACCTATATGAGGCGTCTGACTTATGAGCGGACCCAGAATGTTTGATTTTGTCTGAACATGAACGTATAGACCCAGCTAGCAAAACAATTGGGACCCAGTAAGGTTTTTTTGACTGGGGAATTGGGCCCCAATATTGTCACAAATGGGTCCCAAGTGGGCACTATCTGGGAAATCTGGGCAAAAATGTTGCGACTTGCACCCATTTGGGCACAAGATGTGCACAGTTGGGCAACTCAGCTTACATCTTCCCAACTGAGTCCCAAGTGGAACCCAGTTTGATTGAAAATTATGGTCATGTGACCTTTATTTATATATTTCACACTTCTATCCATTGCATTTTATGGTCAAAATAACATGTTTTTATAATTTGGCCTGTGTCTCAAAATATATTATTGATAGTAATATTTGACTATACAATGCATAAAAACATATTTATCGGCATTTTCAATATTTTTTTCTATCAAATTTAATAATCTGCGCGCGTTTTATGAGCTAATTACCTGAAACACTGCGCTGTGATTGGCTTCTTCCCAAAAAGGATAGAAGACAATCACAGCGAAATTGATCTCCATAGACTGTGTAAAAACATGGAACAAACGAGCGCGTACGCTTGGCAGAGTGACCAAGTCTGGGTTTGTAACATTGAAAAAAGAAAGAAAGACATGTACATGTACGTTTTAACATAATGGTCTAGATTTGACTAAGAATACCAGAACCTGGATTCAGCAGGACGGTGTTTAACTAATTCAAAAGTTATTTAATTTTCAATTTTCCAAGACCTCACTCTCAAATTAGTTCAACAGTACTTAGATAATCATAAACTAGGTGCTGTTTTAGGATTTGGTGGCTATCAAGATTAACAGTAAACTGAAATCGCTAAATATTATAATTTTTTGAATATTTTTTTGACTCTAGCGCACCCTGTAGTTAGTTTTCATGACAACCAAAGATACTTTTCAAATAAGATTATCTATACGAAGATTAGCTATACCAAGTTTGATTAAGATCGGTCAAGGTCTGCTCAGGTTATGGTGTTTTGTTTCTTCCCCTTCCAACCCTAGTGCCACGGCAATGTATGTGAGCTCAATCATAAACGGTTCCAATAAGTGGCCTCCTGAGCTTGTGCATTCCTAAACTTTCACTGTTAACATCTTTTTGCCTATTTGGGACATGTCAACGATTACAAAAAATACCAGTGGCGGTGGGTGGGGGGGGGGGTGATGCACTGGGACACCCCCCCCCCCCCCCCCGTAGCCTACGGACTAGTACCTTGATCTGAAGAAAAACTGCACCTGATGAAATAATACTTACGGTTGCAGACCAGTAAATAAATTTCCATAGACCCCAATGATAAATGCCCCCACTTCATAAATTCAGGAAGAATACTCACAACTCTCCGAGGTGTTTAAGACATACATCAAATTAAAGCTTATTTCATCATCATTTATTTTCTGTTCAATTTTCTGGGGGTTAACTGATGACTTTTGGGAGAAAATTCCATCCAAAGATGATCACACCTAAAAACAAAAGCAGTCCTGAAGCCCATCGCTATTTTGAAAATGTACGCCTACGCTCCATTGCAAATTAGAGCCATTTTAGGGCCTAATCATTATCCACATTTCACAGAAATACGAGCTCGCAGTCCTCTGCACGGCTTCCAACCTTCTTTTTTTTTTTTTACAAATCATCAAGTTCACGGCCTTCAAAATGCTCTAATACTAAAGAATTTGAGGGCATGCAAATCGTGATTTGGCCGCCGTCGGCAATTTCGGACCTTTTTACTGGTCTGCACCCTTTACAGGGTCTCGTGACTCAAACCCTGTCAAGTGTTTATATTTTTTGGATTTTATAAATATTATGGGCGTAAACATCCTGAGTTTTAAAGATTTCACTGGAAAAGCCAAACCATTTGACCCAGTTTGAATCACGAGACCCTATATAATTATTATTTCATCAGGTGCAGAGTTTCTTCCGATCAGAGGAGTCAAGGGAGGCCAGGGGCAAATGGGTTAGTTTACCTCAGCCAAAAATAAAAGGAGTTATAAACACACACATTAAATGTTTGTTTTATCTTTCCTTATATATAAACTGTGTACTGCAGCTGCGGTAGTCGGATTTGACATCCCTCAGCCGCAATCAGTCCTTCACACTGGTCTTCGGCCACCTGGTCTTGTCGTAGGCGAGTTGCCGTAGGCAATGGAGTTGTCTTGCGGTGCGGAGGGGTCCGAGTCCAGCCCGTTTGAGGTCAGCACGTATTGTGCCCAGTAGATTTATGCAATGCTGTCCTCGTCTGGGTTTGTAGGCTTGAGAGCCAGTAACGGCAAAGTCTAAGGCCCTCTGAGCGGGTGTGTCAGGGTCCATACGCAGGACATGGCCTAACATTGACCATCTTTGCTTTGTGACCTTTAATGAGAGGGGTTCTTCATTGCACAGTTCGTATAGTGCCTGGTTGCTGATAAGGCTCTTTGGCCAGCAGTAGGGGTGGGTATTATTTCACTTTTTTCACTTTTTTAATGTTCTGCCCCCTTCAAAATATGTAGTGGCCTACTAGAAACAACAATCAAACACTAAAAGAGAAAATTGGAAAAATTTAACCCCCTGTATATGACACCAAAAAGTTTTGGGCGAAGGGTGCCCTCTATGGCTAGTTGAACTGACATGTTACCTGACTTACAATGTACTTAAGAAAGGCAAATTGTAAGGTACCAGGCTATAAATATTAAAAACCATTTGTAAGTCTCGTGGCGGTTTCGTGATGTAGGCCGTGCAAATAAAATTCGGGATTTGACCTCATCGTGTGCACTGCGTACTGACTGTTCAGCTGCAACGTGTACCGCTGGCTGGAAATGTTCTTGAAGAACTTGAACCGCATGCATGTAGTCATTCGTACCTGGTGGGGGGCTTTCTGTACTCTGGGGAAGGGTTGTGAAGACTCTCTGTGCCTCCACACCGAGACAGTGAAGTAGGATTGCTTTCTTTCTCTTCGGCGAAACTCATCACCACCTATCGCAAGTAGGTAATTTTCAAAATTTGAAACCCACTGTTTCCAAATTACCGCCAGTTCTCCCGCTTCGTGTAGGAATGGGGAGGGTTGAGTTAGGGAGCTCGCAGTCGCCATTCGCCAAATGTTGTATCGTAGTAGTAAATTAATGTATGAACGCAAAGAACGAAACAAAAACGCCGGGCGATAGGTGTTACAAAACTCAACAACTTTAATTCGCTCACGTGGCCCTTTTATATAGGGGCAGTCTGGTTCCCAGACCTGATAATTATTCCCGACGCTCACGTCTAAATTGTAGGTCACTGCAGGCAGCCTCCGTTGCCAAAAATAAACATGACGACGTTGATGGTCCTTTTCCAAAGTTCGGCTTCGTTTCCGATTGCCTTTTATCACTTTTAGCTTTTAATGTTCTGATCAAATTTTTAAATAAATCACTTGCTTCGTAATATCATCCAGTTATAATAATACAGTTTGATGTTTGACTAATGTCTTCAAAATTAGGCACCGAAATAGCAATGTTAGCAGGCGGAGCCGAATGAAGACCGAGTTTTGGAAAATCTCGGTAACGGTCGTCAAATTCAAAATTGTACATGACGCAGCAAAAAGTTCGCCCATACGATCCGAGTGTATTTGATGCAAAAAAAAAATCGTCGTTGAATTTCAAGTTTTCTAAATAAAAGCAATGAATATTAATTATCAACTCATTTAACAAAATTTTAATAATCAATTAGCAGTTAATTAAACCTATATTATACTCGGAAATACTCGGGCGCTATCCGATTGTCGACGAAACGAATTCGGCAAACTTCGGAAATTTTCGGAAAAAGGAGGAATTCCTCCTGTTTTGGTCACGTGACGTAAATGTAATACAATGTATTACCGGAGGCTACCGGACCTAAGATTCACCAGGAATAGTCAGAATCTTTAGGTCTGGGAACCAGACTATATATAGGGGCAAGCTAGATCCTGTGCGCAAGGATATTAAATAAACTAGTCCCACAATTTACATGTACATTGTAAATAGATATTATACTAGTATTATACAAATACAACATGGTTTGTGGGGAAATAGTGAAAACTAATTACCCCGAGGTGTTCGATGATTGGGACTATCTCCCGAGGCGAAGGCCCGATCATCCAACACCGAGGGGTTATTTGTTTTCACTATTTCCCCGCAAAAACATGCATGTTGTGCTTCTTTTACCATTCCTCATAAATATTCATCTAGCATCTGCGTAATTTCATTGGTCCATTCCACCATGTTTTTGATCGTGCTGTATAAGGGAATACAGTGAAACATTAGTTTAATTTAAGGAGACAAACAGAATAGATAGTTAATGTTGTGTCATTTAATAACTTTAACATTCACACAAAACAGTGGATTTATTAATATTGTGTAAAATTTCACCCAGTTCCTCCACGGTTAAAATCGCAAAGCGAGCACCACCGGTCGCCATTTTGATGTTTTCCGCAATAAACAAGCAAAACCGTCCTCACTGGTGAATGATCTCCACGGTAAGCACGTATGAATGAACAAACGTGCAATGAAAAAATGAATGAACGAATTCGACCATTTTAAGATATTGATGTCTACAAACCCATTTGATATCATCTGTTTAAACGAAACAATTTTTGACTCCTCAACTGACGAGGAGCTTCACCTCCCCGAATACTCGATTGTCAGAAGAGATAGAAACCGTCACGGGGGGTGGCGTGGCAATGTGCATCCGAAATAATATAACTTTCATCCGCCGTGATGACCTAGAAACAGATGATGTCGAATGTTTATGGGTTGAACTCAAATGTAAGCAAAGGCAGCCTGTGCTTATAAGTTCTATTTACAGGCCACCTTCAAGTTCTGTACAGTTTATAGATAAAATAAGTGGTATTATAGATAGAGCCTCATGTGAATGTTAAGAAATTATCGTAGCTGGCGATTGTGACATTTTCCAAAGACGATAACAGTACGTCCTCAAACCCTATAACTTCATGTTTTAGTTTGTTCCAAATGACGCAACTTATACATGAACCTACCCGCGTTATTGAATTTACTGAAACTACTATTGATCTAATTTTTAGCTCTCATCCCGAACAACCTTATTATTTTTGTTATTAAGTGGTTCATTATTATGTCTTTTTTTCGCCGCCAGCAGCGGAATTGTTAAGAACATTTACAATGTATTATCATAAATATACGTAAACTTTACTTTACAAGGGCAGCACAAGACTAAATCATATAAAAACATGACATGGAGAGGGTATGTGGAAGGTAAACTGGGAAGGGAGAGGATGAAAGGGGAAGGGTAAGAAAAGGAATATGAACAAACATAGAATTAAATCATTTTAAGACCAACGATTGGATAAACATGGAATTAAATAAAATCATTTAAGACCACACATACAAATATTTACATTTTATTACATACAAATGGATGAGTGAGAATGATAAAAGGTCTTTGGGTAAGAAGTTTCTAGGCTTAAAAAATGGATTTACACCAACAAAAAAGACAAAGGAATACATTACTATCTTAAAACATCAAACTCACAATAGGACAAAAATGCTACGTGGGAAGATAAGGGAGGAGAGGGTGGGCGGGAGGGATAACACATATTCCCATGATTAAAACGGATTTTATTCCAATAAACCATTAGACATGAATGTCAATAAAAAAAGTGATTAATTATGAGGAAGCACTTTAAAAATTGTTCACTTGTTTTTGGAGTTCCATAGCCTAACAATGTAGGGTACAGGGCTGTTTTTGTACCGATTTGTTCTGCAGTTAGGGATAGAGAGGTGGCTACTGTATTGGCAATTATGTGATTTGCATCTGTGCACAGGTAACCAGCTACTAAACTTGTCATCTTTAAGTAGGTTACACACATTTTTGTAACAGATGTCCTCTCTTCTCTTAGGAAGAGTGCAGAGACTGAGATCTTTTAATGATTGTTCATATCCCTTGTACTGGGAACCAACGATGACTCTGCAGGCTCTTCTCTGGATTTGTTCCAGGGTGTCACTCTGTTGCTGGGTCAGTCCAGGTGACCATACCGGGACTGCGTATTCCAGTATTGGTCTGATGTACCCCATGTAGATGGTGAGCAGGTCCTTTGAAGGCAATGCAAAAAAAATTTAAAAGTCGGAGCATGTACATTCGCCGGATAGCTTTTGAAGTAATGTCCGTCACCCATTCATTCAATTTGAAATCTGACTGGATGATTAGGCCCAGTATTTTAAGTGAGTGGTATTCTTGGAGTGGTTGATCACATAGTTTGAGTTCTTAGATAAGTGTCATATCATCGACATACTTCCAATGGTGGGTAGATATGTCTGATGCTGCATCATTGATCATCGCTAGGAATGCAATTGGTCCCAGGCGGGTACCCTGTGGAACACCAGCGATGGTTGTGTGCCAATCAGATATAGACCTTTCTGCGCTTGGTTGGCAAACTGCATTTTTGCCAACCACGGCCTGCAAAACTATGGAAGGTCCAACACTGCAAAATGAAGAAGAATTATTACAGATCACCAAAATATCATTTGATACTTGAAAATACAATATTTTCAACAAAGCTTCCAAATAATATCTACACATGCCTTTTTACTATGTGTTGATGGCGTTATGAGGACTTTTTTGGAAAAATATGTTGCCAACCACGGCTTCAATTTATGCGCTTACGGCAGCCCATACAAAATGACGCCAATGTCTACAAACAAAAGAAAGGCCTATTGTGTCATCATAGCGAACGCATTGTTGGCGTTCACACAGGAAATCGCAGATCCACGGAATCAATGATGGGCGGGTGCCAAGGTTCAACAGCTTGGTGATAAGAATAGTATGATCTACTCTATGAAACGCTTTGCTGTAGTCAGTCGCCACAAGTGTAGATAGTGTGTTCGGGGTGTCAGCATTACGAGCTAAAGTGTCCATCACATTAGTCAGGTAGTGAGTAGTTGACACACCCTTTCTGTTGCCAAACTGTTGAGGGTTGAGCTGGGGATGGATGTCTTGTAGGATCCATTCAGTAACGAAGTTTTCTGCAACTTTGGCCAAGTAGTCAGTGAGTGAAATTGGCCGGAGTTTGTTGATGGTATGTTGATTGGTCTTGGGAATTTGGGATGACGACGGCTTTTTGAGTGGTCGGGCACAACCCAACCACTGATTGGAGTTGTTACGATTAATTGAGTGGTCGGGCGCAACCCGACCACTCGCTGTTTTTGTTCTGATAAATCTTTCTTTCTTTTTCCGGACAATACTTCTCCGCGGCTTTTCTCCTAAACGGTTCATGATATGAACTTGTAACTTTCAATCTAGTGGTGCATATTACTCTGACGTCATGATGACGTCATCGGGTGTCAAATTACAAGCGATTTCAGCTGAAAAAGTGATCAATTACTTTCACCTATATCTCTTGAACAAAATGATCAATGATGTTTGTATTCCGTAATCGGATAGACCATGAATTGATAAACATTTTTTGTCGTGTACGTGAACTCGCTTAGCCTTTACTTCCGGGTCTACCGGAAGGTCAAAGTTAGGTGAATTTAAAATGAAGACTTTAGCCTGAAATCAAAACAAAGCAGAATTTCTTCCAAACGGTTTACGGTATGACCAATAAACCTAATGTGAACTTGTACCATGCTACGAAGATATTATACATTTTGTTACGTTATCATGACGTCACCAGGGATCAAATAACAAGCGATTTCAGGGCAAATTTTGACAAAATAGTTTGCGCGATATCTTTTGGACTAAATAGAGTATCGTGTTCGTTTTTTCGTGAGGTTGTAGACTATGCCGTGAGAAACATTTCTTGTTCCCGGACACAAAACCGCTTGACCTTCACTTCCGGTATTACCGGAAGTGCAATGAAAACCGAATGTAATTCAAAAGCTGAAGCATTTTACTACACAAATATAAATTATGATAGTGTTTAGTGAGGAATGCCGGACAAAAAAAAGTGTGATAACGTCATCTTTCGAAAGGGCGCCCCCTAGCGGCAAATTACACAGTGTTTGCTCTTTCTAATTTGAAAACCATCGGTTCAAATTTTACCAAATCGCTCCTTGATACTCTTTGATTAACTAAAAATAACTTGGCAAAGTTTCAAATTCATGACGTCATCAGACCGGAAGTTACTTCTGTGAGAATTTGAGAACGACCATATTCTAAAATTCGATTCATGTCGTATATCTTCGTAGCCCAAGTTACGATATCCATTACAATGTTCACTTTTTGCTGCCAAATACTGTGACGTCATCAAACTGGAAGTTAGTTGTTATGAATAAATACACGTATATTTTCCATACTTTCATACGTCATTTAAACTTCACAATGAACATTTATCCACTCCGAACTACATCAGTATTCACTTCCCGTTTTTGAATAATGACGTCATCAAGCCAGAAATAACTTGTGTACATAGAATGTTTACTGAATTTTACCAGAAAAAATTGATTGTTCCTGACAAGATTTAATTTCTCGATCCTGTGTTCTTACATAAAAATATTCATAATGTCGCGAGGTGGCAACCCCAACGATGATAAGGGTGGTCAGGTTCACCCTCATGAAGATAGAATAAGGTGGAAAGCAAGTAGAATTGAACTGGAACACTCAGACAATTGTTTACACTGATTCACTTGATTAAGTTTTAATTAAATTCACTTTCTCCAATTATACAAAATAATCCAAATGAAGATCCGAATAAAGATTCCAATAAGACGACAATGTAGATCCAAAAACGACACAGGGAAAGACCCAAATGAAGTCCCCTGAATGAAGAAGACGGCTAAGGAGACCATGAAAGAACACCCTGTTGACCATGAATAAAATGAATTGATCTTAAGCTTTTGTATTATAACAGAAAGGTGTTGTTTTTCTTCAACTGAAATTGTCGATGATTGGAAATGCAATGTATAGTCATTCCATACCTTCATGTTTAGACAGGTTGAAAGAGTCACTGAACTCAGTTTACATAAACCAACATGACAATTCCATCTGGTATAGAGTTGGTATGTATCTCTGATGGTATTTTTTAGACTTAGCGAGCTGAGCTAGACCAGCCAAGAAACTTTCAATTCAAATCCTTTCGTTTGAAACTTTTTTAACCAAAAACCGTACATTCTTGTCTTGCATGTTCTTCCTTTGGTAATTGAGTCCCTCAGATCGGCATTCGGGGTCTGAGATTCATTAGTTGTTGTTTTTTAGCGATGTACATCAGTCAAAGTTGGGAGAAGGGTGTCAGCTTGTACCTGTTGGTTGTAACAGTATGGCCCTACGTGACCAGGTACAAAGTGCAATCAGATTATAGTGGATTTGTGTAAAAGAGGATGTGCTCTTTAAAATCATACAATTACTCGTCTAAGATCATCCTCTACTGTGATTGTGTACTACAGTCATTCGCTGCATTACCTCAACATGAAGATGTTCATTCCGCCATGGTCTGTTTTAGGCAACTTGTAGTCTGGTACAAAAACCAACCTCCAATTTTCATAAGAACAGAGCAATGTCTATACTCAGGTGGCTGAGATCCAATTTTGGATACGATCGTGACCGATTGGTCCAAAGCACAAAACTTGGCAGACATATTCTTAAAGAATATTTTAAAAAGGAGTGACACCTAAAATTCTTGAAGGAAGGGTGCCTAATTTGCATAAATGTAAATACGTCCCGTTAAATAAATTTGTTTCCATATTTGGGTATATTTTGAATTCTTGTTTTTCTTTTAAAAGTGTATTTTGGGGATCCTACTTACATATCCTTACTTAAATAGCATTTTTTGATATTATTATGAGGACAAAGTAAAGATAAAAATGACTATTTCTAAAGTTGCGCGCATTTACCTTATCTTCAGATAGCATCAGGTAGTCTTGCCAAACCTCAGCACTGATGCGCTTAAAATTCACCTTTGGAGTTGCTTACTGGTACAGTTACCCTAATAAAAGTTTTGAGAAAATAAAGTGAACGATACGTATCCGAAAACAATTGGGGTATAAAGTAGGCAAAGGATTGCCTAATTTGGGGGACTTGAACAAGTTCAATGAAATCCCCAAAGTAATCAGTGAGAAAACGTGTTGACCTACGCATAACTATAGTTTTTTCTCGACTAGTTTAAAACGTTATCATTCGAATTCGCCGTTTCTTATGCTCAAATTTGTCCATCAACATCGATTAAGTGCACTTGCAATGTTTAATATCGTCTTTTGTCCGAAAATTTCAAATTCAGTTCAAGCAAATTCAAACAATGAGCACACATGTTTTGTCCCGTTGTATTCGATTTTGTCTTGCCTACGCCAAACCTTGTTATTCAGAAATCAAATTCGTCTTATTGATTTCTATGAGACGAATTTGCCTCTCGTTGCCGGGTACTCTTGGTGCTCTATCATGCAGGGATTGTGAGTTGGAATACCACCTGAGAAGAATGCATCTGGCTCATTCTCCGCATGATTCGGTAAGCAAAAGTATACAGTGCTTAAATATCTCACATAAAAAAATGTGTTTTAGGATAAAATGCTCAATATATACATGTATTTATTTCCATGTTTTATTACTATTACTATTTGCCCTAAATATATGTTCTTTTGTTCAACCTTTGGCCGACATTGCATTTTTTTGACAGCAAACAAAAGCTAACTGCCCCCAAATGAACTGTGATGAAATTCAGACAATCCCGGCCAAAATGGTTAGGACACGTCCACACAATGAGCATACCCTCCCCCAGTTCCCCGCTCCGCCGGTCAATGTTGACATCTCGCGCTTGAGCACAGACCGCGCAATGGAAGACAACATTGGCCGGGCGCCGGGGTGGGGGCCTGACGAGTTTTGGCCAGGATTGTTGCTCAGCTGGCTAAGTTTAAAGAAAACGTAATGCGCCTATCAATTGTTTCCCCACCCGTCCCCCCTCCCCCGAAGACGTTGGGATCGTCACTTTTGAAGTGACAAAATCCCACCCCTTGGCCAAAATTGAAGAGAAAGTCCCCGACCATGCCCCGACATACATAATTATGTGGGGCACCCTAGTGATTGCCTTTCCATGTAGTACGCCGAAAACAATGTAATTTGAGTGACCAAAATCCCCACCCTGGGGCATGAAAAACGAGACCAAATTCCGACATGAAACCTGGGGCAGCGGGGGGGGGGGGGGGGATAGGGCGATAAAATGCGCATAAGAGGTACATGCCAAATCCATACCAGACGGAATTGTCATGTGAGTTTTTGTAAACGTTTGGTGCATGTTTGAATATGACTTTACATTGCATAAAAAAAAGTTCATCGACTTTTTGATCTTTTTTTATTGAAAGCTCAAGGTTTATTTCTTGAAGACAAACATCTCCGTCATAATGTGTTCAACTTATCACCTGCAATACAGGTGATAAGAGTCACAAACACACCCAAAGTGCATCAAATCTTACACCCTATGATGTATTAGTCAAACTTTGCAATAATCGGTTTTTCTTAATGCTGTGCAAATTATCACTGACTGTTACGAAAGCCCATTAGCGCCACTGCAAGTATATATGTTACAGATTATTAATTCGTTATTACGGATTACTAATTCGTTATTACGGATTATTTAATTCGTTATTACGGATTATTAATTCGTTATAACGGATTACTAATTCGTTATTACGGATTATTAATTCGTTATTACGGATTATTTAATTCGTTATTACGGATTATTAATTCGTTATTACGGATTATTTAATTCGTTATTACGGATTATTAATTCGTTATAACGGATTATTTAATTCGTTATTACGGATTATTTAATTCGTTATTACGGATTATTAATTCGTTATTACGGATTATTAATTCGTTATTACGAATTAAGTCTGATGTTCTCACACGTGGAGAGCATGTAACCAGGGGCCTATGTATATAGCGCAGCTAGGCGGCGCTATCTTTGCATACGTTTGCTTTACACCAGCACCACTCCTGTGCCATACTAAATTGCCGAGTAATGACTCCGAACGTATGAGTAATTCGTAATAACGAATTAATAATCCGTAATAACGAATTAAATAATCCGTAATAACGAATTAGTAATCCGTAATAACGAATTAAATAATCCGTAATAACGAATTAATAATCCGTAATAACGAATTAATAATCCGTTATAACGAATTAGTAATCCGTAATAACGAATTAATAATCCGTAATAACGAATTAATAATCCGTTATAACGAATTAGTAATCCGTAATAACGAACTAATAATCCGTAATAACGAATTAAATAATCCGTTATAACGAATTAGTAATCCGTAATAACGAATTAAATAATCCGTGATAACGAATTAATAATCCGTAATAACGAATTAAATAATCCGTAATAACGAATTAATAATCCGTTATAACGAATTAGTAATCCGTAATAACGAATTAATAATCCGTAATAACGAATTAATAATCCGTAATAACGAATTAATAATCCGTAATAACGAATTAAATAATCCGTAATAACGAATTAATAATCCGTAATAACGAATTAAATAATCCGTAATAACGAATTAATAATCCGTTATAACGAATTAGTAATCCGTAATAACGAATTAATAATCCGTAATAACGAATTAATAATCCGTAATAACGAATTAAATAATCCTCAACAGTCAGTGAATCATTCAGTCAGTCATTTAGTTACATGTAGTTAGATAAGTACAAACTAAGAGGACACTAGAGGCTGGCCCTCCGGAACAAGCAAAACTCTATTTTAATCATACAGTTTTCCTTTTGCATCAAGATGTATCAATTAGTACGTATGCATTGTGAATTGTAAATTCAGTAATAGTAGACAGATGACGTAATTAATTCTTTGTTATGCCGCAGAGCTATGGGAAGCAGCTACTCGCTTAAAAATCGAAAAAGGATTTGTTTACATGTACAGTAGGGGTCAGCTGAGAAACATCCCCAGATTCGTTTGTTATAGTAATATGACTATCAGGCCAGTTGTGGGTCATGGGTGGTGTTTATACACGGTGTTGACGGTCTGTGTGTGATGCTGTCCGATCTTTTTTCCTTACGCCCCTGTTTGCATGGCCCCTTAAATTAAGTGTTCAGACAGACATACGCATGAATGAACCTAAGGGAGTGGAATTGGGATCGTCTGATGGAAGTGGCCCAAGAAAACATTGGAGTAATTACCCAAAGAGAACTGTTTCCGATGGTACCACCATTGCCGAAAATACATGCCCCGATGTCTTGCACGTCAAGAAATCGTCAACGTAAAGATGCCCCATGCTCAAACGTTTAAACAAGTAGAAAAGATCAACAGTGAAAAATAAATTTCCTTAGCCCTTTTCATTTCATTGTTTTGTTACATCTTGTATCCCTCATATCAGTTAATTTGTTACATTATAAATTTTACAGTCATTAAGATTTTTGGAGGGAAAATAACCTCAGAGGAAAATAGCAAAATATATCTATTAAAAATGTCTTTACGAGTTGAACAAAGAAATTGACTGGAGCGGGACTTAAACCTGCGACCTCCGGGTAACCGATCCGGTGCTCTAACCGGAACGGTTATCAGGAGGTCGCAGGTACAATGAAAATGATCAGAAAAATTCGGGAAAATGGCCGCGAAAACCTACTGACAGGGTCTCTGACATTAACTCGATCAAATGACAATGGCTTTTGCAGTGGAATCCTTCAAATTTAGGATGTTATACAATCACAACTTGTTTTCGTGTCAATTTCTATATATATATATTATATATAACACTTAATTCTCTGGGGGAAATGTGATGAAATAAGTTCGATTAGTATCGCAGGTGAGATAAATTAAACCAATTATAACAGAAAGGTGTTGTTTTTCTTCAACTGAAATTGTCGATGATTGGAAATGCAATGTATAGTCATTCCATACCTTCATGTTTAGACAGGTTGAAAGAGTCACTGAACTCAGTTTACATAAACCAACATGACAATTCCATCTGGTATAGAGTTGGTATGTATCTCTGATGGTATTTTTTAGACTTAGCGAGCTGAGCTAGACCAGCCAAGAAACTTTCAATTTAAATCCTTTCGTTTGAAACTTTTTAACCAAAAACCGTACATTCTTGTCTTGCATGTTCTTCCTTTGGTAATTGAGTCCCTCAGATCGGCATTCGGGGTCTGAGATTCATTAGTTGTTTTTTTTTAGCGATGTACATTGGTCAAAGTTGGGAGAAGGGTGTCAGCTTGTACCTGTTGTTTGTAACAGTATGGCCCTACGTGATCAGGTACAAAGTGCAATCAGATAATAGTGGATTTGTGTAAAAGAGGATGTGCTCTTTAAAATCATACAATTACTCGTCTAAGATCATCCTCTACTGTGAGTGTGTACTACAGTCATTCGCTGCATTACCTCAACATGAAGAAGTTCATTCCGCCATGGTCTGTTTTAGGCAACTTGTAGTCTGGTACAAAAACCAACCTCCAATTTTCATAAGAACAGAGCAATGTCTATACTCAGGTGGCTGAGATCCAATTTTGGATATCGTGACCGATTGGTCCAAAGCACAAAACTTGGCAGACATATTCTTATAGCCCTAAAGAATATTTTAAAAAGGAGTGACACCTAAAATTCTTTTAGGAAGGGTGCCTAATTTGCATAAATCGTAAATACGTCCCGTTAAATAAATTTGTCTCCATATTTGGGTATATTTTGAATTCTTGTTTTTCTTTTAAAAGTATATTTTGGGGATCCTACTTACATATCTTTAATAAAATATTTTTTTAATATTATTATGAGGACATAGTAAAGAAAAAAATGGCTATTTCTGAAGTTGCACGCATTGATCTTCAGATAGCATCAGGAAGTCTTGCCAAACCTCAATACTGGATGCGCTTATAATTCACCTTTGGAGTTGCTTACTGGCACAGTTACCCTAATAAACGTTTAGAGAAAATAATGTGAACGGTACGTAGCCGAAAACAATTGGGGTATAAAGTAGGCAAAGGATTGCCTAATGTGGGGGACTTGAACAAGTTCAATGATGCTTGTTAAAAGATGCTTGACAAAATGTGAAATATGTTTGCCCATTAATGAAAATGAATGCCCGATCAACCCTTACTGCTGGTTCAGACGAAATTGAATAAACAATACGATAATTATAATTTTATTGAAGCGAAAAGACGATAGAATTCCCGGATCATAGTGAAATTAAATTATTATTTTTTTTTACTGTCGAATGCCGATCTGTGTGATCTTTCAATTTCATTCTAAATTGAATGAGCTAGGCGTTAAATTAAATTGAATGAAAACTTGGTAAAACTGGCCGGGAAAACCTATAATAAAAGCATAATGTATTGGTCGACATCTGACGAACGATTGGATGATGCCCGGATGGGAGCGCCTTATTTGCAAGGCTTTTGATTGGATAGAAAATGTTTGTAGTCTATAACTTGGGACATTGCCTGTCTTCCTGGAGGCGTGCAAAAATAATATAAAAAAAAAACTTGGCACTGACCGATCCTCTTTTCCAAAAGGGGTGGTTGGGTGTTGCAAACGAAAAGTTTTTTGGGGGAGGGCGGACGATTGAGGCGTTTCAGTTGCCGCATAAAACAAGACCAAAGGCGTGAGGCATTGCAGGTTTGCAATATTTTGTGATGAAGTTTACAGACCCCTGGGGTACTTAGCACCCCTACCAACGCCATGGATCAGCCCTTGCATGGGGTATAAAAACTGCCGCCGGCGGTCTGAAATCTTTATCGCGAGCTCGAAGCTAGTCACTTGAAGTCGAAACCTTGCGCAGTCTCCTCACGAGAGAGTAAAACTTGTGTAAAATGGACAAAAGCGTTGGGATTTTGGTGATCATGTTCATCGTGGTGGTGAGCGGGAAATGTCAGTAAACATAGGGAGACATGATCAGAGAAAACAAATCTTCTTTTTCTTGAAATGAGATAAAACTAAGTTTCTACCTTTGCAGTATATTTGAGTTTTTTTCTCCTTACGAAGTTTTGTTTAACTGGAAAAAGCTACTTTTTTTTCGATTATGGAAGTTCCAATCCTCTAAAAACCTGAGTGCATTTTATGTAGATTTTGCGCCCATACCGCACAAAAAGATACGCCTGATTTATTGTTGGACTGCAATAACTCGAGATATGTAAAATACAATCCATTAGGCCAAAAAAAAAAGTCTCCGGTTTCTGGTATAGAGCTTGCCCAAAAAGTGGTGCGGCGACGCGGCTTTTTTTTTTTTTTTACCTGATTTTTTTGCTTCAAATGTCGGCTGATGACTGCAAATGGTGCCCCACTAAACTTAGTGCAAATATATGGGAGTCCAGAGAGGCCACATAAAGCTTATTCTCCACCATAAGCCAATCCAAAAACACGTTAAAATTGTGCAGCAGCAGGATTCCAGTCAAACCAGTGAGTTTGGCGGTTTTGAGACATCATCTTTTATTGAAAAAAAAAACGTTTTCATTTTGCCGACGCGCATGGCTACGGCGACGCGCGCGCATACCAGAAGCCGGAGACTTTTTTTTTTGGCCTAACTAAAATGTAGGCGGAGTTTTAAAAACAAATGTTCATTGTGTCTATAAAAAGTGAATAAATTTTGTAACTTTTGTATCGGTAGCACAAAAAATAGCTTTTTATAACAAAATGTGTTTTCGGGCTGAAATTGAAATTGAACTTAGCACGGGGACAGCTTGAAAACTACAATGCAAAGTGACTGACGATGTTCTTGAGTTTTCATATCGTAATTGCTGGACCCTTTTCCTGATGCCCACCTCCAATGGGCACATCTTCTATAATTAAAGTTATATTTCTTTACATTTTTTTGCTATTCGAAAGATCATGTTCTGACGCTGAAACAAGAGGTGCAGTATGCAGAACAAAACACGCCCTCCAGCGACGAATCGGCTAGGATGATCCACCAACTTGGTGAGAAAGAGTATATGAATTTATTCCACAGTAAGAATAGAAGAACAATGAAAAATATAGAAAATGGATGTTGTTAAATCGAACCTATGGTTTCCTCATTTTATTTCTTACGAATCGTGGGGAATGTATCCTAATGTAAAATAATAAAGAGAAGGGAAAAAAAGGTGAAAGAGCATCCCAAGCGCCACAAATCATGTTACAAAATTGCAACGTGTGGGCAGCCGGGGTTCGCTTTGTTTCTTGATATCCTGCCGCTTTTCCAGAGCCAGTTCAATTGTGACTGTTGCTGTACATTTAAATAGACGGAGTTATTTGACTTTGCCTGTTTACATTTTTTTTAGCCAACGGCATCCAACTGATCCAAAAGTTATCGACTGCACATGAAGATGAGAACTTTATGTGTATGGCCTGTGAAGAAATGATGACCTTCGTGTATAACGTGAGCGTTGACAAGGGATTGTTGGTGAGTACGATTCTCCACAAAAATTGGTAAACTTTTAACCGAATTTACCACCAAGTTATAGATGTAGTTTCATACTGATACATGTACATACACGTACGTTTAGATAAATGGCTGTAGAAAAATTGAAAAATTGTTTATTAAATCGACCTCTGGATACCTCGAACTTTTTATCCATTCCTTGAGGTTCGACTTTACGAAATGACATTGCCAACTTTGCTATAAGTAAATAATGCAAAACGGAAAAAACTCGTATCCCTCGTTTGTTTTGTGTTCGATTATGTTTCACTGCTTTGCTTCACTATGCAGGGGATGCATATGAATCATAAAGCAATGATTGTATTGACTGAGTGTATAAAGAAAAATGTGATATCAAAGTGTGAAATCAAAATGTTGCTTACAGGTCTTGGTGCAAAATTTTGTGAGGCAGTACGCGTGTACTTACATGTGCCCTGCGGGTTTCAAGGCGGAGTGCAATGCCTACGTCGACGACATCCCAGACCTGATCATAGCATTCGCCAACACCTATTTGGTCAGTATTTATTTATTTAAAGCAAAGATGATTTTTTTCAATAAGCAGGCAAAAAATACCTTATACTTATTACCTCTTTCAGTGCCCGCGACATTTCAAAAGTTTAACCCTAAAGTGCCCAACTTCGAGCTTTTTTTTAATTATTCAAAATTCTATTAAAATAAAAGTAAATAAGTTGTAATCACCAAACTTGTTGTATCTTGCTCTCTGGTATATTTTTGTTACCTTCAAAAGTCAATATTAGCCTTGCACCTAGTAATAAACCCTGAAACACTCTCCTGAACTCAGGGGAATTTCCGCACTTTTGCAGAATATACGTGTGTCGCGTCTGATACCCCTCCTCATACAAACTCTGTTCATTATCATAAATATTGTCATGATTGTCACTTTTAGCACCATCTTTATCATTTGTATCGGTATCCCAATGTTCGTCTCTGACTCACCATCCAGTTCTGAAATATCCATGGATTATTCTGAATCAGAAAAGTAATCCCTTACCCTGTCCAAATCGGCGAAAAAATACACTGATTTTCTCTGGAGATATCACGCGAGCTCGGTTTATGGGCGCCGCCATTTTGTCAACAAATCGAAACTCAGTGTGACGCCCTCTCACAAGAACTCGAATATAAATATAAATACAGGTCGTACATGCATGAAAATGGTACCATTAGAAAGAGCGAGAGCGCCCCCTTTTGATAACATGTTTACTCTACCTCGTACATGTACGAGGTTTGGCAGTTTTAAGTACGAACATTACCTCGTACATGTACGAGGTTGGCGCTTTTGGACTAACAAAAATACCTCGTACATGTACGAGTTTGGCACTGAAAGAGTTACTGGATGATTTAAAGTCCTCAAATTTTGAGTTGTTAAGGTCATATACCTGACTCTACACGGACTGCAAACCCATTGTTCAGAAAAGAATACAGTAAAATAGAATAGAAGTATATATTACTTTTCGTCAGCCATAGTTTGGAAAAAACACGAGCATTTTCCTCCAGATGCGCAAGATTTTAAAATTCAGAAAGATATTGAAAATATGAAAGTGTAATGATGATTTAAAACTCCATGCAACATTTAAACTTCCGCACAACTGCAAAAATACACAATATCATTTTAAACAGCTAGAGATAGGCCCCTATACATTATATAAACAGAGAATGTAGAAGACATGGCAAACACCATGAAATGATGCATGAAAACACAAAAAGGGTCAAATTACAACAATTATAGTAGTGCCAATAGCCACACTATTGATCTCATGCCTCTTTTGTTTAATCATTCATTCATTTATAGAATCCCAACCAGTGCGCATATCTCTGTTCGTCCTCGGAAATGAACCAGCAGCTGAACGTGTTGGGCAACATTGTCAATAAGATGGACGGAGCTTCTCAGGAAGACGTCTCCAAGTAGAAGAAGCCTCTTCCCTCCCTGTAGGAGAATCTAGATGCATTCCTTGCACTCGCTTGCTTTTTGTTTGATCAAATATTCCAGTTTAAATACAACATTGTAATTGATGAATTTAAGTTCTGAAGTGAATCTATTTATTTATTTTTTTGTCCTTTTTGAGATAATGATGTGACCTACTGTGGCAAAATGATGAATGTCCCTCTTAACCTTGTTTTTAGTACTCAACGCTTGAAGTCGGACATACTAGAAAAATCATGTCAAATCGATATTGCTTTTTGTATTTTGAATTAGCCAAGGTATCCTAGTTTGACACTTTGCATTGTTTTAAAAGGAAACAAATACCCCCAAAAGTGGAAAAACTGATGATCATTTTCCACTGCTGTTAGCGGCGCAATGCGGTTTTTTTTGTTAAAAGCCGTTTTTCTGGAAATGAGGTCGGATAAATTCGGCGGGACATTGTTGGAGTTCCTGCGGCATATCTTTGAAATAAGATACCGAAATAAATCTGGTACTATTGGAAACAAATAATTTGAGCTTTAACATGATGTATTTAACTTGAAGAGTAAAGTGGGAGCTATTCCTCATTATGGTATAGCAGGTCACATGTAATGTTTGATACAATAGGGGGGGGCGTTATTTAGTTTGGGTAAAGTCTTTTGTATTGACCGCTACCAAACAGCAACAGCGCCGTTCTATTTTCCAAAAAGGCAAGACAAAATGTTTTCAGAATCATTAAAAGGCCTTCCGCTCCCTACTGGCGTACCATAAGGCTCAATCCTCGGACAACTGTTATTCAGTGTAACTTCCTTTCGTCATTTCTGAGGATTATCGATTGTAGATTTATGTGTATTTTAGATACTTTTCCCCCGCTTTTTTGTTTTAGTTACGCAATTTTACGCACACTTTGCAATCCGTTATTATTCTGTCTTGCTTTGAGCTTTTTTTTCTTTATCTGTTATCAGTTTTGCTACTTAGTTATTTTGCATATCGTTTTAGTGGCCTTTTTAAGTCTTCGATTTTGTTAAGATTCATATTAATTTGTTTAGTTTTGTTTGTTGCTCTTTGCGTTTAGACTTAATAAATAAAGCAATGCATAAAAACAAATGTTTGGGTTGTCCGTCCGTTTGCCGTTGGTATGACGTCAAGGGATGCATGGTACATATACTTTTATGTTTTTTTGTTATTTTAATTCATAAACAATGCATAATCTAACTCAGGCATAGAAAAACCCTTGCTCTCTGAAGACTCTGATCTTATGCCGTCTTAACACATAATTAAGGTCTATGGGCAAGACGTTGCATGGTTTGATAGGTGCAGGCCTGGAAAATCGGTCCGAAATTCTCTACGCCGGCCAAATCACGATTTAAATCACGTATTAGAGCATTTGGAAGTCCGTGAACTTGATGATTTGTAAAAAAAATATTTGGGAAGCCATGCAGAGACTGGGGGCTCGTATTTCTGTGAAATGTGGATGAAATTAGGCCCTAAAATGGCTCTATTTTGAAATGGACTGCGTAGACGTCCGTGTTCAAAATGGCGATGGGCTTCAGGACTGCTTTTAGGGGTGATCATCTTTGGATGGAATTTTCTCCCAAAAGTCATTGGGTAACCCCCAGAAAATTGAACAGAAAACTAAAGATGATGTAATAAGCTTTAATCTCATGTTTGTCTCGGACACCATTGAGAGTTGTGAGTATTTTCCCCAATTTCTGAGGTGGGGGCATTTATCATTGGGGTCTATGGACATGTATTTCCTGGTCTGCAACCTGATACGCGATATAACCCGCCGCGATAATCCGCTGCCGCAAGAGGGCGCTATCACGACCAACAAATATTGCCGACGGATTTGTCAGTAGCAACGTCTAGTTGAAATCCCCCCCCCCCCGAAAAATAGGGGAAATTGGTGCGCATGCGTGACTTGCAGGCAATTACGGTCCATTTTCAGTCCTACACATACTACACACAGCAACAGAGCTGACCAGTGAAGATGTACAAAGGTCTTGCTGCATCTTGTATTGCATTGGGTCATTCCAATATCAGACCAACGCACGCAAGTATATAATTGTTTGCTATCCGGAACCCCCTATTGCCCCTCTTTTGTTTGTACTCGAAACTTTTTAAAAGACCTCCCATATGTTTTGTACACGATCGTAAATTGGGGACCCTTCGGGAATTGGGACCCTATTAATTGTCCTCTATTGTTCAACGCCCCCGACTGAATGCAGAAACAAACTCACTTACCTTAGCTCTTCCGATTTTGATACAAATTGCTGTGCTTGATGTAGGTCCCGATGAGCAATAAAAACCGTTAGCCCGATCTGACCTACTCTGTGCTCAGGGCAGGAACCACACAAAAAATGTACATTTTACTGTATCATGGCTGGACCAAGCCCAGTCTGATGTGGCTTTCTTAGATGTAGGTAGCTCTCCAGCACTGGTTCGTCACTCGTCACTCAAATTAATTGGGATAGCCTGACTGTATGATCATGGAGCTATAAAAAAAAAAAAGGCTCCACGGTATGATCAAGGACAAACCATGTACTGCCACCATATGTACGAACATCATTTATGGTCGTTAGCTGATTGAGAAGCTATTATCTCAGTAGGGTGCTCATGAATGCGAACCCAGGTCGCGAAAGCCACATTAGACTGGGCTTGGTCCTGTATTAATAAAAATACAATGTACCACCCTTTTGGAACAAATATGTCATAACGATGCCAATTTTCATCAAATATATGCACATTTGGTATTAAAATAGTGAGAATTACAGGCTTAAATCAATTGTTTTGTCAAAAACACATTTTGTGAAAAAAAGGTCACCGTGACCTTTAATATGTCACCGTGACATTTGACCCAATTTTTTTATTTATCATTCCGAAAATCAGCAAAATGAAAATGACTTGATAAAGCACGTCTTCGTCAATCAGAATACACTAAAAACTTCCAAATTTACAACTTTATGACAATTTTTTTACAGTCGGTATGTTACAAATGGGTCAATTCATAGACTTTACATTAGCAATGCACTAACACAGCTTACTTTTCTGTTCCAAAGTTTCTACAATTATTCTTGGTTTGCGAATTTCTCATGTTGAGGGCTGATGTGGTCTAACAAGACTCTTACTATAACAATGGCGCACCCAGGATTTGGCTTCGGGGAAGGGGGCGCATACAAAAGAAATTCAATTTTATTTAGAAGTTTGAATTTTTTCAAAACATTAAAAATTGTGACCCTGGTGGCGCCCTTCCAGCTGAATAATTACTTTGTGTTGATCGGAGTTTCTTGCCGCTTTGGCGTTCCATAGCAGCGCACTATGCAATCGTCATAGTTCACACGTACGGGTGCACCCCTGTATTGAAATTCCCTTAGCCAACAGTGCGAATTGCCCGTACTTCAAAATACTTTTAAAAGGGGGGCCTATACTCAGAACTCTCACAGGTGTTTAGGTTGCGCAGAAAACGATGCTCAACAAGGAACAAAATACACAGTACATACTCCAACCCAGAGACTATAATTTCTTCTTGGAAAACCGTAGCCCATTAATTCATAACAACCAGTCAGAGTCATTAAGAGTCGTTAGGTCAAGTTTAAGTCGAGTCGAGTCACAGTGTACGTGTAGTCGAATCGAGTCGAGTAGAGTAAAATATTTAGAGTCTATTCGAGTCACGAATATTTGAATACTGCCCAATATTGAAATATCCCACGCTATAGGTCTGATGTCTGTCTGATGTATGTGTGTCAAGTTTTTTGTAGGTCTAATTAGGGGAGCATATATGGGGGACCCCACCCGTGCACCCCCCCCCCCCCCGCCCCCCCCCCCCCCAACTAACTTTCACCAATTTTTGTTGGGTGCTTTAAACATATAACTAACAATTTTATTGATGCTTTTATCACATTTTGTGGCTGATATGACTTTTTTGTCGATTTTGTTTACCATTTTGGCGGCCATATTGGCCACCATCCTGGCCATCATCATGAATTGGAAGCATGATAGCCAAAAGAGATACCTGAAATGAATTTGAGAGTGTCAAAATCATATTTTACAATTTTATTTATGATTTATCATACTATTAGTCTGATATGTGACTTTTTCCAATTTTTACCAATATGGCGGCCATATTGGCCACCAAATCGGCCGCCTTCTTGAATTTGAAGCATAACAGCAAAAAAATACCATAAATGAGTTTTTTAGGGTCTCAAACATATAACTAACTTTTTTATGCTTTTATCACATTATTTGGCTGATATTATGTCTTTTTTTCCAGTTGGTACCAATTTTGACGGCCATATTGGCCGCCATCTTGGATATCTCCATCGCATCGGATTTTTGTTTACTGTTAACATCCAAAATGTGTTTTAGGACCCTAAAAGGCACCCACAAAAATATGTGAAAGTTAGTTCGGGGGGAGGGTGCACGGGGGTCCCCCATACATACTCAACTAAATTATAGGAGTATATGTGCCGAAGCACAATCTATATATATAAGAGAGATTTACTCGGCCTCCGAGACGATGTTTGCTCCTGAAAGGATTCGAGACCGCGGGCTCCCACAGCGCCAAAATCGCTCCATGTCCGTAGAAAAATGCGGAGGGTGTCTTCCGCCGGGTCGGACACTTCGGGTCGTCCTAATTTTCCCGTACGGACCGGCGATCGATTTTTCGTGACTGCGTTTTGCACAGGAATTTGCCGTCGTGTGCGCTTTCACGTTGACTGCCTGGCCTCCCTCTGTGCTGGCTTTTCTGCGAGTCTAGACTGTGCGAGGTCAGCGGCTTCAACGTAGGGATTCCGTTCACGTGTTCTACTTGGCCGTTCTACAAAAGTGTTCACCAAACGGTAGTATGGGGTGACCTTGATAAAATATTTTTTGTCCATGGTGCGTGGCCATCAAGTGTCCCTATTCTTTCATATGCTTTGCTTGCCGCCCCTGCGCTGAGTGCAACGAATACTCAGAAGGATTACACATTAGTATGCCTTGCGCGGTCTGACCAATCGAAAGTCTACACTGCGTAGTATTTCCGGGCTATGCGTAAAACCGTCGATGGCAACGCGTACTGCAGCCTGCTCCACACCCTGGAAACGAGGTTGAGTCTACGGTGCTCGCTATTTGAAGCACAAGCATGTGACGTGATAGAGTGCCCTGTTGCTTCCATCGTGTGTTAATACAGCTCCATGCTTCCACCAAGGCTGAGCTTTGTTAGTTCGCTGCCCGCCACGTATAATTCAGTGTCGCGTTATAATTTCGGGGGCCTGTTTGTGATCAACGAAGGATCGATGCATTTCTTCAAATATCGCGATTTTTAACGCAGTCACAAAAAAAATCGACGAAAAGTGTCCGATCCGGCGAAAGACACCCTCCACATTTTTCCACGGACGTGGAGCGATTTTGGCGTCGCGGAAGACCGCGGTCTCGGATCCTTTCAGGAGCAAACTTTTCTCGGAGGCCGATAAAAACTTTCTCTGATATAGATGGTTGAACCAACTTGAATAACAGTTGAATCGACTTTTTCCACGCAGACAGTGTCGCAAATTGTAAGAGGTTCAAAGTTTACGTTTGTTGAAGAGTCCAATACTGAAACTTAATTATGACCTTCCTCCATGATTCAGACCGGAAACACTCAACATTTTCATTTCAAATGACACCTTCACGTTTTATTGCATTATGATTTATTGTCAAAACTGTACAATCAGCCTTCGCCTGTGTACTACGGTAACCTTTTCACTACGTTTTCCAAATGCGACTGCCTCACAAAATGCCAATTTAACAGACCAACGGGAACATTTACAGACAGTTGCCATGGTAAATAATTATCATGTGCGTAAATCAACGGGGGACGGGGAACCCCCCCCCCCTCCACCCACATTTTAAAGCGGGGGACATTGTATGGTCCCCCACACTTTTTCTTCCCCGAATAAAAATTGTAGCCTACAATAATGATTCTATTGCTCAGAATACATGTAGCTGATTCAATTACTCCAAACTCAAAACTTTAAAAGATGATCTTTTGCTGAAATTGGTTTTAGTGGTCAGAAATTGCCTCAGATCACACCACAGAAATTGCTTTTCTGTAACTGCATGTCTCCTCAACTATATCCCCCATTTACATTTAAAGGGAATATACATCCTTTGCTTTTGCTGTAATTTTCAGAAATGGATGGAATTGGGGGGTTGGAAATATATAGCAAATATAGTTACACTGACTTTTTTGAGGTTTTGGGTTCGAAAATGCTATAAAAACCAAGAAAAACGATCAATTTCCTGTAGTCTGGTTCCCTGACTCCATATAAGAAGAAACAGAGCAGTTTACATACATTGGGGAATTGTAAGGTCAGGGAACCAGTCTAGCTGGCTCGTACCCGTTCATAGGTTTGTAATCGATTGCAAACAAGTGTGATGGTCAGTTGGGGCCAGTATTTGAAAAAAAGCCAGTTGTTTCCAACGCTGATCGGACGATCAGCGTTGGAAATAGATACAAAAATACCACTTTTCTTGAAAATGACAGTATACCAGGTGCCATGATTTTACAGGATGCTTTACACTGTCATTCACTAACAGTCCAGCAAGGTATTTCAAAATGATTGGTAGTTTTAGTTTTTGATGTTTGCAAATGTTGTATTTTCCCTTTAACTCCCCATATTTTCATCCCCAACACTACGCCCTACCCGATCTATGATCGGGTTAATCAGCTTGTATAAAATATCAACGGTTCCAGTTCCGATTCAGCTTTTCCAAAGGGGGGAGGGTCGTGAAATCTAACAAGCAGTAAATGGTGAAGGTAAGTTGTACAGTCACGCCGAAGCGCAGCCCATGGAGGGGGGGGGGCATAATGTGCGTGAAAAGTAATGCGAGCGCGCGGCGAGAAACCGTACAAGCGTGGCGGGCAACGGAAATGTGGATTCTATTTGCTCTGTCTGCGATTTAAGGCAATATCTGGCAAATTGAAGGCAATTTTTTTTTAGCAATAGATCATCTTTTAAACATCATTTTTGAGTTTGGATTCATTGAATCAGCTATCCTGAGTTATGATAAAATCAAACTGTAGGCTGCAATATTTATTCAGGGTTAAAAAAGTAGGGGGGAGGGGACAAATAACATATAGGGTTCCTCTCGCAATTCTTGGTCCCGTGTTTATTTTTATATTTTAGTAAAAGTATGACAGACCCGCAATGTTAATTGTCATGTGCAAATAATACAAGCAGGGCTATCAGGCGCGGATCCGGGGGGGGGGGGGTTAAAATAAAACCCAGCTCTGTCCAAAAAAAAAAACTTCATACAAATTCCTAAAAAAATAAGTAGAAACCCCCCCCCCCTGCTGTGTCAAGCACAAAAAAAATACACTGGTATAATGTCTGCCTGTTCAAAATACGGCACACCATTCTGTAATCTAGTGTTAATAATTGTCGGATTTGAACAGCGCCCCCTATTGAAATATGGTACCCCCCCCCCCCCCCCCCCCCCCCCCACCCACCCCACCCAGTTTTTGATTTTACGGAGGCCAAGAGTCCGGAGAATTTTTTTTTTTTTTTTTTTGCTGATGAAACCCCCCCCCCCTCCCCGCGAAAATTCCTGGATCCGCCCCTGGCTATGGTCTGACGTAAACTGCCAGATTCATTTTGTCTCCCCCTCCCCTTAATATTGTTCGCAAAGTTTTGCTTTTATTTTTGGGACTGTAGTGTTATTAGCCTTCATTTCGAGTCGAGTCTTTTGATGAGGGACTCGAGTCGAGTCGACCCGCTACAGTTAAACACAATGTACTTTGTTATATCGGGATAACCCAACAACAGAATTCGAGGAAATTTCCAGAAACGTAAGGTCGTGAGTACACCACTAAGAATACACTACATCCTGACCATGACTAGTCCGATAGGACTCTACGAATCGCCTTTTTGAACGGCGATGGTCGGTCGATAGTAGGGTCCTAGGATCATAAAGTACGTGGCGGTATCAATAACCTCTTTTGACCATTTTCACTCCTACCCCCTATCAAAATCTTCAGATTTAACATCCAAAACAGTCCTCAAACTGCTTGATGCGCCCCTGTAGGCTTCAGTGGAAATTGAAAATACAAATGTGGATACCTTTTGGAAGAAAAGAGAAATTTCACCTTCAATTCGAGAAACATCCTTGTCGCACACGCCTCGTTTTGAATTTTGAATTCAGAAAAAAATGACTGGCATCAGACAGACAAATCACAGGGCACTTTGATTGGTCGCCATGGCGATCAATCCAGATGCTATTTTGCCATGTTGTGGAGGGATCGTTTTTCAAGGTGCCAACTTTTCCGCTTTGGGGAAAATAGGAGTCGTCTTCTTTGGGACAGAATATCTCGAAAAGTCAATGGTCAACCCACCAAAATATGAAAAGAAAATGAACAAAACTACCCCCCCCCTCCAAAAAATTGCGTTCTGCCGGCATTGTCTGACCTATACCAATGCATGGAGAATTCTGTTAAAAGAAAAATGATAACTATAGATCGCCCGATTTGGTCCAGTAGTTTTTACTGGACCAAATCGGGCGATCACGTAATCATGTAGACGAGACGTACAATTTTGGGCTCTTCAACATTTGATATACGATCACAATTTCCAGCTTCTAAACCTGGTCTCAGCTACGAATCGCCGACGATTAGTGTCTGATGTCACCTACTGCCTACTTGGATCAACGTCATCAGGGCCAAAATGCCGAGAAAAGGGGCAAAATCACCGGGCAGATATCAATATAGTTACAGCAATATTTGTTTTTCTTCTTTCCTTGATGTTACAAGATAGATCCAAATTTTTCGTGTTCACTGAATCAACTTTATAGTAAAGCATTCACACTGTACACGTGGTTATAATAGTTTTAAAATATATTGTATTTATAATATTTGCTTAACACCTATGCATTATTCAAATAATGTTTTATCTCACTGTATTGAATTTTATTGTATTTGTAATGTATTGTACAATTATACATGTTTGTAGTCATTATTTATTGTATGCAGGGCCCAAATGGAAACCAGTTTTAAACTGTTTGGGCATACCCTGGGTAAAGAAATGGAATAAATAAATAAAGAAATTCCAACGCTTTGCCAGAAAAAGCGCTTACCGACCTCCACCGAGGTCAAGCTGACATCAACAAGCGCATCACCCTGATGGAGAGTAACATCAACGAGTCGATCCAATTCGAAAGCCGGAGAATTTCCGATCTTGAGAAGAAGGTGAAGGAGCTGGAGAAATTGTGCCAACATGCCAGTACAATAGATCAACAGCTGGCTGACCACAATGAAATGCTCAACAAACTCGAACGCTTCAGCAGACGTAACAATGTCAGAGTTATCGGCTTTCCACAAGAAAAAGATGAAGACTGCCTAAGACTGACCAAGAATCTTCTTCGAGACAAGTTTGATCTGACTGACGTTAAGATTGAATGAGCCTATCGTGATGGCCCCAAGATTCCTGGTGAGCCCAAACATCTTCTCTTCAAATTGAACTGCTACCAGGATAAGCTTGCAATCTTGCGGCACTAGCGACAGGCCCTATCAGAGGAGACCTTCTTCTGCGTAGAGGACCTGACTAGACAAGATCTGCAGGAGAAGCGTAGGTGGAAGGCTGAAGTGAGCAAGGCATACCGGGAAGGTAAAAAGTACCGTTTCTATGCTGGTAAATGGCGTGGTCACGGAGGTGCTCCAGCAGTCTTTTCCCGACAATAACTGCCCCTTCTTAGGCCATTGTATGATTAAACACCCTGCAATTTTCTCACTGGTCTGCGTTTGAAGATACATACAATGTATGCATGTTACCGCTCCTGTCACACAATGCATGTTTGTATCTTTAATAACACATTTTCGCACATAATTTGGTTATTTGTTTTCCTTGCAGATTAAAGTTGCTTACGTTTTCATTGATCTGTTTATATTTTCATAAGTTCCTTTCTTTTTTTTAATTATGTCGTTTTTGCTTGTGACTCATCTTTAATTTGTTTTGGTGGGTTTGTTTTTTTTTTGGGGGGGGGGGTTTCCTTGAGGCCTGTGCAGCTGCTTCACACGTACCTGTTCCATTTATCATGTGGCCTTCGAGTTTACTTTTGTTTACTTTAATGTTGATTTTACATATGCTGTTTACTTTTGAGCTTATTGTTTTCGTTGTTTCGTTCATGGCTGGCTTAATTTTTTTCTTTTTCTTTTTGTTCACTTTTACTTAGTTTGGCGCATACTGAGGTTTTTTTTTCGGCGTATCAGCTCGATTCATTTGCCCACGTTTCCTTATACTACAAAGTGCTTTTCTTTTGTGTTTTCTTGTTATTGCAATCCCTCGTACATTAATGTAATTGTTTCTGTTGTCTATGTGATTCGTTTGTGTATTTTGCTTGAATGTTTAACCAAAATAGTGCTGATGATTAGATTAATGTTAATGAAGATGGTAGTTTGGCAGATAATGACAATTGCTCGTATTATGATACTGATGGTTTTAATCAGTTAAGCAACACACCGGGTGATTTTTCTATTTTCTACTTAAACACCAGAAGTCTCTGTAAACATTTTTTTTGATGTCCAGGATTACCTTTGCTCCCTTACCTCTTCTTTCTCTGTATATGGCTTCACTGAAACGTGGTTTAAAGAAACTCCTCCTGCCTATATTCACATGAACAATTTCCATCTTGTTCACTCATCACGGTGTAACCGAGTAGGGGGAGGAGTTGCCCTTTTTGTCAGTGACTACCTGAACTTCATCAAAAGAGACGATCTCATGTCCTCTTGTGATGACTTTGAATGTGTGTTTATTGAGATCCAGCGTGATGGTGCTTGTAATCTTCTCATTGGTAATGTTTACAGAGCTCCTGGCACATCACAATTTTTTTCCCATTCATTTGATATTTGCCTCAACAAGATCACGAATGAAAAGAAGCTGTGTTATATAATGGGTGACTTCAATCTTGACTTGACGAATTATTCCACTCATCAGCCTACAGAGGATTTTGTGAATTCTTTTTATGCCTACGGTCTTCGTCCATTGATAGATAAACCTACTCGTATCACACCCCACAGCTCCACTCTTATCGACAATATCCTTACCAACAATAACACCAATATTTCTGCCTCAGGTATACTTTATGCTGATATCTCTGATCACCTTCCCCTTTTCCAGATTACTTCTGACTGTTTCCAAGGTCATCATCCTTCCCCAAGTACTTACATCGCAAGGGACATCTGGAGCGCTACACTCTCAGCTTTTAAAGCCAGAGTTGTAATGACTCGAGTCAATGCCTCGACTCGAGTCCGACTCGAGTCACAATTTTGGGTGACTCGACTCGACTCCAGTCCCTAAGGGTAAATGACTCGACTCGACTCGATTCACTGCGAGCAAATGACTAGTCTAGGGGCTAGACACTGTTCCTGTTTGCTACGCCGATAACCCGCCACCGCGATAACCGGCCACCGCGAGAGGGCGCTATCACGACCAACCAATATCACCCACGAACCTGTCAGAACAACGTCTAGGGTACTTGCTTAAATTTCCCCCCGAAAAAGTGGGGAAACTAGTGCGCGTGCGTCAATTGTGTATGTAATTTTCTCTTCACGCACGCGCACACACGAAACAGATCTGCCATAAAATTGCACAATAGTCTGGTAGCTCGCTATATACTACAGGCTGGAAGTTTCGGACATACAGTGGGCAATTGTCTGCTGTCGGCCGAGCCGCGGGTTGCCAGCCGGCCGTGTACGGCGCCGGGCCCGCCTGGGGTAGCATTGCAGTACGCTCGCGCTGTTTGGTTCGTAAAATGGCACACACGCACACCCATTCTGGAATTTGTATTCCTGTGGAGACATTTCTTTGTTCTCGTGTAGTAAAGTTTTCGAGTGTGAAATTGAAGTTTCAAAATGCTCTTATTTTAACCAGAATTAATTTCCTGGGCTGAAATTTGGACTAAATATCCCTTTTCTAAAACTCTTCCATTTGCGACGGATCAACCTACCTTGGAAATTCCTAGTTTTTGAGTAAAATCCATATATCTATTTCGTGAAATTCTTGTGGAGACGTATTCATCTATAGAAATGTTCTTGTGGAGACGTATACAATCTTTTGTTCCCTATTGTGTTCATGTCTCCGTAAGGTAGTAAATTCCAGCACACACGTACACATGCACCATAACATGTATCATTGCTCTATGCATGTATACACACATATTGTACATGTACATCATGATTCAATCCGCGGGATATATACGGCGCGGTATGGCACGTCAGGGGATCAGACAATGAATAAGCATATATTTCGGGTAATTATGCAACATATATAATACGCGCTACATATATCAGGCAAAGCTGATGCGCGAGCATTACACAACCAATAGCAAGTGGGACGTTGTTCTGACAGGTTCGTGGGTGATATTGGTTGGTCGTGATAGCGCCCTCTCGCGGTGGCCGGTTACCGCTGTGGCGGGTTATCGGCGTAGCAAACAAGAACAGCGTCTAGCCCCTAGACTAGCAAATGACTTGACTCGACTCGAGTCCCTCATCAGAAGACTCGACTTGACTCGAGCGAAGGCTAATAAGACTCGAGTCCCAAAAATAAAAGTGCAACTTTGCGTAAAGTATTTGCAACGACTTACGGTGCAAAATTTATGCTCACTTTACTTTGCGAATAGCAGTCATGTACAAATATACAACGTGTCACAGACTCCCATCTCATGGTTCTAGAACGCACAAAATACTATCCAGGAACCAGATTTGTAAACACATTTTCTAATACGCTGTTTTATCATTGGTTTTGTGCGATATATTATAAAGCTCTTGGATTCGAACGCTGGCTAAACTTATGGCCTCCTTTTATACATTTTGGTATATAGTGTTCAAATAATCGTGACTTGAATTGACTCGAGCTAAATATTTGACTCGACTCGACTCGACTCGACCTTTTGACCTAATGACTGACTCGAGTCACTTCTTTAAAATGACTCGACTCGACTCGAGTCACTTCTTTAAAATGACTCGAGTCGACTCGAGTCACAAAAATCAGTGACTCGTTACAACTCTGTTTAAAGCTGACATTGAGCACAGAGACTGGAGTGAAGTCTACGATTGCGCCAATGCGGAGACCGCATATGACGCCTTTCTCAATCGATTTACTGTTCTATACAATCACCATTTTCCCACTCAAGTAAATCACCATTTACTTGTAACAAAAGTTGTTGGTAAAAGCAAGAAGAATCAGCCATGGATGTCCCGGGGAATACTGAAGTCCTGTAAATTTAAACACAAGCTGTATAAACGCTTCCTGCGTAATCCTACAATGGCAAACGAACAGAGATACAAAACGTTCCGTAATCGTCTCACTCAAGTCATTAGAATGGCAAAGAAAAACCACTACGCCAGCAGGTTCACCAATGCAAAGAAGGACGTCAAAAGCACATGGCGTGAGATCAATAATATCTTGGGCAAGAACAAGAAGGATGATCTTCCTGATAATTTCCTCAACGCTATTCAGTCTATTTCTAATCCTTCCGCTATTGCTGACACCTTCAATTCTTACTATTCTTGTATCGGATCAACGCTGGCTAGCAGGATTCCTTCCACCGATGCTCACTTCACAGATTATCTGCAGGATAGAAATACCTCTTCTTTATTTCTTTCTCCCACCGATCCTTCTGAAATCTCACAAGTTGTTCATGTACTTAAAAATGCCAGTTGTGGGTTTGATGATATCCATTCATCAGTAGTTAAATCCTGCATTCCCTTCATCTCTCATCCTCTTGCGCACATTTTCAACCTGTCTATCCTTACTGGTGTCGTTCCTTCTAATCTAAAGATAGCGAAGGTAACTCCAGTTTTTTAAAACTGGTGACCGCCGTGACTTTTCCAATTATCGGCTTATCTCCGTCCTTCCATGCTTCTTAAAAATACTGGAAAAGCTGATCTATAAGCGACTTTCTCTCCAAACTTTCTCTCCAAACACCAGCTTCTTTATGATCATCAATTCGGCTTTCGGAATAAGTATTCCACAGATATGGCGCTTATCCATCTTGTTGATTACCTCTCTAGCTCTCTCTCTGATAAACTACACTCTGTTGGTTTATTCATTGATCTTTCTAAGGCTTTCGACACGATTGACCATTCCATTCTCCTATCAAAGCTTGAGTATTACGGAGTTAGAGGCGTCGCTCTTCAGTGTTTGTTGATTACCTATCAAATATGAGACAGTAAAAAACTGCAATTCTTCTCCCATGACAATCCACTATGGCGTGCCGCAAGGCTCTATCCTTGGCCCTTTGCTGTTTCTTCTATATACGTTAATGATCTTCACTGTAGTTCTCCTCTCTTGTCTTTTATCCTTTTTGCCGATGACACTACTATTCTCTTCTCACATCCAAACTTTGCTTCACTGATCAACATCTTGAATTTTGAGCTCGTTAAAATTTCATCATGGTTCCAAGCGAACAAGCTCTCCCTTAATTCCTCTAAGACTAAGTATATGATCTTCAGTAGGTCATCCAACTCCAGTCAACATGAAGCTGTGAAGATAGATGGGTACACACCTGTAAATCGATCCGCCAAGCTCATGAATAAAAGTTATACCCTCAAAATATTCTATATTAGAGAGTTCTGAGCGCCGTAAAATTGGGGAATTGAAGAGATATGGTAGTGAACCTCTAGCCCGGACTTGGGGCTTCCAATTCTGAGCATTTTGGATGCTATTGGGCTCGAAAGTGGCGCTATTTTGCCATGTTGTGGAGGGATCGTTTTTCAAGATGGCTACTTTTCCGCTTTGGGGAAAATAGGTGTCGTCTTCTTTGCGTGAAAATATCTCGAAAAGTCAATGGTCAACCCACCATAAATTGAAAAGAAAATGAAAGATGACACATTGATCATCATTTTTCTGTGCAGCTTGAATACCTGTGAGAGTTTTGAGTATTTTTAAAAGAATTTTGAAGTACGGGCATTTAGCACTAGTGTCTATGGGAGTTTATTTGCAGGTATGCACCCAGATGGTACTGCCTGTAACGCAGGCGCACATTGTCAAACTGTAGTAGATTTACCTTTGACCTTGGTTTCATAATTTATTCATTAAATCTGTAGACGTCACCTAGCGATGCACTGTTTATCGGAGTGCGCGCCCAAAATGTATACTTTCCAGGTCACTTTAAGTGTGTCATGCAATCTGTACATGTACAACGTGTTCACGTGTGCGGGTTTAGGCACACGGTGCGGTGTTAACTACAACGGCTCGTATTTAGCTTCGCCAGACATTATTGTTTTTGTGAAGACATTTTGTCCATGTCAACATGACTTAATGTACATGCAGTTACCGATTTGTAGTTGCAGTTCTGCCGCTGGATAGCCGGTTATCTCGGCAGAGTCGTAAGTCCATATTTTTAGTTTATAAGTCTGATTGTTTTAGTCTAATTTCTTGCCAAATTGTGGACAGTTTTTAATGATGTGCTTTGTAACGCTGGGTTATGTACGTTGCATTGTATCCTTGATTTATTGTAACACGGACACTTCAGAATTTATGTCAAAAACATTTTATTGATTTATACACAGATTAAACGGGAAGTCAACACCCCAATTGGGGACAGGCAAATTTGTGTCACGTGTCATCTGTCATATTTGGGTGCGTCGATGACCACAGAGAAAGGCTATTCCGTCAGCAGTCGCGCAGAAACTGCAACACTGCCATCTGTAAAGTTCATTCCACGAAATTCCTTGGTGTCATTATCGATGATAAACTCTCCTGGTCTCATCACATAGCCTCCGTCTCTAATGTAATAAGCCGCAACACAGGTGTACTCTCCAAGCTCCGCTCATTTTTACCTTCCACCACTTTATTCACGCTATATAACACACTGATCCTTCCCTATCTGAACTACTGTAACATCGTTTGGGCACGCACATCAACAAATAAACTCCATTCTTTAATCAAAGTCCAGAAAAGAGCAATTCGCATTTGCACCCTAGCTGTCTCTCCCCCGTGACCACACTGCATCTTTGTTCGCCAAATTACGCACACTAACACTCATCCATATTAATAAACTTCAAACAGGTATCCTCTTGTATAAATTTACCAATAATCTAGCTCCTTCCCGGCACATTCTCATCGTACTTTAATAATATATATTCACCAATATCACACCAGATCTCACAAAAACCTGTATGTACCATTCACTCGCACTTCCTACTCGATGAATACCCTACGCTTCTATGGACCACGTCTCTGGAATGGACTTGACCCACTTATCAAATCTCAATCCTCTGTAGGCAGATTTAAAAATCATTATAAGACGCATGTGCTCGCCCATTATATTTCATAGCTTCTCCGCTTCTTCGTTTCTCTCAGTTTAATTTGCCTGCTTTTTACCTCTTGCTTTGCTTTTTATTTATCTTGTCATCTCTGCCGCTGCTCCTCTATTGTTCAATACGCTTCCGTTATTATTATTGCACTTTTGTAAATTATCACATTTGTTTGTCCTTTTCTCTAATTGTTTGTTTGTGCTATTTTTTATTCTAAACGTTCGTCTACCGTGTGAGTTGTTATGTATGTGTACATGTGTGCATGTTATATGTTAAAAGCTTCGGCTTTTGTCAGCATGCTTCCATCAGTATAATTTTACATTATTTTGTATTATAATCAAATGTTGTGAAAAGATGGAAATAAATGTTCTTGAAATTAAAACAATTTGAATTGTTCTGGAGCCTAATATACATGTATTGTGAAATAGTCGAGAGTCATTTTGTTCGATGAACTACTCAACCGCGCCCGCGAATTTGACTTTATTTGACAGAGGGATTAAGATGAAAGATGTGCTTCACAAAATATGCTCTGCAGCAATAACTGCTGGACTGAATCGGAAGATCTTGGAATTGCGTAGATTACTTCTTTCCAACCAATCCATTCCAATCTATGCACAGCGTAATGCTTGCAGCGATCCTGCGTTCCCTCACAGAGCGCGAAGCTTACCACGAAGTCTTCGACACACGCTTATAGTGTGCAGCACGTTGTCAGTTAGCTATTATATAGCGCGCAATGCATGTAGCACTCGATCACTGCTATTCAACACGTACCGCCATTGGACATGTACTTAGGACTTCCCGGAGTCGATGCGAATTCCCCTTACACACCTTACCCCTGCAAACCGACCGACATTGACCCTGAGCATTAAGCGAATGTGGCTCGCTAAAACCTACCCGTGTATTCACCCCATAGTGACCCTGAACACCCCAGCGAGTGTGTCCCGCTAATCAGCTCGCGTAGAAATTCTCACTTGAATTAGTTCACTGCACCCATCTGGGCCTCTGTCCGAAACACAAAGCTCCCACACATAACCCACACGTATAAAGTGTGCCCTCTATTGAGATGTAAAAATTCCTGAATAAAGTAGACAATAGTGTGTGTAAGATATTGTATCTTATCTGACTCTTTATTAATAATGTCTTCCACCCAAGAGAGACATTACAAGTATTAACCGGTCATAAGAGCTTCGACATTGCTGAAGTCCATATCACAAATAACCATAAGGTGTTTATTCGATACAATTTACAAAGTGTAAATTGAAGTTAAAGACTTAATTTGATTCCGTTCACATTAAAGACCTTATTTTGTAGAAAATATTTGCTGATTGGTCCGTCCAAAAATTCCCGGCGAGCATTATAAGCGCTCTCCGTTCCAGTGATAACATTTCAGTTTGTTTTGTATAAACACCCTATTTTGTAATAAAATTAGAACAATTGTAATTCTGTATATTTGTTATTGTTTGCAGAAATGTAGCAACAAACACACCCAAGGATGCAGTAAGGTGCCTACAACGTTCACGAGTTCACAAAGTGGCAGAAACGTGCCGAAACGTTGTAAGAACGTGCCTACTAAGTGAAATTATTATTACGTGTATTACGAACGCAACACGCTACATTCAGATTTGCTTTTGTGATAAGTTTGAACAATCCAAAGTGACGTCATAATGCCGTTATTGGCTGATTGTTTACGAACTTTTGATTTATTAAGATGTTTTAATTACATATTTTGACACTGTGTTTGATCAGACCGACACCCAACTTGGCGCATACCAAGAAGTGCAAGAACGCATAGTATATGTGCGCACAGACGAGTTACGTAATGTTGACTTCATCACGGGTCATGTGACGTCATGTTAAAGGAGCATTAAAAACATATCGAGAGAAATAATGGTCCGATTGAGTTGAAACTTTGTACATACATAGTCAGGGACGTGTTATAGATGTAATGGAAGTAGCGTCATGATGACGTCATAATGGGTCATGCATGTGACGACATCTATTGCATCTTCAAAGTCCTTTACGAAGATAATTACAACTCTCCGATTGGCTGTATGTTTGCCGTATATGGAGATTAAAAGAAAATAGTTTTGTCTTTGAACAAAGTTAATTGTATTCGGGTGACGTTATCATCGGATTTGTATTTCAATCCCGTAAAGCGGCATAGTTTGTGTCGGCGCAGCTCGTGATTAAGCCCGCGGTTCATCTGACCGTCGGCGCGATTTAGCACCGCGACTCGGCCCGAATATGGTGGATGGTGCCCGAATCACACTTTTTTCACTCGCATAAAAAGTAGCCCCGCTAATTTCTTTCGACTCCGTGCGCACGGGACGAAAACACGATTTTACTTCTTTATTTTTAATAGCAAGAAAGGGTAGGCTGGGTAGTATTTACCTTCGACGATTTTGGAGCCTTATCTCAAGAAATAAGCAACAAATCCTGGAGAAATTGAGAAGACCATATATGCGCAGGCGTACATTAGTGAAAAAGAGGTTTAGATATGGCCAGTCAGTGCGCAGCCTACTCGATAATGATCCACACAGCGAGATTTTATTTGCAGCGCGTGGACTGTCTCGGACCGTTCGAGACTGCACGAGGTTTTGAGAGCGTTCGGTGATACCCCTTGGTAAAGGGACAGGAAACCCGTTTCGTAGCAGTAGCTGACTAAAATGGAGTGGATTCTGAAACTACGATAATTTCTGCGCCGGTTGATTTTTGCTGATTATTATATAACCCCGACCTCAATTAGTTCTGAGGTTACTGAACATATATTTGACTATATATACATTTACTATTTCAGTTTTCATTGTGTTCCATTTAATAGCCTAGTTTAATTTTTCCTGCTCCTTTCTTTTAATTTCCTTTTCTTTTCTTTTATAATTATTTGTATAAACTTTCTCCATTTTTTATTGTTAGTATATATTCAATTTATACCGATAGTTTATTTTCCTGTTGTTGGATGTGTTCTGAGGGGCAATTGACTGCCTCAGCAGAAAATCCCCTCGAACACCATTTGTGACCTTGCAATAAGCTTGCTGGCCTGGTTTTCTCTGGGGAGTGCCACGCTGGACCAAACAAAATTTGGATGGTCAGAGTGACTGCATGTACATGCATATTGGCCATTTCTCTCCTTGCCATATCACCATTTAACAAGCCAGTGATTGAGGTCATACATGATTTAATGATATCTTCCAGGAATTTGAGGAAGACATGATGAGTTTAAGTTAGTTGTTCCGATATTTACGACTGCTTTATTTTTCAACCATGATATAAAACATTGGATATGTTTCGCTTCGAATTTTGGTGTGTATGATAATTGACAATTGATTAGTTCTTTATAATTATATTATTGTAGAAGTAGGGTGCATTTTTTGCTTGTTGATTATTCTATTTGCATCAGTATGAGCATGATAGATCCCAAGAATAAGAACATTACCGTCCTTGGGTAATAAGTGAGAATCATGAAAATTCTTCATAAGGATTAACTTCTTTATTGAAAAGTTTATGATCAACTTTGATGCTTCAGTTAATTACATGTATGTCCATTGTGTTGGATATGATCAACACTTGCAAGTATTAGCTTTGTGTTGCGATAAAGATTGAGAGTACATTTACTTTAATTTTATTAAAGATTTTGTTCCATGCTTTATTGGAGAAACAAGAACAACTTTCCTCCACCTGTAAAGTTTGGGAAGCTTGTACGTCTCAAGACCAAATCAATTGAAAATGGCCTTGTGCAGTGGGCCAGTGGCTGCGCCTGGTTTTATTAGTCTGCAAGGGCAGATTGTTTCTGCTTATTGACAACTGATTTATTGTAAGAAAGGAGTTTCCTGTCACCCTAGTTTATGGTAGTACTGAGGATGTTTAATAAACTCCATAATTTGATTATAAGGTCCGCCAGTATGTTGGTAAATATCAATTTTGATTATGGCGTGGGCCACTCTCTGTTATAGGACCAGAATTTGGCAAAGTGCTGGAGTGTCCTTCACCAGCCGTCTGCTAGACTGGCCTAGTCCACTCAGTGCTGCAGGAACACCGCTGTGTCCCATGGTCCTACTGTGCTACCAGTAAACAAGATGAGTACAGCCTAGATGATCAGCCAATGAAGCTGATCATCGTCTTCCCGAGCCTTGGAGCTTCTGTGAAGAACTTTGATATTAGATTTTGGCGCCTTTTTATTTTTTTTTATGAGCTCAGTTTGTTTTAATCTTTTACTCACATTACTTAATTTTGCCTTTGATTCTTGCTTGTGTTTTTTTTTTATTGTTTCGTGTGCATATTTGAAGTTTTACCATTTATAATCTTGTGATATTTTCTTTGCCTACTATTAATTAATCAACTAAGTTCTGTGCATGCAAAATCTTAAAATGTAAATCAGTGTATTCTTTCAGAGGGGATCAATACTCGAAATTGGTTCCTGCTTGATGAAGGTGAACCACGGGTTACAATTACAAGCTTAAAGTTATAAATAAGCGATGTGAAATGACAGGTGATTCTTGAACATTTTCGACGATGCCTGTACTTTTTTGGTGCTCCTGACTGTTTTGGGGATATTTGGGGACAAATTTCGTCACTTTCTGGTAAGTTGAAGAGTTACGCTTTCGAACCATACCATTCCCAGAAACCGACCAAACTTGCTTAAACTGACGTTCTGTTAGGTCGCCATAAGTTTGTTAATTATTTTAGTCGGGCCAGGTTGGTTTCGGTATTGCGTTTTAAGTCTTCTAATTGTGTTGAGTCAGTTCAACCCGAAATAAAACCAAACAGGAAGAAATGTTGCAACCTGAGGCCACTTTTTTTCATAAATTTCCAATGTTGTTAGAAAATACTTAAAATTGTCTTGACTCTACATAGACTTAATTGTACACAATCATGGAAGTGGTGTCAGGTTGCAACATGTTTTCCGTTGGTTTTCCTTAAATTTTTGTCGGGTCGGATCAGGTTGGTTTTAGGGAGTTCAAATTGGTTTCCGTTCGGATTCCGGCTTACAAAATAATGTTTCGGGATGGTTTGGCCTGGTCAATCTGACCGGACACATCACTAGACCGAAATCCTTATTTTTTGCAAGCCTAAATTCAAAGACGTGTTGTCAACAACCCACAAATCAGGCGTCAAGGATTTTCATGGCATGTTGTATTCAGATCATGTATAAAAAGAACCCTGAAGAATCAATTCAATCATTGCTGAATTTCCACTTTCTTTTTTTTCAATTAAGTCATTTTGTGAGTGTGCTGTATATTTAAAAAAACAAAAATATGATGAAAATGTCTGCAAACAGCTATTAACTGCACTCTAAACAAAGTTTGTAAAGATTGTAAAGATTTGTGTAATTGTTTGCATATTTAACTATTATTGCCGAGGAATGGAGCAGTTCAATGGCCTTGTTATTGTCTTAGAATGAGTTGCTTGTGGGAAAGCTTGGGTAGGGAATTTATTTTATAAGCTCGTGAAATAGAGCTAGAAAGTGTGTACATGTACATTAACCTCGCACTTTGCAGAAAGTTTGGCTTGCATGTATTTTTAAGTTCATTTTTTTAAGTTGCTTTATATTTATAATTAAGTCATTCTATGTTTTCAGAAACTTTCTATTGTAAGCAATGTTTGTAAGTGTAAGTGGTTCAAGTTTCCAGGGTTTTAGTAATATGTTTTGGGGGTTTGGTTGATGGAATAATGGAATACACACGATGTTGGTCGTACAGCGACTTTATTCTAACAATCGAACAACTAGACTACCGTAATTACACGAGAGAATTCGGAGACATGTGTCTCGTTTGATGGTTGAAAGAAGAGTGAGCGAAGAAAGTAATAAAGGAGAGTGAGTGAAGAATCTAATAAGTAAGGTGGGGCTGACTATCCAATTTAAAAGCAATAAAAACTAGAGACCAAAGGAATGTACTAATGGACTTTGTGGCTAGGTGATAAAATGTGGTAAGAGGGACAAAGTAATAAAAGTGGGGCTTGGCTCAGTAATAGTAAGCAATCAATTAGGGAGATTGATACCATAGGGTCATAACTTTTACCCACCACTGGACTGTTGCTGGGGGCTATGTACGAGGGGTTAAAAGTTCACAAATTAAGCTATAATTATATGGAAGAAAACGCTACAGGAGCCCCCTTCCAGTGAGTGAGAAGTAACAAAAATTGATAAAACACTTAAGAACGAACGAATGTGACATAGCGTTTGGGCCAATGAACTGTGCGGCCTGAGCGGGTTGTACGAGGAGGTGGAATGTCTGAGGTTGGGAATGGGATAGAGTGGTTGGGTTTGGGAAGAGCAGAATTCGTAGCATGACCTATATCCAAATGGGCAGATTTAAGGCGATCTATGCTTACTGTGTCCTGACGATTGTTCAGTTCAATGACGAAATGTTTAGCTGATCGACTGAGTACTTTGAAAGGTCCGTCGTAAGGCGGTTGTAGAGGTTTGTGCACTGCGTCACGACGAACGAAAACATGAGTGCATGTCTGAAGTTCCTCGGGAAAATGCACTGTGGGACGCTGCTGTGCGCGGGTTGTTGGCGGCTGAAGATCCTGCATGGCGCGTTTCAAGCGATGAACATAGTTCGTAGGCTCTAAGGCAGTGGTATCAGTGGTGTTGTCAACAAATTCGCCAGGCAGGCAAAGTGTGGTGCCATAGACGCGTTCGGCAACACAGTGACCGAAATCAGACTTGACCGCAGTTTGGATTCCCAAGAGAATCAGCGGCAAAGTCTCTGTCCATAGGCTTGCGTCTGGTTGTGCCCGTAGTGATGACTTCAGTTGGCGATGAAAACGTTCCACTAGTCCATTCGCTATTGGGTGATAGGCTGTGGTACGTATGCGGGCGGTACCAAGCAGATTTGTGAGTGCGCGAAAAAGTGCGGATTCAAACTGGGCACCGCGATCAGTGGTGATAACCGATGGAACACCAAATGAGGCAACCCATCGCGTTACAAAAACACGAGCGACTGTTTCAGCTGTGATGTCAGGTAGAGGGATGGCTTCTGGCCAACGTGTGAAACGGTCAATACAGGTCAACATGTATACACATCCATTGGATGTGGGTAATGGTCCAACAAGATCAATGTGAACATGCGAAAATCGGGCATCTGGTAAAGGTATGGCGATGGACCTTTGAGCGCTGACACTGTATGCACGATTTTGCCCATTGTCGCACATCTCGGTAAACACATGGCCAAACGTAGCGGACCGTGATGAGGCGTTGCGTGGCGCGAATTCCAGGGTGAGATAGGGAGTGTAGAGCGTCAAACACTGCACGACGCATCTCCACTGAAACACGTGGACGTGCGTTTCCAGTAGAAATGTCACAAGTTAATGTAATGTCACATGATGGTAGGGGAACTTGTTTAAACGTGAGCGAGGATGACGATGTGCGCAAGCGTTGAAGTTCCTCGCTGGTGTTCTGCAATTCCGCCATTTTGTGGAAATCGATGAGTGCAGTATGGTCCGTGCGAAGAGCATTTAGTTCGACACGAGATAGGGCATCTGCGGCAGGGTTATCTCCACCTTTAACATGTCTGATATCACAGGTAAACTGTGAAACAAAATCGAGGTGGCGAATTTCGCGAGGGGAGTGTCTGTCCGTTGTGGTGCCGTGAGCATATGTGAGTGGTTTGTGGTCCGTTAGCACATGAAATTGGCGACCCTCGAGTGAGTGACGAAAATGGCGGATGGCAAGGTATATATGGCCAAAAGTTCGCGACCAAATGTGCTGTAACGTGTCTCTGCTGGTTGAAGTCGCTTTGAGAAGAAAGCGAGTGGTTGCCATGCATTGTCAATTCGTTGTTGAAGAACAGCTCCCACTGCGACATCCGAAGCGTCCGTCATGACGCAAAGAGGCGCGTCTGGATTTGGATGTGCAAGGAGAGTGGCGTTAGCGAGGGCAACTTTGATAGCGTGAAATGAAGCGGTGGCAGAGTCATTCCAAGGGAGTGGTGCCGACTTCTTTCCGGCATTAGAAAGTAGATCGGTGAGTGGTTGGAGGACCTGGGAACACTGGGGAATGAAACGGCGGTAGAAGTTGACGAGACCGAGAAATTCCCTGAGTTTGGTGAGAGTTGTTGGTTGGGGAAAAACACGGATAGCACTGACCTTTCCAGCAAGTGGTTGCACTCCGTGACGGTCAACGTGATGTCCAAGGAATTCCAGTGACTCTGTGCCAAACAGACATTTCGCGGGGTTGATGATCACGCCGTATTGTTGGAGGCGGTCAAACAGAAGGCGAAGATGCGTTTCATGTTGATCGGCATCAGTACTGGCAACTAAGAGGTCATCGATGTAGGCATAACAAAAGTCCCAGCCTCTTGTTACTTCATCAATGAAGCGTTGGAACGTTTGGGCGGCGTTGCGCAAACCAAATGGCATACGGGTAAATTCGAAGAGCCCAAACGGAGTCGTGATAGCGGTTTTAGCAATATCGTCTGGTGCCATGGGAATCTGATGGTATGCGCGGATGAGGTCGATCTTGGAAAATATCACAGTGCCATGTAGTGATGATGTAGAGTCTTGGATATGTGGCACTGGATAACGATCAGGCACTGTGGATTTGTTGAGAGCCCGATAGTCACCGCATGGACGCCAATCCCCAGGTTGCTTTTGGGGGACCATATGAAGAGGTGAGGACCAGTTACTGGCCGAAGGGCGCACGATACCTAAGTCCATCATGTGTTGGAACTCGTCTTTGGCGACTTTCAAACGGTCAGGTGCAAGACGGCGTGGGCGTGCGGCTGTAGGGGGACCAGTCGTGATGATATGGTGCGCAACGTTGTGTTTGATTGGAGTGTCACTATAGGTGGGACGCGTTATGCTGGGGAAATCCTTCAAAATGTCCGCGAATCGAGATGGGGTGGGCGGTTTGAAGATGGGGCTGAGCAATGGCGATGTTGATGCTTTTCCATCGATGCTTAAGCTGGTCGTAGCATCAACTAGCCTGCAGTTGCGAATGTCAACAAGAAAGTTGAAATAACGAAGGAAATCTGCTCCTATGATAGCATGTTGAACGTCGGCGACGATGAACACCCATCGGCATGGCCGCCGAATCCCAATGTCAAGTGTCAATGACCTTTCACCATAAGTAGCGATTTGCGATGCGTTAGCTGCTTGAAGGTCATGTCCATAACAGCGGTGGGCGCGGTCGTGAGATGAAGGAGGGATGACACTCACCTCTGCTCCTGTGTTCACAAGGAATTTTTGCTTCCTTACACGATTTGTGACATAAAATAGAGATGGGGAACGGCCGGCAGAGCATGTCGCCCCTACTTGCCGGCTTGGTCGTTTTCCTGGTGACCGGCCTTATAAGAACATGGCTGCGTACATTTGTGGGCCATATACCTCCAAATTTCTGGTGGTAACAACACTCTGCATCGTGCGTAGCCGTGGCTGCTGATCTACGGTCATCAGTGCGTTGGCGACGCGGTTGACTGCGGCTGCGACTGCGTTCACGTGGACGGCTGGTGAGGGTGGATATCATTGATGCCAAATTCACTACTTCGGCCCGCAGTTGTTGAATTTCGGTTGGTGGCGGAATATGTAATATGTTTTGGGGGTTTGGTTGATGGAATAATGGAATACACACGATGTTGGTCGTACAGCGACTTTATTCTAACAATCGAACAACTAGACTACCGTAATTACACGAGAAAATTCGGAGACATGTGTCTCGTTTGATGGTTGAAAGGAGAGTGAGCGAAGAAAGTAATAAAGGAGAGTGAGTGAAGAATCTAATAAGTAAGGTGGGGCTGACTATCCAATTTAAAAGCAATAAAAACTAGAGACCAAAGGAATGTACTAATGGACTTTGTGGCTAGGTGATAAAATGTGGTAAGAGGGACAAAGTAATAAAAGTGGGGCTTGGCTCAGTAATAGTAAGCAATCAATTAGGGAGATTGATACCATAGGGTCATAACTTTTACCCACCACTTGACTGTTGCTGGGGGCAATGTACGAGGGGTTAAAAGTTCACAAATTAAGCTATAATTATATGGAAGAAAACGCTACATTGGTACTGTTTTCAGATCTTGCGGTGGGGATGGGATTTTTTGAAGTAGTCGAAACAATTCCTTCCTAAATAAATCAGCAAAAAAATACATGTAGATTATTACTTAGATTTGTTTTCTCTCTTTCTATTTTCTTACAGGCCAAGTACGCAGAGTGATTGACCCTTTTCCCTGTCAAGACTAGTTGAACACAGCACCTGAACTTGCAGACAGTTCGCAATTATTTCAATGGAACTTTATTTACCATGAAATGAAACTTAATGCTGCGACCGGATAAGTGTTGTTCAAATCCGACCAGAAACCGACCAAACTTGCTTAAACTGACTTTCTGTTAGGTCGCCATAAGTTTGTCCATCATTTAATCGGGCCAGGTTGGTTTCGGTATTGCGTTTTAAGTCTTCTAATTGTGTTGAGTCAGTTCAACCCGAAATAAAACCAAACAGGAAGAAATGTTGCAACCTGAGGCCACTTTTTTTCCATAAATTTCCAATGTTGTTAGAAAATACTTTAAATTGTCTTGACTCTACATAGAAGTAGTGGAGGTAGTCTTCTTAGTACGGTTTGACCTTGGGCCTAGAAATATGTAAAGGTCACATAAATATGTAAATATGGAAATATGTAAATATAAATATGAATTAAGGGATGTGGAAATTTTTAACACAGTTTAACCTAATGAATGGATGGGATAAATAGGTGTGGGTATAAGGGACCGGGTACAGTTTGACCAATTCTATGGGAAAGATTGCATAAGGTTTGGAAAAAACATATATATATATTTTTATGGTACATTTGGATCTTAGCCCGAATATGAGTTTCATACGTTAGTCCCTGTGACCGACCAGCTGGTCGGATCTTTAATCCCCCAACAATAGACGGGAGAGGGCGCGTGCCAATTCAGCGCACTAGTATTGTTACGAAGTTAATCCGATCGATACAAAAAGTAATTGGATTTCCGAATGCTCGAAAGCAGAAAGCAGCGACAGATGGCAAAAATGACCTTTGCGTTGATCAGACTGAAACGAGTACGATTGTCTATTTGAAGAATTATTTTAAAGTCATTTTTATTGGGTTTATGGGTATTGTGCAACGTTGCGTTTTCCAAGGTATAAACAAACACTCAGCGCAGCATACTTGCAGGGTACAGCCTGTGTCGGCCATGGGGGTATATGATAAATCCACGATCCATAATCCATGCGTCTGTACGGAGACCGGTGGTCGATCACCCTTCGATGATCGTACCGATCCTGGAGCAAATAAATAACTCCGTCCGTGCGCCTATATTCCTCTTGTTAATCGATACAATACCAATTACACTCTTCTACACTGCCACCAGAATCATCCAAGTAAAAATATATGTCTGTGCGCGGTGATCGTAGAAAAGGGAAGGTTTTGGCATCAGCCAGAGCAAATGCTAGTACACATGGACACTACTGTATACATTACGGCCGTCCGATCAGATAGCGCTACAGTTTTCTTAATCCGTGACGGCTAAATTATCGATTAGGCTCTATAGTCTGCAGAGGCGCGTACAATAAGGAACGGATTCAGTGGTTTAAAGCCATAACAAAACGTGCGGGCATGTGGTTTTTAAAGGGAACTACGGCCTGGAAAGTGCCCGATTGAGTGTATAGGAATAACACAACCATCATTGTGCATTTTGTAATATTTCGTACTAGAACGACCCCAAAACCAAGCTATAGCCTATCCATAGTTAAAAATTCAGTCGTAACGTGGTAAAAATGGTGCCCCTTTAACGCTGTCTGCATAGGAATGCACTGAACCCTAGTTGTACCTCCGTGCCGGATTTGTTTACAAAATCGAGGATGACTGGGTTTTATCTACGAGTATTTTACGGGGGTTATTTAGAGGGCGTGTCCAAGCGCTAATTTTATGACTGAGAGTAGGCTTTTCTGATTGATAAGACAACACAAACAAAGAAAAATACAACTGCAGAAAGTATATACGTTATGACATTATTACTTTATTGACTTTATTATTGCTTTATTAAAACACTAATGTTTTTATTTGTCTGTCCCAATGTATTTCTTCGCAATTATATCGTCATTGTAATGTTGACTAGTCTTTAATCATCACTGTCTTCCTCGCTGACGTCTTCTTCATCTTGATGGAACAATCCGTCAAATTTCATCTGGTGTTTAGGCATAATTCTGCCGAGAGCCTTTTGTACGCTAATGCCCTTATATATTTTTTCTTCGAGATTGTCCACAATATCTTGATGAGTATCGTTATCTTTCAGATGTAGGTAGCTTGACAGAAAATCCCTGTACTTGTCAAAAAAGATTTGCTTGACTGCCCAGAGGGTCTTCCTATCGGCCTTTTCCTTGGCCTGATCTTCACCCATACCCTCGTTGATGTACTTTTCATGTTTTTCACTCCACATGTCACGAGTCGCTTCTTTGGACTCTTCCAACCAGTCTTGGAAAGTAGCATTGTCTTCTAATTCAGAACTAGACTCATCTTCATCGTCATCTTCTACCTCCGAGTCCGTTTCCGAGCCCGATTCATCCACGACGTCAGGACGTAGAGCAGGATGAGCAGGGAAAAGAGCACGATGAGCAGGGTAAAGAGCAGGATGAGCAGGGTAAAGAGCAGGATGAGCCGGGTAAAGAGCAGGATGAGCAGGGTAAAGAGCAGGATGAGCAGGGTAAAGAGCAGGATGAGCAGGGTAAAGAGCAGGATGAGCAGGGTAAAGAGCAGGATGAGCAGGGTAAAGAGCAGGATGAGCAGGGTAAAGAGCAGGATGAGCAGGGTAAAGAGCAGGATGAGCAGGGTAAAGAGCAGGATGAGCAGGGTAAAGAGCAGGATGAGCAGGGTAAAGAGCAGGATGAGCAGGGAAAAGAGCAGGATGAGCAGGGTAAAGAGCAGGATGAGCTCAAACAGACAGGTCTCGGCACAATATATATTAAACCAATTCATCCGTTTCTTGTCATTCGTGAATCAGCCTTTATAACTTCAACATGAATACTTTTTCTGCAGTCAAACCCCATGCTTGTAACCAGTGTGATAAAAGCTTTGGACGGAGATATAATCTCTGGCGACATACCGAAAACGCTCATGCCGAAGATGAATCTGAAATGAATGGGGTTAACGATGATTCTGAAATTGAGGTTATTCAATCTGATCATCCTGACGTCGTGGATGAATCGGGCTCGGAAACGGACTCGGAGGTAGAAGATGACGATGAAGATGAGTCTAGTTCTGAATTAGAAGACAATGCTACTTTCCAAGACTGGTTGGAAGAGTCCAAAGAAGCGACTCGTGACATGTGGAGTGAAAAACATGAAAAGTACATCAACGAGGGTATGGGTGAAGATCAGGCCAAGGAAAAGGCCGATAGGAAGACCCTCTGGGCAGTCAAGCAAATCTTTTTTGACAAGTACAGGGATTTTCTGTCAAGCTACCTACATCTGAAAGATAACGATACTCATCAAGATATTGTGGACAATCTCGAAGAAAAAATATATAAGGGCATTAGCGTACAAAAGGCTCTCGGCAGAATTATGCCTAAACACCAGATGAAATTTGACGGATTGTTCCATCAAGATGAAGAAGACGTCAGCGAGGAAGACAGTGATGATTAAAGACTAGTCAACATTACAATGACGATATAATTGCGAAGAAATACATTGGGACAGACAAATAAAAACATTAGTGTTTTAATAAAGCAATAATAAAGTCAATAAAGTAATAATGTCATAACGTATATACTTTCTGCAGTTGTATTTTTCTTTGTTTGTGTTGTCTTATCAATCAGAAAAGCCTACTCTCAGTCATAAAATTAGCGCTTGGACACGCCCTCTAAATAACCCCCGTAAAATACTCGTAGATAAAACCCAGTCATCCTCGATTTTGTAAACAAATCCGGCACGGAGGTACAACTAGGGTTCAGTGCATTCCTATGCAGACAGCGTTAAAGGGGCACCATTTTTACCACGTTACGACTGAATTTTTAACTATGGATAGGCTATAGCTTGGTTTTGGGGTCGTTCTAGTACGAAATATTACAAAATGCACAATGATGGTTGTGTTATTCCTATACACTCAATCGGGCACTTTCCAGGCCGTAGTTCCCTTTAAAAACCACATGCCCGCACGTTTTGTTATGGCTTTAAACCACTGAATCCGTTCCTTATTGTACGCGCCTCTGCAGACTATAGAGCCTAATCGATAATTTAGCCGTCACGGATTAAGAAAACTGTAGCGCTATCTGATCGGACGGCCGTAATGTATACAGTAGTGTCCATGTGTACTAGCATTTGCTCTGGCTGATGCCAAAACCTTCCCTTTTCTACGATCACCGCGCACAGACATATATTTTTACTTGGATGATTCTGGTGGCAGTGTAGAAGAGTGTAATTGGTATTGTATCGATTAACAAGAGGAATATAGGCGCACGGACGGAGTTATTTATTTGCTCCAGGATCGGTACGATCATCGAAGGGTGATCGACCACCGGTCTCCGTACAGACGCATGGATTATGGATCGTGGATTTATCATATACCCCCATGGCCGACACAGGCTGTACCCTGCAAGTATGCTGCGCTGAGTGTTTGTTTATACCTTGGAAAACGCAACGTTGCACAATACCCATAAACCCAATAAAAATGACTTTAAAATAATTCTTCAAATAGACAATCGTACTCGTTTCAGTCTGATCAACGCAAAGGTCATTTTTGCCATCTGTCGCTGCTTTCTGTTTTCGAGCATTCGGAAATCCAATTACTTTTTGTATCGATCGGATTAACTTCGTAACAATACTAGTGCGCTGAATTGGCACGCGCCCTCTCCCGTCTATTGTTGGGGGATTAAAGATCCGACCAGCTGGTCGTTCACAGGGACTAACGTATGAAACTCATATTCGGGCTAAGATCCAAATGTACCATAAAAATATATATATGTTTTTTCCAAACCTTATGCAATCTTTCCCATAGAATTGGTCAAACTGTACCCGGTCCCTTATACCCACACCTATTCATCCCATCCATTCATTAGGTTAAACTGTGTTAAAAATTTCCACATCCCTTAATTCATATTTATATTTACATATTTCCATATTTACATATTTATGTGACCTTTACATATTTCTAGGCCCAAGGTCAAACCGTACTAAGAATACTACCTCCACTACTCATAGACTTAATTGTACACAATCATGGAAGTGGCGTCAGGCTGCAACATTTTTTCCGTTGGTTTTCCTTAAATTTTTGTCGGGTCGGATCAGGTTGGTGTTAGGGAGTTCAAATTGGTTTCCGTTCGGATTCCCGGTTTACAAAATAATGTTTCAGGATGGTTTGGCCTGGTCAATCTGACCGGACACATCACTAGACCAAAATCCTTATTTTTTGCAAGCCTAAATTCAAAGACGTGTTGTCAACAACCCACAAATCAGGCGTCAAGGATTTTCATGGCATGACGTTGTATTCAGATCATGTATAAAAAGAACCCTGAAGAATCAATTCAATCATTGCTGAATTTCCACCTTTTTTTTTCTTTCAATTAAGTCATTTTGTGAGTATATTTAAAAAACAAAAATATGATGAAAATGTCTGCAAACAGCTATTAACTGCACTCTAAACAAAGTTTGTAAAGATTGTAAAGATTTGTGTAATTGTTTGCATATTTAACTATTATTGCCGAGGAATGGAGCAGTTCAATGGCCTTGTTATTGTCCTACGGAATTAGTTGCTAGTGGGAAAGCTTGGGTAGGGAATTTCTATATATATAAGAGAGAAGTTTACTCGCCCCCGAGACGATGTTTGCTCATGAAAGGATCCGAGACCGCGGGCTCCCGCGGCCCCAAAATCGCTCCACGTCCGTGGAAAAATGCGGAGGGTGTCTTCCGCCGGGTCGGACGCTTCGGGTCGTCCTAATTTTCCCGTACGGACTGGCGATCCGTTTCGTCGATTTTTCGTGACTGAATTTTGCACAGGAATTTGCCGTCGTGTGCGCTTTCACGTTGACTGCCTGGCCGCCCCCCCCCCCCCGTGCTGGCTTTTCTGCGTGTCTAGACTGTGCGAGGTCAGCGAGGTCAACGTAGGGGTTTCGTTTACGTGTTCTACTCGGCCCTTCTGCAAAAGCGTTCACCAAATTGTGGATGGGGTGACCTTGGTAAAATATTTTTTCTCCATGGTGCGTGGCCACCAAGTGCCCCTATTCTTTCATATGCTTCGCTTGCCGCCCCTGCGCCGAGTGCAACGAATACTCAGAAGGACTACACATTAAGTATGCCTTGCGCGGTCTGACCAATCGAAAGTCTACACTGCGTAGTATTTCCGGGCTATGCAAAACTGTCGATGGCAACGCGTACTGCAGCCTGCTCCACACCCTGGAAACGAGGTTGGGTCTACGGTGCTCGCTATTTGAAGCGCAAGCATGTGACGTGTAGAGTGCTGTTGCTTCCATAATGTGTTTACAGCTCCATGCTTCCACCACCAAGGCTGAGCGTTGTGAGTTCGCTGCCCGCCACGTATAAGAATTCCTCCATGGTATAATTCAGTGTCGTGTTATAATTTCGGGGGCCTGTTTTGGGTCAACGAAGGATCGCCGCGGTCTCGGATCCTTTCAGAAGCAAACATTTCTTGGAGGCCGAGTAAAACTTGCTCTTATATATAGATGGTTGCACCAACTTGAATAAAAGTTGAATCGCAGACGGTCTCGCAAATTGTAAGAAGTTCAAGTTTACGTCTGTTGAAGAGTCCAATACTGAAACTTAATTATGACATTCCTCCATGATTCAGACCGTTTGTAATTTTTGGGTAACACTCAACATTTTCATTTTAAATGACACCTTCACGTTTTCTTGCATTATGATTTATTGTCAAACTGTACAACCAGCCTTCGCCTGTGTACTACAGTAACCTTTTCACTACGTTTTCCAAATGCGACTGCCTCACAAAAAGCCAATTTAACAGACCAACGGCAACATTTACAGACAGTTGCCATATGGTACATAATTATCATGTGCGTAAATCGACGGGGGACAGGGACCCCCCCCCCCCCCCCCCCACACACACACACATTTTGAGGGGGGACATTGTTTGGTCTCCCCCCCCCCCCCCACACTTTTTCTTCCCCGAATAAAAATATTGTAGCCTACGATAATGATTCTATTGCTCAGAATACATGTAGCTGATTCAATTACTCAAAACTCAAAACTTTCACAGATGATCTTTTGCTCAAATTGGTTTTAGTGGTCAGAAATTGCCTCAGATCACACCACAGAAATTGCTATTCTTTAACTGCATGTCTCACCAACTATATCCCCCATTTACATTTAACTCCCCACATTTTCATCCCCAACACTACGCCCTACCCGATCTATGATCGGGTAAACCAGCTTGTATTTTATAAGCTCATGAAATATAGCAAGAAAGTGTATACATGTACATCCTAGAGCAAGCATTATTAACCTCGCACTTTGAAGAAAGTTTGGCTTGCATGTATTTTTAAGTACATTTTTTTTAAGTTGCTTTATATTTATAATTAAGTCATTCTATTTTTTCAGAAACTTTCTATTGTAAGCAATGTTTGTAAGTGTAAGTGGTTCAAGTTTCCAGGGTCTTAGTAATATGTTAACTCACTGATGTAATTATTAAATCCTGAAAGTTCAGAATGGCCGTAAATCTTGCGTGCTCCTGACTGTTTTGAGTACTTACATGATTCATGGTTATGATAATTGGTGAATTTAATAACAAAGCTTCTCATCAAACTGTAAAATGATGCTGCACGGTTTCGTTTTTATAGAAAAAAGACGGTTTTCGCAAACCGAAATTTCTCGACAATTTCAGTAAAACTTTTATCCTCATATTTCTTAAAATACTTTATGAAAATTTTAGAAATCTCATTTCACAATTAGGCTTGAGTATTCTCTACTATATTTGTGAGTAAAAACTTTCTTTTAAAGACTAGTTATCAAAAAAATTGAATTTTCAAATGTGGTCTCCCGATCTCATGAATATTCATTTTACCAAGCGAGTTATGCATACGCTGCAAATAAACGCAAGCACTTTTTCGAACCCTGCGCACTGACTGTGGCCCACTCGTTGATGTACGACCAACCTAACGATTTCCGATCATTGTTTCCTGCGAGGATGGAGGGACCAGCTACAAAGTTTCGTGCTTGATGCCAACTTCAGGATTTTTGCGACGCACGATATCGTGCGTTGAGGTCAATCGGGTTGCTGATAAATACGAACCAACCTAACGGATTTTTGCTGGGATTTCGCCGGATCTGCATGGGGGAATATACTGAACAGCAGCTTTGGTTTGATGTTGTCAGCTGTGGCAGGTAGGCCTAAATGTTCATATTTTTTTTGTCATTTTGTGAAGTACAATCGAAATACTGTGTTAAGCAATTGGACGTTATCTTGCTCGCACTTTCCAATTTATGAACACCTTTTTGGTCAAAAACTTCAAAAATATAAATTACGACACTGTACTGTTCAAGAATTACACGTTATATTGCTCTCCATGTTCTTGGGTCATTTCTATGAAGGGTGGTGTGATTGCCATTCCCGCCTCCACCCCCCGAACCAAAAAACAAAAAAACCACCCTCAAAGAATCAAATTTGAGGATTTTATTGAGTCTCTATTTTCATTGCTTTCTTTTTCGCACATATTTCTGACGCTTTCGTGATATTCTAGGCTGGTCGAAACCTGTGCAGGGAGCAGAAATAAGAACCAACATATTCGACGTTTCAATGTTCTGCCTCAGCTATACCGAGTGCAAGCATGGCAAAGCAGATTTTACTCGGCCAAAAAGTAGCCACCTACTTTCCTCCCTCCAGACAAGTAGAAAAGTCATCGAACCTTCAAAAACTGTTTTGTATATTCAGTTTTTCAGAAACAAAACACGAAAAAGAAATTGGCCTTACCCGCGATGCACCCGTGAGTGCACAAAACCGTGATTCACATGGCTTCAACTGAAAACAAAAAAATAGGGAAATTGCAATTCAAACCAAAGATATTGTTCAAAATTGAAATAAAATCTGGTCATTAGAATTGAAAAAAAAAGCTTGCTTGCGATTGCAGAAGTCATTTTCGAATGATAAAAACACTAAAATGGGTTAAAATGCAGGCCCGTATAACTACACAATCCCTGCGTTTCGCTTTAGGCATATACCTTCCTAAACCTGGTCAGACAAGCATATGATCACTTGTTCGTCGCCTGGGTATACTGTAATCCGCTTCTCAGCGAGCAGAAAAATGGAAATATCGGAAAAGTTATAGGCCTATGTCATTTTATGTGCTACTCGGGCAATAGAAAAGAAAGAAGATGTCCACTTTTTGTCTGCCAGTAAATAAGGGTAAGTTAGATCTGCAGGAAAGTACTCTTTATGAAAATATAAATTCTGTAAGGAAAAAGGCAGAAAACCAAAAAAATAAAACCTTCGAAAACGTCTGCTAGTCTGCTTCTAGAGCAGAAAAGCAGATCTCAACTTTTTGTCCTTAGTACATACATATAAAAAGCTGAAAAAGTGAGGCAAAAATACGCAATAATCGCAAAGTGTCCGTTCCAAATGTTTTTTGGAGATAAGGTGCGGTTTAAATTAAAGTGTTGGCCTGTTTCAACAATCCACGCGTGTTGTTCTGTAAGCTCGCTGTCGCCCGGGCCGCACCGGCTTGTAAAGGTTGGTGAGAAAAGTATTGAGAAGTTGCATTTTCTAGAAATAGTTTATGGGATTTCGGATAGCATGGCAAGAAGTAGCGATACACAAGTTTATATACTAATTAGCATTGGAAATAAGGCGTGATATAAATGAATTTTGTCGTCCATTTATGTTGGGTCTTGTATACAAAAAAAATCTCGTTTTAGGCCAGTTCGCAAATATATTGATAATAAATGTATCTATAGAAGTGGGTCCTTCAATTAAAATCGTACTTGGGTACTAAGCGGGATATAGCAACAACATGTAAGAGTCCCAGAGTTTCTAGACCAAATGACCGTTAATTAAAATACGCTGAGATATAAATTATGCTTTAGCCAGGTACCATACACTAAATTACGGGCCGAACCGCGGGCAGAGTCGCCGGCTGTGCGACTTCAAACTATGTCACCGTGCACGGATGATCACGTCTACGGGCAGTGGACGAGTAGGCCCGGCGGTCTCCACCCGAAAAATCACGCTGCGCTACATCGGTCACCGGCAAAAAGCGGCAACATTCTCTATCTCGATTTTTACAATTTGTTGGGTCTTGTATACAAAAAGAAAATCCCGTTTTAGGCCAGTTCGCAAATATATTGATAATAAATGTAACTTTAGAAGTGGGTCCTTCAATTAAAATCGTACTTGGGTATTAAACTGGATATAGCAACAACATGTAAGAGTCGCAGAATTTCTAGACCAAATGACCGTTAATTAAAATACGCTTAGATATAAATTATGCTTTAGCCAGGTACCATACACCAAATTACGGGCCGAATCGCGGTACTGAATCGCGGGCAGAGTCGCCGGCTGTGCGACTTCAAACTATGTCACCGTGCACGGATGGTCACGTCTACGGGCAGTGGACGAGTAGGCCCGGCGGGCTCCACCCGAAAAATCACGCTGCGCTACATCGGTCACCGGCAAAAGGCGGCAACATTCGCTATCTCGATTTTTACAAAGCAAAGCCCATCAAAGCTAAATCAAAACTTAAGGGCATAAAAGAAATTGTAAAATATTTTCCTAGTTGTCAAATATTTCTTGTAATTTGTGCCTTAGAATTCTGAATGATGTGAAACACTGTTATCACTTGCGAGTTAAATTAAGTTTGAAAAAAACTCGCGATGTTTACACCCCATTATTTACACTTACGATTATTGCTGAACATTTTGAAGGAATTCCGGTACATCTACAAGATACTAGCGATCACCCGCTTTTTAGCTAGCAGAAAATGGAAACATCGGCAACGTAACGTGTGATTTTCTGCTATACTCGAGCAATATATGACTTGGAGCTTTGCATGGCGGATGAGATAAAAAGGAGGGAAAGTAAAATCTGCTTTTTGGGTATAGCAAAAAAACAGAAACGCCAAAAAGTACTCTTTATTAAAATGTAAAATCTGCTTTTCTGGTTGAAAAAAAAGGCAGAAAAGCAGAAATGAAACCTTTGAAAACTTGTTCTATTTTGCTTTTTCTAAAGGTTTACTCCAGGAATAAAGTTTACTCCAGGAAGAATATGAAAACTGATTACAAAATTGGGTTCAAAAGTAAATTGCACAATTGTCGGCCTTTTTGGGACACACGTCAATATTAACCTTTGTTACCAGAGATAATGTGCACAAAGACTGTAAAGTTACACCTTGAGCTTGATCATGGATCAAATATTACAAATATAATCTGAAGAAAATAGGCAAGCTTTTCACAGTTTCGTACCAATAACTTTGCAGTCATGTAGGTATTTACGGAGACTTTGCATTTAAAATTGCATTTTAAAATTGTATTCACCTAGAATGTTAAAATTTCATGATGTTTTACCGCCAGAGTAAATTTACAGTGGAAGTTGAAAGGTTCTTATGCAAGATAGAATCTCAGCCAAACATCATCATTCAATGAAATTGAAGATTTGAATAATATATTTTTATATAATACAAAATTACCTCATGAATAGTTAGCACTCTCCTCGTCTTCGTACCCTCGCCACGTTCAAACTTGGTGCTGAACGTACATGTATGCAATTACATATAAAAAGCTGAAAAAGTGAGGCAAAAATACGCAATAATCGCAAAGTGTCCGTTCCAAATGTTTTTTGGAGATAAGGTGCGGTTTAAATTAAAGTGTTGGCCTGTTTCAACAATCCACGCGTGTTGTTCTGTAAGCTCGCTGTCGCCCGGGCCGCACCGGCTTGTAAAGGTTGGTGAGAAAAGTATTGAGAAGTTGCATTTTCTAGAAATAGTTTATGGGATTTCGGATAGCATGGCAAGAAGTAGCGATACACAAGTTTATATACTAATTAGCATTGGAAATAAGGCGTGATATAAATGAATTTTGTCGTCCATTTATGTTGGGTCTTGTATACAAAAAAAATCTCGTTTTAGGCCAGTTCGCAAATATATTGATAATAAATGTATCTATAGAAGTGGGTCCTTCAATTAAAATCGTACTTGGGTACTAAGCGGGATATAGCAACAACATGTAAGAGTCCCAGAGTTTCTAGACCAAATGACCGTTAATTAAAATACGCTGAGATATAAATTATGCTTTAGCCAGGTACCATACACTAAATTACGGGCCGAACCGCGGGCAGAGTCGCCGGCTGTGCGACTTCAAACTATGTCACCGTGCACGGATGATCACGTCTACGGGCAGTGGACGAGTAGGCCCGGCGGTCTCCACCCGAAAAATCACGCTGCGCTACATCGGTCACCGGCAAAAAGCGGCAACATTCTCTATCTCGATTTTTACAATTTGTTGGGTCTTGTATACAAAAAGAAAATCCCGTTTTAGGCCAGTTCGCAAATATATTGATAATAAATGTAACTTTAGAAGTGGGTCCTTCAATTAAAATCGTACTTGGGTATTAAACTGGATATAGCAACAACATGTAAGAGTCGCAGAATTTCTAGACCAAATGACCGTTAATTAAAATACGCTTAGATATAAATTATGCTTTAGCCAGGTACCATACACCAAATTACGGGCCGAATCGCGGTACTGAATCGCGGGCAGAGTCGCCGGCTGTGCGACTTCAAACTATGTCACCGTGCACGGATGGTCACGTCTACGGGCAGTGGACGAGTAGGCCCGGCGGGCTCCACCCGAAAAATCACGCTGCGCTACATCGGTCACCGGCAAAAGGCGGCAACATTCGCTATCTCGATTTTTACAAAGCAAAGCCCATCAAAGCTAAATCAAAACTTAAGGGCATAAAAGAAATTGTAAAATATTTTCCTAGTTGTCAAATATTTCTTGTAATTTGTGCCTTAGAATTCTGAATGATGTGAAACACTGTTATCACTTGCGAGTTAAATTAAGTTTGAAAAAAACTCGCGATGTTTACACCCCATTATTTACACTTACGATTATTGCTGAACATTTTGAAGGAATTCCGGTACATCTACAAGATACTAGCGATCACCCGCTTTTTAGCTAGCAGAAAATGGAAACATCGGCAACGTAACGTGTGATTTTCTGCTATACTCGAGCAATATATGACTTGGAGCTTTGCATGGCGGATGAGATAAAAAGGAGGGAAAGTAAAATCTGCTTTTTGGGTATAGCAAAAAAACAGAAACGCCAAAAAGTACTCTTTATTAAAATGTAAAATCTGCTTTTCTGGTTGAAAAAAAAGGCAGAAAAGCAGAAATGAAACCTTTGAAAACTTGTTCTATTTTGCTTTTTCTAAAGGTTTACTCCAGGAATAAAGTTTACTCCAGGAAGAATATGAAAACTGATTACAAAATTGGGTTCAAAAGTAAATTGCACAATTGTCGGCCTTTTTGGGACACACGTCAATATTAACCTTTGTTACCAGAGATAATGTGCACAAAGACTGTAAAGTTACACCTTGAGCTTGATCATGGATCAAATATTACAAATAAAATCTGAAGAAAATAGGCAAGCTTTTCACAGTTTCGTACCAATAACTTTGCAGTCATGTAGGTATTTACGGAGACTTTGCATTTAAAATTGCATTTTAAAATTGTATTCACCTAGAATGTTAACATTTCATGATGTTTTACCGCCAGAGTAAATTTACAGTGGAAGTTGAAAGGTTCTTATGCAAGATAGAATCTCAGCCAAACATCATCTTTCAATGAAATTGAAGATTTGAATAATATATTTTTATATAATACAAAATTACCTCATGAATAGTTAGCACTCTCCTCGTCTTCGTACCCTCGCCACGTTCAAACTTGGTGCTGAACGTACATGTATGCAATTACATCGAGTGTCCCACAGAGTAAAACGAATGGTTTTGAATCCCTGTGAAATACTGCATTGTATCAAAAATTGGGGGATCATCTTTTATGTACACGCACTGCAGTTCGTGGGGCCGGTGTCACGGTCTCACTTCTCCAGCGTGCTAGCTTCTCCGGGTGGATTCGGCGGATAATTGAGCACGTTACAGTGCACGTTACATGAGAACGATACATGCTCACTCGATCCTCAATTTTCAGCAAGAATCAAGCAAGATGAATTATGTCTTAACCACCAAGCACCAAATTACGGGCTGAATCGCGGTGTTGGACCGCGGGCTGAGTCGCGGGCTGTGTCACCACAAGCTAAAGTCACAAATGTACGGATGGTCACGTCTACGGGCACTTGGCGAACAGGCCTGGCGGGCTCCACCTGAAAGATCACGCTATATCGGTCAGCGGCAAAAAGCGGCCCAAAAACTTGAAAAGGTGAAGAAACAGAAAAAAAGGAGACGAGGGGCGGAGTCATATTGATGTCAATTTAATGCACCTTTAACAACATGGGCGTCTACAGGGTAGTCAATGGGGGTGCAGTAGGCAAATATCCCCCGCCCACCTTCGAAAATGATAAATTGAGAATATGCTATGATTTGGGGAAATAATATGCTTCGCCCCCTCTATAAACAAACCTGGCGATGTACATTCTCTATCTCGATATAGTAAAATAAACAAAATCGCAAGGGTGTGAAAGAGTTAAAACAAAAAAATCTTAAGTTAAATTGTTAAGTACTGCTTGTATTTCAGTCAATAATGTAAAACCAGGGGCGGTAGAATGCTTTTCAAACAGGAGGGGGGGGGGGCAACACCAAAAAGGGTCACTTATCCAGAATAGGGGGCACCTTTCGTCGGTGTGAAAGTAAGAGCCCTTCAGCCTCCGCCATAGTTGATCCTGAACACATTTTTTTTGTGGTGGGACCACGGGGGGGAAAAAAATCCCTCAAATTAGAGGGTCCACAAATTTCTGGCTTGGGGTTTGGGGCCTGCTTAAGGGCCCCGAAAAAAAGTAGATTCTAGATGCTCTGTGGTGTGATCTGATGCAATTTCTGACTGCTGTAACCACTTGTTTTTAAGGTAAAGATGGTGGTGTACGTAGCGGCTGCCTTTTTGTGACGCAACCCTCCCCCCCCCCCTCCAAAAAAAAAATTAAAAATGGGGGAGGCATGGTCCGCCCATGAATTTGACTGGTTATGTACAGATACCCTCATTTGTATAGTGGGAGGGGCACTGTTGCTTTGATGGCCAGCTCAGTGACCATTTTATTGCGTGACGAGCTCTATTATTTTGAAAGGACAGTTTTCCATGAGAGGGACGCATTTTTAGTGTTGCAAGCGGGGTTCTGAAAAACTTGTGCTTTCGAAAGGCACTTTTACATCTCGAGAAGTTATCGCGAGAAGAGCACATTATTGTTTGTGGTGGCTAATTTTCCATCTCGAGAGGGGCACAATTGTATTATTGCCTGTTCAAATATGGGGGCCAGTGCCCCCCCCCCCCCCCAGATGGATTCCAGATGCTCTGTGGTGCAATCTGTGGTGCAATCTAAGGCGCCACTTTCCCCCTGATTTTTTTTTAGCAGAAGTTTTCAAAAATTATGAGGCAATACATGTAGGCCTTTATTCTCTTGCTCTTATAAAGTTTCTTCTGTATTCAAACCTTAAAGTTGAGAACCTGCACATAATTTGTAATTGTTCCGCGCTCGGTCACATAACTGACATGAATTTAAATATTTCATTAGCTGGTATATATTTGGGGGGTGTGACAAACTGGAATGAAACGTATCATAAAAAAAATATTTTAACAGAATCTGAAGTGGCCATTGTTTGATTTTGTTTAGTCACCGAGCCTGAGCGTGAAAACGGTTTGACCTTCATACGCATTGTACGCGGCAGTTGTCCGCGTGCAGCCTCATGGACGTATGACGCGATAAAAAAAAATACGCGAAATGAGACTCCACCACAGTTTGTTTTTACCTTGGTTTTATCCGCCTCATAGATCTATGATCCGCCTATCGTGCAGCCATCGTAACCCGTGCATAAAGTCTTAAGAGGTGCGTGAACATTGCAACGCCTTTTCGGTCGCACCATGAACCGGCGTATCTCAATTTTTTGCCAAATTGAGTTTTAACGTTAACGTTATTATTTCATCAAAGTGCTCATTCTCAGAAACTTTTATTCCGATTGGAGTTCTAATTAACTAAGAACGCTAATTAGACTGTGCGGCGTATCTCTAAAAAAAAGTGACAAATGCTGCACCACGAAGTGGCGTATCCCGATACGCCACTTTACACGCTAATTCCCATAATGCTATGACGTCATAAAGGATCGTCGACGTGAAAAATTGGAATTGGAATCTCCGTATCTGGCAAACGGCCACTATTAAGCGCGTTGTATGACGTACGATAAACATGATACAAATCTGTTTCACATAGTGACGAATAACTTTGGAGCTGAATTTCTCAAAAACTTAGCAACTCAGATGCACACGCATTGCATGCAATAAAGTTTAATCTACAATTTACTAGCATAAACGAAACAGCTTGAATTCTTACACAGGGAGTATATGGAATGAGCCTACAAAATAATGACCAATTTTAAATCCGTTTTTCTCGGAACACAATAAAAATGCGATACGTCGAATCGTGGTGCATTTGTTCTTCCTCAAACTCAAAACGCGTGGCCCGTCGGATCACCGTCCGTTTTTCACCGATCGTCCCCGTTTTCACGAAGGAACGAATTTCCTGAAAATCGTCTGTTTTTCGAAAAACATGTTTTTGGTGAATATATGAATAAATATACAAATATCTACAACCTGGTGAGGCTATACTTTAATAGAATTAATTAAAATTTAATTGACCTAATTAACGAATTGGCGAATTTGCCAAAAGTGCCGTATTGCGTTTTTACGAAGGGGCGAATTTCCGCACTCTATGGTATTGATAAATTTTCAGTAAATACATTCATTGCAATAAAGCGCGTATATCACGAAAGGGCGAATTTCAGGTGCGTGCAATAAAACGTTTTCACGAAGGGGCGAATTTCAAGGCGCACGCGCAGTGGGGCAGAATCTGCGCGTACTGTACAAAAAATGCATTGACTCAGCCCGCAGAAGGGCGAATTCTGCGCGTAGTCACATAGGCCTAAGCGTTTTCACGAAGGGGCGAATTTGCTAATTGGTCTTTTTTTTTGCGTTTTCACGAACAGCCACTTCTCTTAATTGATTAATCCTGCAAAACTAATCACCTATTTTTCTTAAAGTTTGCTACATTTAGGAAGATTAGAATCTTTTCTTTCCTCTGACACCTAAATCTTGCATATTATATGCATTTTTAAGTTTCAAATTGTCAAATGAAAAAAAAAAGACTAACTTTAAACGCGATTATCTCGGATGTTTGTTTAGACATTGAAATACTAAATTCGCCCCTCGTGAAAACGGTGACGCGATAGTATACATTTTAAAATATTTGCCGGGGGGGCGTGCACCCCCTGCGCCCCCCGCTGGATCCGCCAATGTTTACCATTATTCCAAAACATTTTGAAGTATTTCCGGTACAATTATACAGAATACAGCACTGTTAAAACAATATTCTGCTAATTTACAGTAGATTCTATTGTGGAGAACCGGGCCCGTTGGTAAGGGGGAGGGGGAGGAAGGAGGGGGCCAGGCACGCAGGTTCACGAGTACATGTACACGTGTTCTTCAGTTCTCTTTCCTCTAGGGTTTATTCTGCCAGTATGATTGATAGTGTAGTCAGGCCCCGAGACTGGGGCTACCTGCAAAGAGTCGGGCAGGCGGTCTGTTAATTTTGTTACACATAATTCATTATCAATAAACATACACAATAAACATTAAACAATAATAACCAATTTGGGCCACACTTAACTTAAAACAACATACATGTCCATGTAACTGAATAGGCATGAAGGCAGCGCCGGCTACCCGGGTCAGGGACACAAGCAGACAGGTCAACCCCGCGCGCTGGCTGACCGACGATCGCACGCACACTCACCGCACACACACAAACCCTCCCCGAGTATCCAACACGGCCGCTATGCCTACTAAACTTGACAGCGAGCGATCCAAAGTTCAAGGGTAACTACACTTAATCCCACACATGTAAAGGTGTTACAGTTAAATTACTGATGTCACATAAAATCCAAATCTAATCCCACAATCCAATAAATTTCGTAAGTCTTGCACGTTAACCCATGTGATGTTTTACACAGTCACAACGCACGTACATGTACATGTCACTATTGTCAAAAATTAACGTTAAAGTTCCAACACTACACTACCTCAAACTTCACCTAAATTCCACATTTTCAATCCAACAAAGGCCATCCCCATCCTTATTAAACCAGTCTATGATAAATTGCGGTAAAGGTAGTAGGCCATCTGACCCCAAAAGTTTCCACAAAATAATGAATTTTACGCTACAAAAATGGGAGTAAAAGAAAGGACATGATTACCTGCAAAGAGTCGGGCAGGCGGTGCCAAAACCCGCGTTTTTGGGCGGTATTTATATGCCCGTGTAGTTAAGTCTAAACCCTTCGGAAAAACTTAAAGTTGATATCAGGCCGCCAAACCTCGTAAATTTACAACAAAGAGAACATTGATAAAAAATAAACAAATGTTGTTACATTTTAAGGTCCTTGGCCCGCATTTCCAATGATTAAAACTTGTGATGAACTACACGTACTAAATTAAAGATCATTGCGCAAAACTAAGGACAACAATGAAGGACATGCAACAAATTAAAGAGGTATCATTGGGTCCCCTACACTATTGTCAATTGGCATGATAGGGGTTACTGTTTTTGCAAAGTACATTCTTCCGGTTTTTTTCTCTCTACATTAACATCAGATTCTGCTATTATGTGTTATAGTGTCGACGCGGCTTTTTTTTTTTTTACCTGATTTTTTTGCTTCAAATGTCGGCTGATAACTGCAAATGGTGCCCGACTAAACTTAGTGCAAATATATGGGAGTCCAGAGAGGCCACATAAAGCTTATTCTCGACCATAACCCAATCTAAAAACACGTTAAAATTGTGCAGCAGCAGGATTCCAGTCAAACCAGTGAGTTTGGCGGTTTTGTGACATCATCTTTCATTGAAAAAAAAAAGGTTTTCATTTTGCCGACGCGCATGGCTACGGCGACGCGCGCGCATACCAGAAACGGGAGACTTTTTTTTTTTTGGCCTTACAAGGCGTCCCATTGTTTTGCAACAGATGATTAAGCCTTCATTTTTGTCGTAACAACACATTTCCTGTTGTAGTATGTTCCTTAATAAACCCCATGCACTCTTAACTAACAACTGAAAGTGAGTAAGAATATTGCAATTAATACCGAAAGATTATTGAGGGAGGTCATGAGCGTCAATCGGTGGGGGCGGAGGAAGGGGGATGTCTCCCCGCAAAGTGGGTGGGGGTATCGTATCGTTTGCCCCCCCCCCCCCCTTTTCATCAACGATTACAAATTGTAGCCAATATTTCATTCTATAACTCACAAAAACTGATTCAGTTAAGGAGAATACACGATAAATTGTGGATTCGTTCGCGCCGAGTGAATTCGTAAATCAAGAATCCACACTTGCGAGTGTATTCTTCGATTTAAATAATTGCGTCAACAGAAGTATTGACAATAAAAGTGAGTGGAGATGAAACGACTTGGGAAAAATGTTGCAACCTGACGCCACTTCCGTGATTGTGTACAAAGTCAATGGAGAGTCATTTCCTAGTAAAATTGGAAATATTTCTCAGTCCCAGATTCATGTCTTGTCATCATTAATTTTTTGCAATGAATGACCTTCATCATAGAGATGATAAAAGTGGCGTCGGCTCCTTCCGTCGACATTACAGATAGTTCGGAAGATGATTTCTTTCTGACCGTCGAAGTAGGTTTTGCAGTGACGGCGGAGAATCTGACAATGAAGATGCAAAGTTTTCACGCAGACGGCCCCAATGCTCATTATGGAGAACAATTGTCCGACGCGTTCAAAGTGTGGATTCGCAATTCCGATCCACACTTTACTAAAGATTCTTCGTTCCGAATCCACACTTTGTGACCAACGTAACAGATTCGTAGTTCCGAATCCACACTTTTAACAATAGTGTGACGCCATAGCAGTGGTTCAAATGTCTCCAAACTCGAAAATGATGTCTAAATGATGATCTGTTGCTCAAAATAATTTGGTTAAAAGTTAAAAGAATCCAACTTTTTTTTTCGGGCCCTTAAGGGTAAAGGTAGGTAAAGGGGGACGAACCTGTGTTAACAGGAACGGAGTGCCCATCTCTCTTTCGTTAGCGATGGGGCCAGACTCATATGCTGCTGTGGGGGGGGGGGGGGGTCGCCACACCTCCTCCACAGCGAGTCTCAGTTACCTTCCCATCATTAAATCATGACGGTATACCCATTTAACACCTTGGTTGAGAAAGTAATTGAGGTAAAGCGCCTTACTCAAGGGCACAAAACTCATGGCCACGGTGGCGCTCCTATATCCACAACCTCACGACTATGAATCCAGTTACGTAGTCGAGACCGGATAGTCCGAGACCGAGACCAAGACCGAGACCGCTGATAATAAACAACAATAATTTAAATAGAATACAAGACACATAATTAAAGTTGTAAGTTTAACCTTTCTATTCACGAAGATTTCAGACAAAATTTTGACCAGTGGCATTATTGACAAATTGATACATGACACGTTACTTTAGCATATGTCTTCTGCACCCAATGTTGACAAAAGCGAAAATTTAAGATAGATGTTTCATCCGTTAAAGGAACTCGGATCCTGAACTCCACAGTCTCCCTTTGGTTTCAGCTATGACTTCTAACGGATATTAAAGATGCAATTTTAATTTTGCATTGGGCCTCTTTTTTTCTAAAATAAATATAGAACTTAACTTCTACTGGCCAAGACTTGTGTACTTGATTTTTAAAAATGGGAGTTAGAAATGTTGAATTATTTTTTAGAATTTCCGTCATGGAATATGGACTTGCACATGTAGACCCACAAGTTGCGAGGTGGTAGCCAGATATATGGATTTTAATTTTTTTTCTGACCGGGGTTTGAATTTTTGAGGAATAATGGGGTACTTCAAATGAGCAGCCACAAAATGGAGTCTCATCATACACTCTCATGGCAACAGTGAGTGGTAACTGGTGAGAGTGTGTGAATTCAATGCTGGAAAATCAGGTAGGAAAGTATACTTTTTCTTCAAAATACTGCCCAAATTAAAAAGAACATTGTGTGGGGTCGAAAATGTCACTAATTTGGAGCACCTCATTTATTTGAAGAATACACAAAAATGCAGGAGATTACGCCCACAGGGGTGGGCTAAACTACACAATCCCCGAAAATGGTTGGCCCTTATTGCATAAATTGTTACAAGGTTATATTTTGCTTTATGTGCTGGACTCAAAAGTTGGGTAAATGCCGAACTTGTTCAGTGACAGGTACTGCTGCAGCTTTACATTCACTTTGGGGACTTTCCAAAGTGCCAACCACGATGTAGCCTATAACGATACATTAACAAGCTTGACAACATGATCTACGGGCTAGCAAGGGCGGATCCAGGGGGGGGGGGCCAAAGGGGGCCATGGCCCCCCCCCCCCCAAAAAAAACGAAACCAATTTTATTTTTTTTTAATGTGACATCGCAATAAAGGCAGGCAATGAGTACACCACCATCTTTTCCTCAATATTAATTGGTTAAAGTGTTCAGAAATTGCCTCAGATCGCACCACAGAGCATCTAGAATCCAAATTTTTTTCGGGGCCCTTAAGCGGGCCCCGAACCCCACGCCGTAATTTTTAAGACCCACTTTTTGGGGGGACCAAAATTTTTTTGGCCCCCCTAAAAACTGTGTTCTGGATCCGCCCTTGCGGGCTAGAACATGTTTTAACTATCAACGTTACTGAACGAAGTGAAAACAAAGTAATCGATCAAGCTGTAAATGCTACATATTGCCGATCTCGACCCGAGACCAGCCAAAATATCGAGACCAAAGAGACGGAGACCGAAACCGAGACCGCAGCTTTCAAGTCTGAGACCGAAACTCTAGAGACCGGTCTCCAGACCGAGACGGGTCTCGGGACCTACAACACTGCATGAATCCTGTGCTCCACTGCTAAACCACATGTGCCTACGGCGGGCCCAAAATCCCACGCCGTTCATGCTTCGTTCTGATCAAGATATATCCCCCTCAATTTTGAGAAGCGATTGATGCCCTTTGGGAGGTTAAAAGGTCTAGGCCTATTGCTGTTCCACTTGGTATACCGGCCAATTAGCCTCACTTCAGGCAACTGCATGAGCGCGCGAGTGGAGGGGGAGGGGGCAAGGGAGTCTCCCCCCCCCATGGAAAAGCAAACAAAAGTAAAATAGGCGCTAAGTGTGGAGTACTGTGGAGTACTGTGGCGTCGTGGTTAAGGGCACTGATTCGTGGTTTGTGAGTAAAGCTTCAGGTTGTGGGTTCGAGTCCTGTCGGGTCATGGTGCGTGTGCCTTTGGGCAAGGCACTTTGTCACTCATTGCTTCTCTCCACCCAGGAGTACATGGGTACCTGTGAGGGCAGAGATGGTTCTTTTGATTGAATTAGCTTCCTTACGCCGAACAGGCTGCATCGAGCTGTATACTCCCCAGGAAGCTGAGATGGTATTTGGAATGTTTTATGTGCCCAATGAGCAGGGGTAATAATGATGTGGCGCCTTGAGCACCAATCCTGGTGGATACGTGCGCTTTATAAATATCCACTATTATTATTATTATTATTATTATTATTAAGTCATATTGCTGTTAGTTTAATAGGTAGGGGTTGGGGGCAAAATGTCCCTCCCCACCCTCGAAATATGATAAATCGAGAATATGCTGAAAACGTACAGAGATTTCTATCTTAGAGAAAATCCTGGCGACGCCCATGGTCATCTGTCAGCTGATTGAGTCAATCATCAGAGACGAAATTGTCAAACATATCGTCAACGATTTCACGAAGACACGAATTTGGCCACAGGGTGTTGAACAGAGGTTTTGAGAAAATCGGGTTTTAAGTAGTCACGTTTTGAAATAATTATTTTGCATATTTTTGGAGCACATAATAAATTATTTTCCACACTGAAAGGGAACTGACATCATAAAGTTCAAGATGTAACGGTATAATAGAACAATTACTCGCGGAATTCGGAGTAATTCATGTCCAGAGAGATGTGTCTGTTCGTGAAAACTCAAAATCCCACACGTGCCTTGTCTTGCCGGGCAATTTGCCCATACCCAATGCACGCTAAACTCGTGAAAACTGTAAATACAATTCAGGTGAAAGTTTCCCTACAGTGATTCATGAATATTGATTTAAACTGATTTTGCGAAAACCTTCGCAAAAGACGTTCTTTGCTGTTCACTTAACGGATTTCGGCTGAAAAAAAAAAATTAAAAAAATATGGAATTGTTTGGCCAAATTCTTCCCTTCGTACTCAGTACCTGGAAGTTATTAATCATTGGTTTGCTCTTTTTGATCACGGTTACTCTATAGATGTCATTAATATTTGGACCTACAAAAGGCATTTGATTCACTACCTTAGAACCGTCTTCTAATAAAGTTGAAAGGTTACGGAATTTGTGGTCCACACTAGATTGAGACCTTCTTAAATAGACAGAAGGTTGTCATCCCCCCCCCCCTCCCAATAAAAAAACAGCAACAACGACAACAACAACGAAAAAAGATGGGCGAAGCCTTAATGTAATGCACATTTAACAATATGGGGCGTACGCAGCAGGAGTGTCAAGTGGGCAAATGTCCCCCGCCAACCTTCGCAAAATGTATAAATTGCGAATACGCTCGAGAAAGTACAAGGATTTGGGAAATAATGTGCTTTACCCCCTCTAGAAATAATCCTGGAGACCCCATTCTCTACTTCGATATTTATGGTGGCCCTGAAGGGACATCACACATCGAGATTTTTGCAATGTGTCGCACATTTATTCGCACATTTCTTCACGGAATTCTGCGATGTCGCACATTTTATCGCAGAAAACTGCGCAGATTTCTGCGATGTCGCACAATTTTTCGCTTTTTTCTGCACAGATTTCTGCAATGTCTTACTTTTGTAGCCGAAATCTGCTCAAATTTCTGCGATGTTGCACAATTTATCGCATATTTTTTTCAGCAAGCTACGTGGCTTGTGGTTTTGAGTTCCAGCTTCAGCCCTCATCTCAACCTGGCTCAAGGTGGCCGCGGATTCGGCTGGATTTCAGTCGCAGATTCAGCCCCGGCAGTACCAACAATCTATCAAAATATAATACATGCGGCAAAAGGTGCTATATTTTGCCAGAAAGATGACTTCATTTATCCAACGAATTTTGCATTATAAACGACAAAAACAAATATTCAAAATACACAACATAAGCAACCATTTCATCAACATCCGTTTTTGAAATTTTGATGCAATAATTACTATCAAACTAGCTACACAATGGGAATCATCACATTTGTGTTATTTTTCAAGGCTTGTTATTTTTCAAGGCATCATGAAACAAAGTGCACCGCACGTAATATGAAAAACTCACATTTTTATTTTCTTAATCCACGAGACAATGTTACTGCGCACAGTTTATTTTGGTAAAGGCTTCAGCTGATCTCTAATTAATGCCTAATTAGCCCGCAAAAGTAACCCTTCTGCTCTATTAGAATACATTCTTTTCAACTTTACTGCGTATATCACTATATGTAATCACTGGTTTGTAATATTGGGTGCGTTGCAGCATATACGGCAGCACAGGTTCTTTCCACCCCCAACCCCCTCCGGCCCGCACAACCCCTCGGCTGTCGTTGTGCAACTGATGGTGAACAACCTCTCCCTGCAATAAAATAGTCCCGCTTTTACGTTTTATACAATGTTTTAAACAATACGTTTCCGGGTTTTATTTACGAACAGCTGAGTGATTGAGTCCAGTGACACTCGGCTTGGAAGACAGGACAATCCTAAATGATCACATCACGGCGTCTCACGGTTGGAACGACTACCACGCAACCCAGGCTCTCCTCCAAAATGATGGTACATGGGCAACCACTGGGTAAGTAGCAGAGAGAAAATACATCCACAGTAATATAAAACCCAACACTCATCCGAGAAATATAACACCAAACACTCATCAATGCATTCAGAGAAATATAACACCCAACACTCATCCATGCATCCAGAGAAATACAACACCCAACACTCATCCATGCATCCAGAGAAATATAACACCAAACACTCATCCATGCATCCAGAGAAATATAACACCAAACACTCATCCATGCAGAGAAATATAACACCCAACACTCATCCATGCATGCAGAGAAATACAACACCCAACACTCATCCATGCATCCAGAGAAATATAACACCAAACACTCATCCAAGCATCCAGAGAAATATAACACCAAACACTCATCCATGCATCCAGAAAAATATAACATCAAACACTCCTCTATGCATGCAGAGAAATATAACACTCAACACTCATCCATGCATCCAGAGAAATATAACACCAAACACCCATCAATGCATCCAGAGAAATATAACACCCAACACTCTTCCATGCATCCAGGGAATATAACACCCAACACTCATCCATGCATCCAGAGAAATTTAACACCAAACACTCATCCATGCAGAGAAATATAACACCAAACACTCATCCATGCATCCAGAGAAATATAACACCCAACACCCATCCGTGCATCAAGAGAAATGTAACACCCAATACTAATCCATGCATTCAATTCAATTCAATTCAACATGGTTTATTAACAAATCACGAATGGCAGCCACAGCTGAATTGCACGTGATTTAAATTTAAAAAAAAAATACATTTTTAAAAAAGTTAAAGGCCTACCGAGTTAAAAAAACAAAATATGACATTAAATACTAATATTAGAAAAGGTTTAAACATTGTGCATACAGATCTGGCTAAAGAAAATTGTCTATATAGAGAAATACATATTATTGTTACAGACTGTGTTGCAATCAATTTATCTTACTTTAAAAAGGGGGCATTGAAATTGCGTTAAAACTTATAAAAGACATTCAAAAAGGTTTCAGGTAAAAAATTTATAGTTTCATTTAGGATTAGAATTATAAAAATGGGCCAGATGAGGAATAAGTTTAAAAATTGTGCAAGATGTGTGGCAGTCAAATTATCTTATTTAAATAAAAGGTAGTATTAAAATAACGTTAAAACTTGTAAAATACAATAAAAGCTTGCTGGTAAAAATCTATTCATTTTCATTTGGGATTAGAGTTATACAGATGTACCAGATGAGGAATGGCACTATTCTGCATTCTATTTGTTTTACACTTAAGTTGTGGGACTTTATTCGAATTTCTTAGTGTACGTTTCATTTTTGGAGGAGAAGGGATAAAATCCTTAAATTGTTCAGTTTGTTTCAATGTTCTTTCGATGCATGATGTACATAGAGATTCTCTTCTTTGTTTCAAGGGGGAAATCCCGAGTTCACATAGCATCTCGGAATAACTGTTATAACCACCGCGTCCGGTGATTATTCGTAGAGCTCTTTTTTGGATGCTTTCGATCTGGTCAGACTGGGCAGTGGTTAATCCCCCATTCCATACTGGTGCTCCATATTCAAGAAGCGGTCTGATGTAGCTGTTGTAAATAATAAGTAGATCCTGGACAGGCAAACAGTGGCCTTTAAGAAGACGGAGCATGTAAAGTTTTCTACCTGTACGTTTAATGAGGTCGGTAATATGTGCGTCCCATTTCAAATTGCTCTGAATAAGTATGCCAAGAAGTTTAATTGATTGCACTGTTTCTAATTGATGATCATGCAGCATGAGCGAAGGTGGTGCTGGGGGGTTTCGCTGGAATGTTATTTCCATTGCTGTACATTTCTTTGGGTTTAGTTTCATGTTGTTATCCTTCGACCACTGTACCAAAGAGGAGACAGCTGACTGCATGCGCGACAATTGGTTTTGAGTTCGGCATTCGACAAGAGTCATGTCGTCGACATATTTGTAGGCGTTTATACCGTTCGATGGGGAAATATCGTTGATCATTGCCAGAAAGATGATTGGCCCTAGACGTGTGCCCTGCGGTACACCAGAGTGAAGAGTGGACCAATCAGACTCGGAGGTTTTGTACCGTACTCTTTGTTGACGTGATGTGAGGAAGTCTGCGACCCATGGGATGAGCGACGGACGAACACCGAGGTCCAACAACTTAGCAATTGCTATAGTGTGGTCGATACGGTCGAATGCTTTTGTAAAGTCTGTCACAACAATTGTAAACGAAGCTTTTGGAATTTCAGCGTTAGCGTAGACTTGGTGTAAAATGTTAATTAAGCAGTGGGTAGTTGACAGGAATTTTCGATTCCCAAATTGGTTTGGGTCCTGCAGTTTGGGCTGGATATCACTGAAGATCCATTTGGCTATGAAGCCTTCAGTCACCTTCGCGAAGTGGTCTGTGAGAGAGATTGGACGGAGTTTATCCAGTTTATCCAGTGTAGGGGGATTTGTTTTGGGTACCGGGATAACGATAGCTCGTTTCCATTGATCGGGCACAATGCATTGTTCGAAAGATGAATTAATAATATGTGTTACGGGTGTCGCAAGTTCATAAGAGAATGTTCTCACAATCCTCGCGGAAATGTCATCTGGACCTCCAGCTGTCGTGCGTTTGATTTTCCCCAGTGCCTTCTGTACATCCCAAGGATAAACCTCAGGACATGGTGTTGAAGAGGGGAGGTAGGCCGGGAGTTTTGCAAGGTTTAGTGGTTCTAAATCACCCGCAATAGATACAAAGTAATCATTGAAATACATCATGCATCCAGAGAAATATAACACCAAACACTCATCCATGCATCCAGAGAAATATTACACCAAACACTCATCCATGCATCCAGAGAAATTTAACACCCAACACTCATCCATGCATCCACACCCAGCACTCGATCATCCATGCATTCAGAGAAATATAACACCCAACACTCATCCATGCATCCAGAGAAGTATAACACCCAACACTCATCCATGCATCCAGAGAAGTATAACACCCAACACTCATCAATGCATCCAGAGAAATATAACACCCAACACTCATCCATCCAGAGAAATATAACACCCAACACTCATCCATACATCTAGAGAAATATAACACCCAACACTCATCCATGCATCCAGAGAAATATAACACCCAACACTCATCCATGCATCCAGAGAAATATAACACCAAACACTCATCCATGCATCCAGAGAAATATAACACCCAACACTCATCCATGCATGCAGAGAAATATAACACCCAACACTCATCCATGCATGCAGAGAAATATAACACCAAACACTCATCCATGCATCCAGAGAAATAGAACACCCAACACTCATCCATGCATCCAGAGAAATATAACACCAAACACTCATCCATGCATCCAGAGAAATAGAACACCCAACACTCATCCATGCATCTAGAGAAATATAACACCCAACACTCATCCATGCATGCAGAGAAATATAACACCCAACACTCATCCATGCATCTAGAGAAATAGAACACCCAACACTCATCCATGCATCCAGAGAAATATAACACCAAACACTCATCCATGCATGCAGAGAAATATGACACCCAACACTCATCCATGCAGAGAAATATAACACCAACACTCATCCATGCATCTAGAGAAATATAACACCCACCACTCATCCATGCATGCAGAGAAATATAACACCCAACACTCATCCATAGATCTAGAGAAATATAACACCAAACACCCATCCATGCATCCAGAGAAATATAACACCCAACACTCATCCATGCATCTAGAGAAATATAACACCCAACACTCATCCATGCATGCAGAGAAATATAACACCCAACACTCATCCATGCATGCAGAGAAATATAACACCCAACACTCATCCATGCATGCAGAGAAATATAACACCAAACACTCATCCATGCATCCAGAGAAATATAACACCAAACACTCACCAACAATCACCCATGCATCCAGAAAAATAAAGGTTAATTACCCTGCAAATTTCCTGAAATGTTCATTCATCTCTGAAAATCGGTCATTCGTTTTCGTCTGAATTTGAGAATCGCTGTGACACGCGTTTCATTTTCGCTATTAGAGCATTCGATTCCATTTCAGTTCAATCAATTAAGTGATTGAGCAGCACCTTTTTTGTTCATGCTCATTCACATTCGTTTACAAGACTTCCTTTTCGCTTTTAGAGGGCGATTTCAAACATTGGTCATTCCATTTCACTTTTAGTTTAATGTTATGTGATGCAATCTGCTATTTTGAATGAAAAAAAAACGTACTTTTGATTGCACATTCTTCAGTGGTTTAAAACCATATGTGACCCAGACATCAGTACATTTAAGGATAATAAACAGTCAAAATTTATATAAAATACACGAAGCATGTTTAAAAAAACTAGGTTGGAAACTGTATAATACGTTACTTACCAATTTTGTCAAAAATCCTGAGCAAATGTCTAAAGAAGGCGCTGCTTATGCATAGCTCCATCTTGTGACAATTTCTGCGTTTATTACACGTCCGTACGGCTTATTAATGGCGCGGTATTGACACATTTTTTCTCTTGTTAATTTTTGATATTCTGGATGAAATAAAGATTAAACCAGGTTGCAAATTTACGTTTCTAAGGTAGTGATTTTGTGGTATTATTTTACATTATGTGTTGGTTTGTGACCCAAAATATTTAAATAGTAATTAATTTTTCCCAAGATATTTCTACCGTCCTTTGAAAGCCTTTCATAATAAAATGCTTTATGTAGTGATCAGTTGTTGAGTATTAAATTGATTCAATCTTCGTGAATTGAATGGAATACCTGCTGGTACTATTTGTGACTTATTGAAGGGAGAAATTAAACAGGTCATCGTCTGTGTTCACTCCGCCAAAATCCGCCTTCTTCTTCGGACAGGAACGCACGTGGTCGCCGTCACAGTAGGAATATTTGTCTACATGCCGAAACTTCCGGAGTAGTGGATCTGCTTTTAACCAAAGACGACGAAATTGGCCTACGTCACTTAGATTGTCCTCTTGTGTAGTTTACATGGAAAGCTGTTCCCTGTATTTCCGAATGTTTTTGTTGTTTTTTAAGCGCCTCTTCGGAAAGTGTTCCCAGGCAATGGCTTTTGTTCGCTGCGACCAACTCAGCACAATGTGCGAGAAGCTGGTGCACTGAGCACGTAAATCTGAAGCTTGGAAACTTCTCTAGGAGCATCCTGCTTGTGTCTTTGCAAAGGCTATCTAATTTCTCGGAATTGAAAAATTCTGTAGATGAAACCAGACGGAGAATTATCGACACATTCGACACGATCTGTGAAAGTTTTGCTCTGTCTTGACCTCTTTCCGGTTCACATTCCATTAGGACTTGGCGTGTTTCACATGAAGCGAGCTCCTCGAGATAGGGCCTGTTGTTGACGTACCACCTTTGCCCATTGGATCAGGTTCATCCACCTGTACACCCGTTTTGTCATACAAGTAGGACTTCACCTTCTCTTTAGCGTTTTTGATCTTTGCCTCGTTTGTGACGTTTTCCTTCCAGATTCTTATTCCGGCAGCCAAGTGGTAGACGATCTTCAAAATCCAGTCCATTGAGCGAAGAGTTCCATGTAGTATTGGGAAGACTTTGATCTCATATGTCGTGATGGGTTTTTGAGTGAGTCCTAGCCGCTGTTCATAGTCGCCAGGTTTGCTCTTGACTTGACCTTCATCTTGAAGATCCTGGAATAGATTCATTAGAGCTTCATTACTTACTTCTCCGATTTGGAAACCTTCATCAATGCGCTCCAGATTGTGGCTGTCTTCTCTTGATGCCGGACACAGGACGCAATATGCCCCTCCTCTTCCTGTCAGCAGTTTGATCATCTTTCCGTCAACCATTCTGAGGTTAAACTCGAATAGGAAGTGATATGTTTTCCCAGAGACACTGATTTCGATGCCAATAGTAGACAAATCCGATTGTTCTGCTTCTATGGGAGGAATGACAGATTCACGGAATTGACGATCTTCCTTGCCCTTGATGAGAAAAAGAGGTACAGCAGCGTTGGGACTATTGGGGGAGTTCTCTCTCCATACTGCCGACCCTGTTTAAAAATAAAGTTTCGGTGAAATAATCTTCAGGATTAAATAATGAAGATTTTAAATAAACAAAATAATGTAATAAACGTATATTGATTGCAAAATTTATTTTCTATTGAACCAAATCGCACCTGATGCATGTGTTGATGATCCTACAGAAGCATCATCTTCTTTGATGATTTCAAGTGGTGTCCGCATATACAATATCATATTGTACGTCTTAGCTTGACCAGTCTGATGGTAAATAGCATGACGCCCTGATCCATCCAGTCCATCTTTGCATACGGCTTTATAGTAACCTGGCGGGATGTCGGGTTGCGCCTCGATCAGTCGGGTCATAATGATTGCTGCAAGATTGCTTAAGGGAGGCCGTAACACCTTAATAATCTCCTACACAGTAGCGGCTCAGTTCTGGTGTTATGGAACGTTTCTTCTCCATCAACTTGTAATGAGCGGGTAGATTGACATGCTCCTTTAAGTCGCGTCTGAGATGAGTGTAAGAGGTTCTCCCTAGGTTGTAAGACGAGAGAAAATAAAGTCCTTTGTCTACAGACATCTCGTTGACGACTAAGGATCCCGTAAACAGCCTCATGCCAACATCAGCAACTTTTCTGTTGCCAACGTATACTGCAAACGTATACATGTAGTTCTCTTTATGTAACACAAAACCGAGTAACTGAGTTGGGGCTACGTACTTCATTTCCCTCGGCTTCTAGCCTCATTCATCCATTATTGCGTCCATTCTTCTAAACTGCTGCCGCGGTCCCACTTCATCGAGGGGATTCATTCTCGGGCGATCAGGCTCAGCTGTACGAACATCTTGGATATCTCCCTCATGGTTGTCAAATTCATGGCCTCCACAACAGAAGTATCGATCACTCGCTCTTTTGCAACAGTCATGGTTACAAATGGTTCATCAAGGAACGTTTTCTTGGTTCCTGGGAGCGGCGGAGATTTGTTCCGTTTGATACACTTCTCTCTCAATTTTCTGAGTTGCTTAGAGATGTATAGATCCGTAAATTTACTCTGCAGGTTGTAATCGGATACAGTTTCCCTAGCTACGTTTATGTAGTCTGGTCTCCTGGTTCTTCCAACCCATCTGCCCTTTAAGTATTTGTTCCAGATCGCCTCATTAGAGGGTGGCGTATCTGACTGTGCCATCTTCCTGTTTAATTAAGCCATTGACAGAAAAAGGAACGGACGGCCGTCGATGTCAAAACAATATATTCTAAGAAATATTAAGATCTCTATTTTCAATTAAGCCTGAAAAAGTCTGGTTTACATCACAATGACAGATCTGGTCCGGAGTTGGTCGCAGTAACAAATAAGTCTGAAGTCCTTGAATGTCTCTGGCTTCCCTGGGTCGGGAAAACACGTCTGGTTGGCTGAAATGGTCTTTACATTTTCCCCTGTGTTTCCTTTTGCTGGAAAAATAAATTGCAACCCGTCATGCCCGTGTCGATTGTCCAGGAAAATAAATCGAAAACCACGTTTCTCTGTAATTGTTTTTGCGAAATTTTCTTAAATAACCCACCCTAAAATCCATGCGATCAAAAGTAAATATGCTTACCTTATTGTAAATGCAAGAAATAAGGTACATCGACTGCTCAATACTTCGCTTTCGTCGCAAAAGTCTCCTCTCCTCTACACTTATAAGTACACGATGCGATGACGACGTACAAACTAACTGGGAAGTATTGCTCGATTTTGCTGACCATGCATATCAAGAGAGGGCGCTTTTTCGCGCACGAGGCGATATTTCTGTCGAAAACACCGTTCCGAAATTCGTCTCGTACGGCCAAATAGGAACATTTCTGCTAATTTTCCGCATTTTAATATTGACAAGGAATGTTTAGTCATTCAAATGATTCCCAATTTATGACATTTTACGGTGGGTACTAGAACGTACTCTTCAAAATGTGCGACCGTTAATGTTTGAAAATATTACATTTTGTTCCATGTTAGTCGATTTTTTCAATGTTTTGTTTCAGCGTCATCCAATAATTGGTCCATTTCATACTATACACCATCCGAATGGGTATGAGATGGGCAATGTTAAAAGCAATAACAAAATTGAAAACGAACCTTTATATGCTTTGGCAGACACGTTATATTTAAAAATTAATATCTCAAAAACAGTGCATTAAATTTGAAAATAGTATTTTTATACTAAAAACTTGCTTTTCAGACTCCAATCGAAGATGTGTTTTTTTTTAAGTAAAACTCAAAAAGAAATTGGACTCGATGTCTGGGTCTTATGCCAGGACTCTGCGCGAAAAGGTATTCTTGCGTAAATGAATGCACAGGTAACCTAATTTGCCGTCTGTTTCTCAAAAACCGAATGAATGGACAATGAAAACGATTGAACTTTCGTTTAATTGAAATGGGATTAAAGACGCGCATTCAAATTCAGACGAAAATGAAAGACTGATTTTCAGAAGTGAATGAACATTTTATGAAATTGGCAGGGAAAACCTATATTATTGCATTTCTACTATGCGTGTAACATACTGTCTATGGCACGGCAAAACGGTGTATCTTTTGTAGTTAGGCTACGCCCTTTTGCCTCGTCACATCTGGTCACATCTAGCACAAAACAGAGTGTATCTCAATTTGTACCCTTTTGTCAAGAAACTGAATCGAAAAAAGCAAATTTTTGCACGAGATACGCCCCGCTATCTTTAAAACGGAAGGCCGTGTGGACTTGAGGGTTCGTTTAATGGAAACAGCGCCCCCAATAACCCGAAAAATGACTTTATCTCAAAAAGGCCAAAATTGAAGTTACACCCTTTTGCCGTGAGGGTGCCGCCACTGTATAAACAGGTACTTAGTGTCCGATACGATCTTTTGTACGACCCGGTCACCTTTTTAAATTGTTAAGAATTAATTGGGTGATCAGGTACGATCCGATCAACGTTTGAAAATAGTTAGATTTGTTTTCTTTCTGTATTATTATCTTTGTTCTGTTCTGGGATTAAGTTTCAGCGTCGTTTCTTCTAATCCGTACATGTTATTAACTTGTAACTGAACATAATCGGCATTGATTCCAAGTGGTGCACATTACTCTGAAGTCATGATGATGTCATCAGCTATCAAATTACAATTGCTTTTTGTTTAAATTATGACAATTTTTTGTCATTTATAACTCATGAGCAAAATGAACGACCACGTTCATACTTGTGATATGATAGACCATGCCTAACTATTATATTTGATTACCAAGGTCAATGTCGCCTGACCTTTCCTTCTAGGGACACCGGAAGGGCAAAGGTGAATTCAAAATATAGAAATGAGCCTCAAATCAAAACAACCCATGATATCTTCCGTGGTGATAATAAATTTGGTATGAACTTGAACTCCAGTCCGAAGTTGTTATACAATTTGTGACGTCAGCATGACGTCATCAGGTATCAAATTACAAGCGTTTTAAGGGCAACATTAGTCAAAATAGGTTTAACTTTATCTTTTAAACTAAATTAAGTATCGTGTTTGTTTTCTGTAAGGTGGTAGTAAGTTGTTCGGACATTTCTTATTCCCGGGCACAAACCTGCTTGAGCTGTACTTTATGAAGCATGTTACTACAGAAAAAAAACAAATAATGGATTATGTCACGCATACTATGGTCTACACAATAGGCCAAATTTAGCCTATTCATTTGCATTACGGGGTAATTCTATACGATAGTACTGCCCGATCCTCTTCATCGGTCTCCAGTCAGTCTCACTCACGAGTGTCAGTCAGTCTGTGAGTCTGTTAGTTAGATAGTCAATGAGATGGCTGCAAAGAAGACACTAGGCAGGACAAGAGCCGATCACGCCCCCGATGTATTCCATAGAGGAGCAAAGACGTACCCTAATGTGACGTCAGATGCACAAAGGTCGCGTAATGAAATCATCTTAGAACAATGTATACCGGTCAACTAGAATTTTTGATGGAGGGCTATCTTTAAGGCGGTTATTAATGTGAATGAGTGTTACTCATACTTATTGGCTGTTCTATTCCAAAACTGGCCATTTTATCTCCAAATCCTGTCGACTTTTTGCACGTCTTTTCTGCCCGCCATTCATCACCGCCATTCACCCCATAGCAAGGTTGTATCTCAACAATTGACGTCATGAGAAACGTCATCAAGCACCATGTTACCTCATCATAAAGGTAGCTTTTTCAATGTCTATTTGTTAGGTGAAAGATTTATGCACAAAAAAGGATAAATGTGTGACGTCATAATAACATCATAAAAATGCGATTTTCAAAACGCATATAAGGGAGGGTCCGATCTTCATGAAACTTAGCCTTTAGTCAAGTCCCACGCGCCTATACCCGGATTATCCGGACACGTAACGCACCCCGGATGCTGGCACGTAAAAAGACTAGCACGAGCGGCGAAGCCCCGAGGACCTTTACCATCTCGTGGAGAACGCTTATGTTTTTATTTTGTCTACCGATTTGGTAGACATGCATAATGCATTACCCGTTGTGAATTGACCAATGAAAATGCAGAATTACTAACGTAAATCAGCTGTCGTCTGGCGCCAGACAGCACGCGCGCCATGGCGCGGGTGCTGTTGCTGGTAACCGCAAACCACCGTTAGATGATTGGTTTATATTGCTTGATTTATATTACGTGAATAAATGAATAAGTGATTAGTTCCACGGGATAGAAAAGGCCCTCGCGGCTTCGCCGCTCGTGCTTGTCTTTTTACGTGCCAGAATCCGGGGTGCGTTACGTGTCCGGATAATCCGGGTATAGTCGCGTGGGACTTGACTAAAGGCTACAGGAAACTTGGTTAAAGGATATAATGATAATTATAAGCTAAATTCAAAAAGACGTCACGATGACGTCATCGGCTGATTTTGTTTTGTGCAACAGCATAAGGGTTTATCATAACCCTGCATTTAGCAGGGTTACGGTCCACCACGCGAATGATCATGTGCATTATAAATTATTTACAGAAACAAATAAAACCAATTTTGACAACTTTTGGCATAAATGAAATGAATCAAATATGAATTGTCTTTGGGAAATTAAGATTAAATAAACTATGATTTGCACATTCTGTGTGCACTGAATGAGAGGTAAGATGGGAATGAGAGGTGGAAGGATTAGAGATCTTAGATTATTAATTAGCACCTCACTTATTTAACTTAAAAAAAGTTTATTACTTTACTTGTAACTGTCACTTAGGTTAACATCGACGACAAAAAAGTGCCGTAAGTTTAATACACGTTTTCCCCGATGCGGCATGCAGCGCTCGTCCCTAACAGCACGCTACAAGGTGGTATGGAAAGGACCAGCGACATCGTAAAGCGTGGCAATGGCACAGTACCTCAGCTCAGTCCGTACCGTGCCGTACCGTTGTGAATGCACGCACGTAAAAAAAGTGGACATTACTTTGGCATTTCTTCAAACGAAATCTGACAGATTATCCTAATTTCTTCACTTTTTCTAGGTTTTTCCCTTCGGTTGGGCGCCAAATAAAAAAGGTTCAGTCAGAAGTGAAAACAATAAAATTAAAAAGGGTCGCCCATATCACATTTCATCTGAATATTTATTTCATGTTGATGAACGTTACATTTACAATGACAACAATATATATTAGGTTTTCCCGGCCAATTTCACCAAGTTTTCATTCAATTTAACGCCTGGCTCATTCGATTTAGATTGAAATTGAAAGATCTTGCAGATCGGCATTCGACAATCACAAAGACTCATTCTATTTCACTATTCGAGCATTCTATCGCTTTTTAGCTTAACTCGTCCCTATTAAAGATGCATTCATATTAAAAGTATCGCGTTGTTCATTCAATTTCGTCTAAACCATTAGTAAGGGGTTGATTGGGCATTCGTTTTCATTAATGTGCAAACATGTTTTACATTTGTCAAACATCTTTTAAGACTTCATACGTGTCCGTATTCCTTAGCGTAAATCATATTTGATGACTTCAAACCGCTGATTGACTTTCTTTCTTAATTAAAGGGTATGTGCAAAGAATTTTTCTCATGAATTCTTTTTGCGCAACTCTGTGAAATGTAAGAAAACTACACATTTGACAACACTTCATCGGTCGCACCACGAACTGGCGTATCTCGATTTTTTTGCCAAATTGAGGTTTTGTCATTAACGTTATTATTTTATCAAAGTGCTCATTCTCAGAAAGTTTTATTCCGATCGGAGTTTTAATTAACTAAGAACGCTTATTAGACTGTGCGGCGTATCTCTAAAAAATGAAAAATGCTGCACCACGAAGTGGCGTATCCCGATACGCCGGTTTACACGCTAATTCCCATAGTGCTATGACGTCACAAAGCAGCTTCGACATGAAAAATTGGAATTTAGCGTTTCACGAACCGACGTATCTCCGTATCTGGCACACGGCCACTATTACGCGCGTTGCATGACATACGATAAACATGATAAAAATTGTTTCACGAAGTGACGAATAACTTTGAAAATGAATTTCTCAAAAACTTAGCAACTCAGATGCACACGGATTGCATACAATAAAGTTTAATCAATTACTCGCAAAGACGAAAAAGTTTGAATTCTTACACAGGGAGTATATGGAATTAGCCTACAAAATATTAACCAACTTTAAATCGGTTTTTCTCGAAACACCAAAAAATGCGATACGTCGGTTCGTGGTGCAACCGACGACTTTTTGGGTTAATCTTATTGCACATGTGCACTTCTTTAAACATTTAAAAGTTTCCATGTTTTTCCGGACTAATGCTGTTACTGTGATGTCATTTCAGGAAGACACTGTTCAGTTTAGGGGTTTTTTTTCAAATTATTTATCCAAAATTTGCTAATCGAAAACATTTGTGGGAAAGGGATTGTAATTGGCTTACTGCAATGTACTGACACATCATATAATCACCAAATTAAAAAAAAATATAACAGCAAAATATCCAAAATTCTAGCATTTTTTTTGCTGAAATAGCCGTGTTTTCTAATGAATATGAAACTTTGCATTAGCATAAAAACGGAGAAGGCACCAAAAACACCCATCAAAATGGAAAATAAAACTTGCAAATAAGGTTAAATGTGACACAAAGATGTATTTTCAAGGTTTGCATTGAAATCTTTGCATGGGCCCCGTGAATATGGTCAGTGTTCGGTCAGACATACGCAAGAAAACATTTTTAAGAAATAACGCAAGAGAAGTGTTCCCGACGGTACAACCGTGCAGTGGGCGTTGATGTGTAACATTGTAAATTTTACAGCCATCAAGATTTTTTTTGGGGGGGGGAATGAACTTCGGAGAAAAATGCACCAAAACGAAATAGGCTGCCCGAAAACGAAAACGAACATTCACAGCAAAATCTTGGCTGCCTAAAAATGAAATTGAATGACCCCAAATGAAAAAGAAACCGCACTTGGACCACATGTGCAAAACTCACGCGAAATTGAATGGCAGATAATGAAACTGAATAGAAAAATTCGGAAATTCGCCGGGAATACCTATAGTATAGGTTTTCCCGGCCAATTTCACCAAGTTTTCATTCAATTTAACGCCTGGCTCATTCGATTTAGATTGAAATTGAAAGATCACGCAGATCGGCATTCGACAATCACAAAGACTCATTCTATTTCACTATTCGAGCATTCTATCGCTTTTTAGCTTAACTCGTCCCTATTAAAGATGCATTCATATTAAAAGTATCGCGTTGTTCATCCAATTTCGTCTAAACCATTAGTAAGGGGTTGATCGGGCATTCGTTTTCATTAATGGGCAAACATATTTCACATTTTGTCAAACATCTTTTAAGACTTCATACGTGTTCGTATTCCTTAGCGTAAATCATATTTGATGACTTCAAACCGTAGAATGATTGACTTTCTTTCTTAATTAAAGGGTATGTGCAATGAATTTTTCTCAGGAATTCTTTTTGCGCAACTCTGTGAAATGTAAGAAAACTACACATTTGACAACACTTTTTGGGTTTATCTTATTGCAAATGTGCACTTCTTTAAACATTTAAAAGTTTCCATGCTTTTCCGGACTAACGCTGTTACTGTGATGTCATTTCAGGAAGACACTGTTCAGTTTAGGTTTTTTTCTTTCAAATTATTCATACAAAATTTGCTAATTGAAAACATTTGTGGGAAAGGGTTGGTCATTGGCTTACTGCCATGCACTAACACATCATAATAATCACCAAATTAAAAAAAAAATTATGACAGCAAAATATCCAAAATTCTAGCAACTTTTTTTTTGCTGAAATAGCCGTGTAACATTAATCATGCTCGGAATACCATCACAGGTTTTCTAATGAATACGAAACTTTGCATTAGCATAAAAACGGAGAAGGCACTAAAAACGCCCCTCAAAATGGAAAATAAAACTTGCAAATAAGGTTAAATGTGACACAAAGATGTATTTCCAAGGTTTGCATTGTAAACTCTGCATGGGCCCTGTGAATACGGTAAGTGTTCGGTCAGACATACGCAAGAAAACATTTAAGAAATAACGCAAGAGAAGTGTTCCCGACGGTACAACCATTGCCAAACATACGTGTCCCGATGTCTTGCACGTCAGGAAATCGTCAACGTAAACAAGCCCCTTGATCAAACGTTTAAACAATTATATAGAAAAGATCAACAGTGAAAAAGAAATTATCTTAGCCCCTTTCAATTCATTATTTCGTTGCATCTTGTTTCCCTCATATCAGTTGATTTGTAACATTGTAAATTTTACAGTCATCAAGAATTTTTTTCTTGGGGGGGGGGGGGGAATGAACTTCGGAGAAAAATAGGAAAATATATCGATTAAAAAAATCTTACTAATTTAAACGACCAAACGATGAAAGCGATTGCCCATAAACGAATAAGAAACGAAAAGCATGATTATACGTTATAAGCGCACAGATGTTCGCTAATTTGAATGCGTCAACCGTGAAAAGGTTGCAATGACTTAATTTCAGACTGCTACAAGTCAAGTCTTGAATGCACCAAAACGAAATAGGTTGCCCGAAAACGAAAACGAACATTCACAGCAAAATCTTGGCTGCCTAAAAATGAAATTGAATGAACCCCAAGTGAAGAAGAAACCCGAATTGGACCACATGTGCAAAGCTCACACGAAATGGAATGGCTGATAATGAAACTGATTACAAAAATTCGGAAATTCGCCGGGGAAAACCTATAATAATATAGGTTTTCCCGGCCAATTTCGCAAAAATGGCATACGTATTCATCTTGATAGTGGCCAATTTGAAGTGAAGTAGCGCCCTGCTGTCATTCCTGTGGTTCGTATTAGATTTCAGGCGTTCAAATTTGTTATGAGACCTGACACAGAACTATTTCGAATTACATTGCTTACTTTTCACATATTATGCTTGCTTAATGGTGAATTCGAATGACCAAACTTACACAGCTTGAGGCTCCGGCGAATTTGGATGCTCGTTTGTGCAATTTTAATTTGAATGCCCTATGTGAAATTGACTGTGAAATTGATTGGTGTTTTTAGGTAATTGAATGTTGATCTCAACGTGCATTCAAATTCGTGCAAAAATGGGTGATTGGTCGCTAATTTGGCCGCCAAATCTGCAAACTTGGCCGGGAAAACCTACACTAGGCTTAAATTCGTTTCCTAATTAAATAATGAATAGGCTTATTACGCGCAACATGTAGGGATAATAATGAAGCAAAAGCTGTTAAGCTTATCCTTATTAACATACAAAACAACACAAAACTACCCAACACAGGTACATTAACCACAAGAAATGGAACACAATTACGTTTCAACAGACCAGACAACTTTACATTAATGTTTGTATAAATTCCAAACCACTAAACACAATGGGTATCAAAACCAAGAACATAGGTTTCGGAGCTACAATCCTGGCCAAATCTCGCTGGGCCCCCAACCCCCCCAGCCCCCGCTCAATGTTGTCTCTCATTGCGCGGTGTGGGCTCCATCCCCCGAAGAGAACAACATTGACCGGGGGAGCGGGGGAGTTGGTGACCGTTGGAGGCTAAGGTTATTTCCAAGTGTCCCAACCATTTTGGCCAGGATTGTAGCCTACCCATGTTCTACAGGGCCCAGTTCCACTCAAGTTGGACCCAACAGAGGTGGTGGATATGTTAGTATGAAGGTGCCTCGTACGTATAGGTCCTTCTATCCCCCTCCAACACCCGTCCCTGAAAACACACACACACCCACCGGCATAGAAGTGGGGTACTTCCTTTGTTCTCGTGTACTAAAATTTTGCAACGTCGCACACTTATGTCAAAGTGCTCTTATTTTAACCATAGTTTATTTCCTGGGCTGAAATTCGGACTTAATATCCCTTTTCTAAAACTCTTCCATTTGCGACAAATTTAACCCACCTTGGAAATTCCTAGTTTTTGAGTAAAATCCATATATCTATTTCGTGAAACACTTGTGGGGTACCAAAACGGTACCCCGCAAGTCGTTGGGCATTCCTTGTGGGGTACCTCCCATTGTTCCGGTACCCCACAAGGCAGTGTTTGTACACGCACCCACACAGGCACACTAAGAAGGTTGCTGGATCTTGCTCATTGTTTCTTACGAAAATCTGGGCCTCATTTTGTCACCGCATTCCAAACCGTCGTTACACAGACAGCTTTGACATGTTGAATCTTTAGGTGGTGACTGAAACATGGGAGGTGAGGCATGACTTTACACTATATATGTACATGACACACTCAACCATGATTCTTTTTAAGGCTCAATGTTTATTTTGTGGACCCAAAAAACAATCCATAGTAATTTGTTGATTAAGTCATATTTGCTATTGTTGCGTTCCCTAATAGCAGTTCATGAAACATTTATTAGAGTCAACAATAATTCAATAAGTTGGAGGGAAACAGAGCTTTGGGGTGACAGTCACACATGTCAATACACTGATTTATTTATCACATCACTTAACATAACTTTGTTAGATTTCATCAACCTATAGAGTTTCTCCTTTTGGTAGTCTTTGGTAGCGTTATAGAGATAACAGGTTGGCGTCTACAAAGTCTATACATGTACTATGTACTATGGCAAAACCATGTCAACCAATACGAACTGAGTGGGCCCCGGCACGGTACGGGTTATCGACGGTCGGACCGAAGCGGGAGCGGTCCGCTGCGGTGACCGGGGAGGCAACGGCAACTGGACGGGGCCAGCAAGTGTACCAGGCCGCACTACAGTTCGAACCAAAGTGTGTGTGTGGCGTATCGGGTATCCAAGGTCAATCGAGGCACTATGCACCAAGGATAGTGTTTATGACAAGACCGGGCTAGCATAGCTGAACTACGGGGAAAATGGCTACGGGGAGCCGGCTGGCCACAGCGGAAGCGGTCCGCTGTGGTGACGGGGATGAACTAGCTCTGGCTGGGCTAGAACACCAGACAACCGCACAACATGTTCAAGCTAAGACTAGCAGTCCAATGGCCATTCGAAACCGCACAGCACCATTGGGACTAGTGTATTACTATTTCACCAGCTTCTACACACTCCTCGAGGGATCTAGGAGAAGGATGCTTCATAATAACACTAGTACTAGTGATTGCACTATTACTTCACCGCGCCTCAACCACCAAGGGAGGCCGATGCTTCGTAGTGACAAGAGTCGCACAACAATCGGTCTGTCAGAGTCGAGTTCGTCGCACATCATACGATTTACCGCACAACATAAAAGTTCGCCGCACAACTTTAGGTTTAGGGTTCGTTCGCACTACATTGGTTTCGTGGTTCGCCGCATTGCCTAAAATGAGGAAAACCTCCGGTATTTATAGGCAGTAGAAGTCTCGGGATTAAATAATGCATGAGCACTGATTTAGGAATTAACCAATAGTAATCTTCCATGTCTAAGGGTCACATGACTAGTCACATGATTTACTAAGAGTGCCTAGTGCAAGAGACTAGAAACGTGTGCATTTACATCAGGGAAAACATGGAGAGAGAAGTGTGCAAATACAGAGAGAGATGTGTGCAAATAGTTAGACCAGAGTGCAAAAGTGAGCTTGTCTTACATACGCAGTGTGGACTTCCGAACAAAAGACGTCCACATAATGTAGGTAGCACCGACGTTGTGTGGACTTGCCCCACGTCCACACAGTGTTTCCCCATTTCTGGAAAACAGGTTTAGAGGCATTTTTGGGTTAGGTTTATCTGTAGCAGAATGAAGAGAAACACTAAAGGGAATCATAGAAAAAAAATTGGGTTGAAAGAGTTTTCACAGTTTGAGAAAAATGAGTTTTTTCACTGGTTTTTCTTAACTACACGAAAGCAATGGAAAGTCCACACTAGTCATGTGAAACAAGTATGGGTGTGTACACAACATCTCGAGCAACCTTGATGGAGTGAGTGACAAGCTAAAAGGTTACTGTGTCACAGGTTATTGACACCGCAGGATGTCTTACCACGCCCAGCTACGCGACCACGCAAGGGTAACATTCCATTCCCTCGAGCTAAGTACGGGACTGGAAAACTGGACCGAGAACTCCAGTTAGTGTTCATGGGTAACACACGGGGGAGAGAAATGCTCCGTGCCGCTGAGCAGTCTCTCGGAGAACGCCAAAGCACGCATGCTATGGGGAAAGGAACTTAGCTCGCTCGGGCGAAGGGAGGTGTGGTCAGTCGCGCACATGTACATCGCTACATGAATAATGCATAAAGTAGCACGCGTGGTATTGCATCATGCGCTGTGCTTGGTAAGAGACCCTGGGGGTGCACGCCTGTAAATAGACCAAAAATCCGTCCGCCGAGCTCATAAATAAAAGTTATACCCTCAAAATATTCTATATTAGAGAGTTCTGAGAACCATGGAATTGGGGAATTGAAGACATGTGGCACTGAACCTCTGGCCTGGACTTGGAGCTTCCAATTCTGAGCATTTTGGATGCAATCTGGCCCGAAAGTGGCGCTATTTAGCCATGTTGTGGAGGGATTCTTTTTCAAAATGGCTACTTTTCCAGTTCGGGAAACATCATTCGTTTTAGGGGTGTTCTTATTTGGGTGAGAATATCTCAAAAAGTCAATGGTCAACCCACCCAAAATTGAAAAGAAAATGAAAGATGACATGTTGATCATCATTTTTCTGTGCAGCTTGAATACCTGTGAGAGTTCTGAGTATTTTTAAATGAATTTTGAAGTATGGACATTTAGCACTAGTGTCTATGGGAATTTATTTGCAGGCGCGCACCCTATAGATCCTGAGTGGTGGCGGCCATGTTGTTATGACGGGGGATTTCAACGTGTGCTTTTTATTGCTGTAAGTACAAAATAAGCTTAAATTGAGTTAAAATAAATATGAAAACAAACATTTTACACTCTGTATCTTTGATTTTTCAGGTTTTTATTCAAAACACACTGTGGAAGTTAGCATTTACATGTAAGTGAACCGTTAAAAAAATGTAAACAATGAGTCATTCACCCCAGTCTGTGCATGTTCTTATTTTGTTTCCATTTCGGGGTATTTTAATTGGTTATTATTGAAATCGAACACAGAGAAGGCACAGTTCTTTCTTTATTCAGACAAAAATAAGTGAATAATATTGTTTGTACTTGTTTGAGCTTGTACAAATCAAATTTTGACTTGTAATAAAATGGATGGTGAAGGGTGGACATTCACATCCAAGGTAAAAAACTTTTAGCCAATGGATTTCTGGGCTCCTGAAAAACACTGAGACAAAATGGCCGACATGGAGTCGTGGTGCGCCAGAATTAAATGGGCGATTGCAAAAAAGAGCAGATTTCAGCCTTCAAAAGGATGCCGGCTTTGGCGGGGATGCATAAAAAAATCCTATGGCATCATTTCAATGAAAATGCCAGGCTCGAACAAACGCACTCTGAAGTCTGTGCACAGGGCGGCTTACATGGCACACACCGGAAATGTAAATTTGCCACGGGAGTGGGATGTAAGTCACCTGTGCCAGAATTCATTGTGCGTTTGTTTCGAGCATTTGTCCCTTGAACCTAGGGCTGTAAATAATAGCAGAAAAGTCTGCAAACGACTCAAGCAGTGCCAAGGGCACGATGGGTACCGGGAGTGCCTGCTTTAAGGTATCGTAATGAACAATAAATTTGTCAGTTACATTCCAAAAACATAATTTAAAAACGTTTGCAGTAATTGTGTTCAGATTGGATGATGTGGCAGACATTTTTCAAACCATCGTCTGGCTTAGGATCCAGTTGGCCACGTTTATACAGTGGCCGTGTGGCATAATACAGCTGGAATCTTTGAGAACGCAATTGTGCTCTGCGTGTTTTGTACTCCTGACCTTTAGCACGTTTAACATACTGTTTTTGTTTCTTATCCATTTCAGCAAGGGCTTTTGCAGCTGGGGAGCCTGCAGTTACTGGGCAACCAGCAGCTGCGCACTTTTTGACTATTGAATTGGCGTGTCTGTTATTCACCAAGTGCACTGCGCTATGGTCTCGACAAGAACCATTTCTTGAGAAGGTTAGTGTGGCCTTAGGGTTGGTTACTGCAAAGGCATGGTTCATTGATTCTGCTTTTTGAGTACTGGTGCCATATTTAGTTTTTTCAAGGGCTTCTTCCCTTACAAAAATGTTCTATAGAATTCTTTAGAACGTTTTATACAGTTCTATAGAACTCTACAGGCTCGCCAATTCTCTATAGAATTTCTATAGAGGGAGTCTATAGAAATTGTTTACTCTATAGAATTCTATAGATTTCTAAAACAATTTTTTTCTATAGACCCCAAATTTCTATAAAAAGGTATAATTTCTATAGAGAAGTACTTCTATACAAGGATAATTTCTATAGAGAAGTATAATTTCTATAGAGAAGCATACATTCTATAGAGAACTATATTTCTATGAAAAAGTACAAGATTATCATTTAATATTAAAAAAAAAATAGAAGCTATACATCAATACATTTCCAGCGAGGAAATGAGGTTGTTTGTTAATCATTCATGCTACATGTAATGTATCCACGATCTTGAGTTACTACTCATGATTTGCATAGCTTGAACCATGCTATATAACATAGCGTATGCAGGAAATTTTTCTTTTTACAACTACAACTATTCATGGAGGAAGGAACTATTCAAGCACATACAGAAATAATTATTTAGTTTTTGAATGTGAAAGAAGAAACTTAAGTTCTATCTGCATTTTTATTGTAAGTAATCCTTCAAAAAGAGCATACATCACATTACATATCATACTTCATATAGCAATAAAATCATCAAGTCAGGATACCCCTCCTTATTCAGCTCGCCCCAGACGCACCCGATAAACTAGGAGTTAGAATAAACAGAAGGCTACACACTAATCCAATTACCCCCCCCCCCCCCCCCCCCCCCTCTGGCCAGCCCCACACCCAGAATGAGAAGTGACCACCTGCTAAAAGCAAGGTCAGGTTACAACCACTTGTATTGCCTTCCGCTGGTAACCAGTCTCACCCAACATGTTTTATAAAGTTCCATGCACGGCATGTACATGTACACACGACCTTGCATACCAGTCAGTACCAGAACAGAAACTGCCTGTGTAGCAGATTTGAATTCAGTCAGTTGGACCAAAGTGGACCATGGAGCTATGGTGGGAAGGATCGAGGAATGGGTTTGCTGGAAACAAAAAATACATGTATTGTCATGATTGTACTTGTTTGTACAAGAAGATTGAGATGAAATTGCTCAAACCATGAATGTTGGCAGTAAAGTGCATGCCTATGGAAACTTTCAAGAATTAATTGTTGTTCTTGCAAACACATTTGATGGAGATTTAACTGTGTGCCTCCATGGTGTAATGTTGCCTACATCTCCGGATGATCATGATTTGCACGGTGCTGTACTACTCTGCTAGAATTACGGAAGACGTGAAGGGTCTGGGTGAAAACGATGGTGACTGGTGAGTTAGAAGATTTGATTTAAAACCACCTTAAACTGTTGCAGAATAGAATAGTGACATTATATCAATATTTTATAACAAACTGTCAATGTTGTTGTCTCAGTCATGACGGTATAATACAGTTCGTGATTACCAGATTCCTTCCTCAGCAAAATTGCAAGAGAACATCAATTTGTAAGAACTACAAAAGTACATGTAACTTGTCATGCTTGTTTAATATGGGTCAATTCTGCCCGTCCCATGTTCTGGGTCGCTATAACTCCTTTTTGACATTTGGGATGTTGGTCTGTCGTACTTAGCTACGACAGACCAACATCCCAAATGTCAAAAAGGAGTACTAGCGACCCAGTTAGTGGGACGACTTCTGCCCAAACTCCCTCCCTAAACCACGCGCGGAGAAAGTATTCCTCCATGACTAAACTAAGGGGTGCATCAATAGATATAAATAGGGTCGAATCAACAAATAAGAATCAGCTGACTTGACATGTTTGAGGAATAAGATTCTGAATAAGAACAGCATTGAGGAATAAGATTCTTAGGTCATCATGGCCATGTTTGTTAGTGGACATTAATTTCATTAACATCACACTTTTTTTGTAAAAATTATCATTTACAAAATGAACAATTCATTTTCCCCACTGCAGACTTCCTCAAATGATACATCTAGAATTCTACATCTACCTGTCTCCATGATCCTTTGCGCTATGCATGGATATGATCTACCAAAAACTACTGAGATGAGCTGCAGTATGTGCATGTACAAGACAAAGACTGTCTGACTGCTGTGCCCCGGCTCTGCAAATTGGAGGCAGCGGCATGCATCCTTAACAAGCAGTTGGAATCATCATCCTAATCTACAAGATGTCAGTTCCGGAAACTACAATGGACATTACTTTTAAAAAGATTATCAAAAAGTTTGTTCCATACATACACACATGAACATGCAAATGATATACAGGTATGTCACAGCTTGATAGAATGACTCTTGGAAATTACGATCAGTACTTTCCTTCAAACTTCCAATTCTAGTTGTCAAACGTGTCTGAATACCATTGCTTTTCAACAAAGCTCTATGCATGGTTTTACAAACTGAATATAGGCATGGATTGTTGCAACCATCACAAGTCTTTCATGCATGTGTCTTTCTTGCCAAATTTATAGTATCCCTCTCAGGAAAACAATTCATATAAAAATGTGTTGATTTTTTTTGTTTTTTGCCCAACTTCTGCTATTTTTTTCACCACATTAACCGTGTACACTGTACAGACTGTGTTCATTATTGGTGCCTTTGATTTTAATACACTGCACTGGAAAGATGTCTGCTCATCCCCTACATGCACAAATTTGTAAATTCAGAAGAATTTGTTTTTTTTAAAAGAACAGAATATGTCTGTCCAACTGTAATTGTGTCATGGTTGTTTTCCTGATTTTATTTAGTATAAAGAGTAACGCCATGGTAATGTCACATTTTGAAGTTAACAGAAATCTATATTAATTTTCAACCAAATTTTTCTCAATGAAAATGTGTAAAAATGTCTGCAAGAATTGTATTAAATGTTCTATAGAAAAACCTACATGTATCATATTTCTAAATAATTCTATTAAGCGAAGCTTATAGAAAAAAGCCAAACTTCTATAGAACTTTATTGAGTTCTATAGTCTATACAATGTTGCAAAACAAGCTACACATTTTCTATAGAGTTCTATAAAACGTTTTTAGAGAAATTCGAAACCTCTATACAATTCTATAGAGTTCTATAAAATACTTCATAGAAAAAGTTCCAAATTTTCTATAGAGTTCTATATAATATTTTTTATAGAAATTACAGAAATTCTGAATAAAATTCTATAGAGTTCTATAAAATAGTTTATAGAAAAACTTCCAAATCTTCTATAGAGTTCTATAGAATATTTTTATAGAAATTGGAGAAAACCTCTATAAAATTCTATAGAGTTCTATAAAATATTTCATAGGAAAAGTCCAAATTTTCTATAGAGTTCTATAGAATATTCTAAATAAAACTAGCTTTATTTCTATAGAATTTTGTTCATTGTTCTATAGAAAAGGTATAATTTCTATAAAATTCTATAAACCGCTGTATAGAATTATGGCCCATTTTTCTATAGAATCTCTATAAAATCTCTATAAAACTTTATAGAAGACTTCTAAAGAAACTCTATACAATTTCTATAGACAAAATTCTATAGAATGCTTTATAGAATTTCTATAGAATTCTTTCTTATAGAATTCTATAGAACTTTTTTGTAAGGGTTGGCCAAGTCGTTTGCCTAGGAGTTTGATGAGAGTCTGTTCATCACAAGTTGCAAATTTCAGTTTGCCACGGGCATCGACTGGCAGGTATGGAAACCGATATTTACCACCCATACAAATTTGGGACCACTTTTTGCAAAGGCCGTGATTCCCCATGTAACATTGAACAATGGCACTTGCTGCATTTCTAGCCATGGTCGTCATTTGGGAAGAGTTCCCACCGCTTTTTTTCAGTATAGCAGCAGCCTCGGCCTGTGCCCTGTGGCTGACGTCATCGGCAAATCGATCTTGAATGTTTTTCTTTGCTCTTTTATTTTTGCCTGGAAACATCTCTTTACTGAATTTTGCACGACTTATGGCCGCACAGAGTGATCGGTTTAAATGAGGCGGATCTAACGAATGTTCAGTTTCCATACCTGCCACCTTACTTTGCATATATGATCTCATACCCCGTGCCAGACAACCGTCGGCATCTGTTGTCACCCTATTTACAAACAAAGGTTCTTTACAGTTTAAAAGTTTTTGGGCGCACTGAATGCCCCCGTTGCGCTCATCTCCCATATTGAAGTTCGGTGGACGAGTGGCCGTGCATTTCCCTGCGTGCTTGTGATCCCTCGCTCCGTCAATGTCACATTTTTTGCAAAGTTTGTTCTCCTGGTGGTACATGACAACATACTTGCTGGTTGTCACATTTTCAACGACAACATCTCTTGTCTGGGTGGCTGCGACGAAGGGTGTTTTCTTGCGACAGTTTCGAAGGGGATTATTATATTGTCTGTCAGTTTCCACTGCAATTGCGCTGTGTCTCTCGTAACCCTGCAGTTCATGAATGTCTTTCACGATTTTTCTCTTGTTGCACATGTCCGTTTCATTTTCTGTGGTGATAATTTCACCACATTTGTTTGATGTACTTTGCAGGCTACTTATCGAGGGAACAGTTGTGTCCATTGCAGACAACAGCCGCCTAGCCCCAGCAGCTGCAATGCCGGTGTTGTAAAGACCAACCTGGAACGCCATGTTGGGAGTGGCAGTCCGTCTTCCTCTCCCCGTCTGTGGAATTTCGGTGAACAGTTTTGTCTTGTCAGTGCAGAACCCACACTTTTGGCAGGACAGTACCTCGGACACAGCCAAACCTCGTCGCTCCTCAGCATCTGGCATCAATGTGGGCCGGCCGCTGCAATCAGGATGTGTGCGTTGGTGATCTAGGATAGCCTGCGCTCCCAAGTCGACTGCAGAATTGATGTCGACGAATCGGTAGGCTGCTCGCTTCCCTCCATCTGACTGATCAGCTGGGCTCTGGTGCTGGAGTTCTCTTCTACAGAGGGGCTGTGGTACTGCTTCCTTCTTGAGTTGGAGTTTGTCAAGGGGAGTAGTTTCAGCAGCGTTTGGTCGAAGCAGCATGACTTTCCTTGTCGGCACTGCATTGGGCGTGGTACAGATGAACCCCCGCTCATCTCTTTCAACAGCAAGTTGCATCTGCTGTTGTGTTGGCCTTGTGTACACTGTTGGTGAGTTCATCTGAAAATGACTGATTGGGGATTTACACTTTGCAGGGAATAGTTTATGGCCATTCTGGAACCAGCTTTTCTTCCTTTTGTACACTGCTCGTCCCAATCGACCCATACTGAAACTGCTGCAGAAATAGCTGGTTTTGCAAAATTGAGATTGTTTTTCCCCTGTGTGAGCATGTGACAGAATGCATGTGGTCACACTAACTCTCAATGCCAGAGTGATGACTATACAGCACATGTTTGGTTAATAATTCAGAAGCCAGTCTGTACAGAGAGTTTATTTCTGTTGTTATTTTATGGGGGGGGGGGGGTGTGGGGGGGGATGGAAGATAGGTGTTTTACAATGGAATCTTTGGAGACAGTAATTAGCCCAGCTAGTACTAAAGAGGCTGGGCTGTGATGGGGACAGGGCCAGGGAGTCATAAATAGGGTCATATAATAAATCTTCAGCATGTACTTTCAGAGAATAAAAGGCAGCCACAGCCAGGGATTAGTGCACAACATCAAGGCCCATTGTGTACAGTTTTTGATCTTCCAAGGGTGTTCATTGCTTGCAATAATTTAAGAAATGACCAAAATACTACTGTTGTAATGTTGCTTATGTTACATGCCACCATAAAATACAGGGCACCCTGTACATTTGCATATACAAAATGTTAAAGCTGTGCTGAAATTAATTTATCCCCCCCCTTCTTTTCACCCTTGATCCGCCCCTAAAGTGGTTATGGCCACCACAAAGTGACCCCAGATGAACCAAGAAAATAGTTCACACACATTGCAAATGTAAAAGAAAGGAATATGTGGCAAAATTTGAAGTGAGAAGGAAAGAAAAAACAACTTCCATGTGCATGTTGCATGCACACAAGCTGTATTTTCCTATTCAAAACAGTAGAAAACACCATAGCCACACCCTACACATTAGCCCCTGTGGTTTCTCCGAGGGGCAATATTTTTCATTTTTTTTTTCAAAATAATGACTTTGAAGATATTCTACTTCTCCTGAATGTGGTTTTGTGTTAAAATTTGAGAGTTGCCTGCTATTAAAGGGTGCACGCCTGTAAATAGACCAAAAATCCGTCCGCCGAGCTCATAAATAAAAGTTATACCCTCAAAATATTCTATATTAGAGAGTTCTGAGAACCATGGAATTGGGGAATTGAAGACATGTGGCACTGAACCTCTGGCCTGGACTTGGAGCTTCCAATTCTGAGCATTTTGGATGCAATCTGGCCCGAAAGTGGCGCTATTTAGCCATGTTGTGGAGGGATTCTTTTTCAAAATGGCTACTTTTCCAGTTCGGGAAACATCATTCGTTTTAGGGGTGTTCTTATTTGGGTGAGAATATCTCAAAAAGTCAATGGTCAACCCACCCAAAATTGAAAAGAAAATGAAAGATGACATGTTGATCATCATTTTTCTGTGCAGCTTGAATACCTGTGAGAGTTCTGAGTATTTTTAAATGAATTTTGAAGTATGGACATTTAGCACTAGTGTCTATGGGAATTTATTTGCAGGCGCGCACCCCTGGGAATAAAAGTGCAAGTTGGCAATTTACGATAAATGGGTAAAATATAGGAACTATAAAAGACAACAAGAAGATTGTGTACTTCATGGACAGAGTGAATCCAGAGGGCGCTAGATTTCCATAATCAAGCATTCTGGGTTCGTAACACTATTTTAATACACATTTAACAAAATGGGCGTCTGCAGGTGTGTCAATTGGGGGTTGGTGGGCAATGTCACCATCCCACCCGGGTGCACCCTAGAAAAGAAAATGATAAATTTAGAATACGCTAGAGAAAATAAAACGATTTTGAGGGAAGTGTACTTTGCCGCCGACCCCCCCCCCCAAAAAAAAAAACACCTCGTGGTGACGCCCAGGTGAAAAAGGAGCAGAAGAATTTGTGATTGTATAACATATCCTGATTTTTTTTTTTAAGTTCTAATGGAAAAGCCTTTTTTTTATTAACCGCTCAATGTTTACTTCTTTAAGGAAAACCCCTGTCGCCGGTATAATTTGTTTGATTTATCTAACCTTGCGATACTAATCGAACAGATGTTTTCTTACATTTCCCCCTGTTTACTTCTTTAAGGAAAACCCCTGTCGCCGGTATAATTTGTTTGATTTATCTAACCTTGCGATACTAATCGAACAGATGTTTTCTTACATTTCCCCCTGAGAGCTGAACAATATGTGATTGTATAACATCCTGAGTTTTAAAGTTTCCACTGGAAAAGCCATACTTTTATCAACGGCTCAATGTTTAGTTCAAAATTTTCCGTTATCATTTGTTTTATATATATCCACCTTGCGGTACCAAGTAATCGAACAGATCATTACTGGACCAAGCCCAGTCTAATGTGGCTTTCTTAGCTGTAGGTAGCTTTCCAGCACTTAACTGGCTCATCACTTGTCACTCAAATTCTGATGGGAGGCAGGCTGGCTCTAGACAACAGACTCACATACATTGGGGATAGCCTGACTTCTTATCAAGGACAAACCACTGCACTCCCACCTGTTTTGTTAGTACGTGCGAACATATTTATGGTCGTCAACTGATTAACTCTTTCAGTGCCAAACTCGTACATGTACGAGGTATATTTCTTAGTACAAAAGCGCGCCTCGTACATGTACGAGGTAATGTTCGCTTGAAATCGCCAAACCTCGTACATGTACGAGGTAGAGTAAACATGTTATCAAAAGGGGGGCTCTCGCTCTTTCTAATGGTACCATTTTCATGCATGTACGATCTGTATTTATTTTTAAATTCGAGTTCTTGTGAGAGGGCGTCACACTGAGTTTCGACTTGTTGACAAAATGGCGGCGCCCATAAACCGAGCTCGCGTGATATCTCCAGAGAAAATCAGTGTATTTTTTCGCCGATCGGATTTGGACAGGGAAAGGGATTACTTTTCTGATTCAGAATAATCCATGGATATTTCAGAACTGGATGGTAAGTCAGAAGACGAACATTGGAATACCGATACAAATGATAACGATGGTGCTAACAGTGACAATCATGACAATATTTATGATAATGAACAGAGTTTGTATGAGGAGGGGTATCAGACGCGACACACGTAGATTCTGCAAAAGTGCGGAATTCCCCTGTGTTCAGGAGAGTGTTTCAGTGTTTATTACTAGGTGCGTGACTACTATTGACTTTTGAAGGTAACAAGAATATACCAGAGAGCAAGATACAACAAGTTTGGTGTTACAACTTATTTACTTTTTTTTGTCAAATAGAATTTTGAATAATTATAAAAAAAAGCTCGAAGTTGGGCACTTTAGGGGCCATTCAGAATTTTCAGTGTTTTAAAATTTCGACTTTTTATCCAAATTATTTTGACCCACCCACCCCTAATTTCGATTAATAAAAAACTGATTTGTTAATATGCAGAAGTTAAAAAACAAAACATGTACATGCACTTGCATGTACATTATACTTGAACATGTACAAATGTACATGTATACCCATGTATGTCAAATGTCATCCAGAAAACTTTTCAGTGACGGCGTGATGTTGTCCGTCTTCCTCGCTTGCACTGGTGGCCTTCAGTTTTCTTGTGTTTTGCCAGCTGATATGCCGTTGGGAATGACAGGTTGCAGTCTTGGAAGCCGCAAAGATGTGTTTAGTAGGAAGGAGCGTAATCATACATGTCGCCACTACATTTTAAGTTAAATGGAATGGAGTTTGGCCGCCACCATGCATTTAAGTTTTTATCAGACTTGTGTTTTCTTAAAAAGAAGTGGTTTTCTGGCTAGGAAAATAGCAAGGAAGAACCGGTTTTGTGCAAGCAAAATTCAGGGAATAATCTGTTGATATTAATAACTTGTTGGAAAGTTCCAAGGTCATTCCAAGAAAGTTGCCGCTGTGAATTAGGGTTTAAAACATGGGAGGGGGATGGGATTTGCTATCAGCATCAGCAGGGCCGTTCCTCATTCTTTTCTTTTTATGGGATGTATGATAACATTGGAGTACGAGGGGCTCTGCGAGCTGATGAATCTTTTTTTTTTTAAACAGTGTGTTTGCAACCAGCTAGGGAAGATTTTCGTTTATTTAAGACTTACAAGCACTGGTATGGATACCTGTGTAGTTATATGACTAAACTGCCTAGAGCGTATTTGTTAAGGTTATTTTTCCTTTTTTGGAAATTCAATACGCATATAGGGAGTAAAATCAGTTCCACTGCTGGGTTGCGGTGATGGGTGGGTTATAACTTGTCAACACATACCTCGCCAGCGGGCCCATTAGATTTAGGTGATAACCGGAGAGCGGGAGTTTCAAAAAAACCCATCCGGTGTTTAGGTGACGCAGGGACTGGTTTGTGTACATGTGGTTTTTGTTTCTAGTTCACTTAATGTTTTGATTTATACCGGTGATAATATGCCGTCCCACCTGTTTTTATGTTTTGTGTGTCGGGGGAAACAGTGCATATTTTCTGTGCCCTTTTTACGCACTTCATCAGTCACCCTTTGTTTAATTCTTTTGTACGTATTTACTTTATTGCTAATGATGGTAAAGAATATTTTACGCGTTAGCTTTTCTTGTAATGATCAAAGTGGATTCCTTATTTTTTATTTTTATTTCGAAATCCATGCCTAAATGACCCTTATGTTAGTTCTGTTCTTCAAGAAGTTCCAAAAGGATTTGAACGTTCTCCTCATCCAAGTTTTTTTTCTTGGTTGGATGGTGGAGATGGGTTAATCCTTGATCGGACCAGGCCATCTTTTATGTTTTTTTGTCGTTTGTATGCCAGGATGGGTTGGGTCGCAAAGAGTGCACTGAGAAAATCATTATCGCTGATCAGATTCCAGTGTTTCAGAAGGGCCTGCTTAAGAGCTGGGTGTTTAATTTGTGGGTTGTAGGGTAAAACAAAGACCAGCGGGATATTCTTTTCGGTTTTTGCACGCTTTTTAGAGTTCACGCGAGTTTCGCCTTTTTGGGGAAGAAGGGCTAAATCTTCTTGGTTGTATCCGCGTTTTTGTAGTTTGTCTTTGAAGAATTCAACCTTCATCATTACATCCCACTGGCGGGCCTGTGCGGGTTGCGTGTCCTTGCGGAACAAAATCTATTGCTGCTGGGCGGAGGCGAAAGCTGTCTCTTTGCAGCTTTTCGACAGCAAACATGAGGCACAAACAAACCTTTCGTACGGTGAACTTGGGTTTTTCATTATTAGCTTTTGCTGTTTCCAGAAACTGCAAAGATCGGCAGGTATTTCGCATGTTGTGAGTGTGACGGCACATGTTGTGACATCCATGGTGGTAGCCATGTTGTTTACAGTCGAGTCGTGGAAATGCCGCACTCGTCGTTGTACGTTCACGCATGCATGATGCATGCAGTATCCAGTTCGTAAGTGTGACGTCATCTCAACTTAGCCATGCTTTACTGTACGTGTAGCATGGCACCAATGGAACCGGAAGTTAACGCAACTTGAGTGTTTATCCAATGGGCGCTCGTAATCAGTGGTCAAGGGCGGATCCAGGGGGGGCCAAAGGGGGCCATGGCCCCCCCCCCCCCAAAAAAAAAACGAAACCAATTTTTTTGTTTTTATGTGACATAGCAATAAAGGCAGGCAATGAGCACACCACCATCTTTTCCTCAAAAAAACATTGGTTAAAGTGGTCATAAGTTGCCTCAGATCGCACCACAGAGCATCTAGAATCCAAAAATTTTCGGGGCCCTTAAACGGGCCCCGAACCCCACGCCGTAATTTTTTTGACCCACTTTTTTGGGGGACCAAAATTTTTTTTGGCCCCCCCCCGAAAATTGTGTTCTGGATCCGCCCTTGTCAGTGGTGCGTGCGCGTGTATGACGAAGTCACTTACGAACCGGATAGCGAGCGCAGGCTGCGATAGTCTTGGACACCAGGGGTTGAATAGTCCAGTTTTTATAGCGATTGGTAATCAACGCCCGCGGCGTGTAATAGAGCCGATCTAGTACACCTGGTACCCTGCTGCCTCGCACGGCCTAACCGCTACAAACGCCCGAAATCCAAGTCTATTGAAAAACCACCTCCTTCTCATGCCACAGTGGGTCTACATACACGTAAATGACGTACATGTACAGTACATGTATATACAGGGTACGAAGTTGCAAAAGAAACGCGCATCGCGATATCGGAACGCTTGCGCGTAGTTCAGGCAAGTCAAAATATCTTTTTTCTTTTTTTTTTGGCTCTTTTTTCCATGAAAAGTGAATTTCGATTTTCAGTTTTTTACCTTGACCCACCCACCCACAATTTGGATAAAAGATCGAAATTTTAAAACATCGAAAATTCTGAACGGCCCCTTAGGGTTAAACTTTTGAAATGTCGCGGGCAATAGTTGGGAATTCGCGAAAGCCACATTATACTGGGCTTGGTCTTGTAATGTGTTATTACATTTTCCCCAAAGAGCTGAAACATGTGTGATTGTATAACGTCCTGAGTTTTAAAGATTCCACATTGAAAAGCCATTGTCATATGATCGAGTTAGAGTCACGAGACCCTGTAAGTAATATTTCATCAGGTGCAGGTTTTCTTCAAATCAGAGAAGTTAAGGTATAATTGGTCTTAATACCTCAGCCTCCGGCCCACTAAAAAAAGAATAACAAACACAAGCATTTTATGAGATTTCCAATAACCTGAAAGTGCAGTTCCCCCCTATTATGTATTATGGTCCGTGAGGGTTTAGACCATCTGTATCAAGTTCAGGTTCGTCTTAACTTTTTGGTGTCAACCTGCAATAAGGTCAGCTGTACTGAATCAATAGTGCTGAATCTGAGTCTGGCTGTTCACATGGGCCCAAATTGCACTTTAAAATTATGACGACATCTTTTCCTCATTATTTTGCCCATTTTGGGTCAAAAATATTTTTTGCAAGTTCAAATGCTTTCAAATTTGACACAACGGATAAATAGGAAGTCGGCATGAATAATATAAGTCATTATTTAAAGCGCGACACGGTGCCTAAAGTTAATGTTTTTTTTGTAGAACCGATCCTTTCAAACATGAGCATGATGAGATTTCGACGTGGCTTTAAAAGGATTTATATTAAATTTACGTGCATCTGTCGTCCTTACAACACAAATAAATCACAAGTAAATCACAAATCATTCAGTTTCAAGTAAACAAGTAACAGACTTTTTTTTCTCCATTTCCTTTACCCAGAATACATGTTTTTGTGTGCGTAAAACTGGGCTTCCGGAATCTAAATCGAAGAGGCATCGCACAGTCTAGAAAAAAAATCGTACGTTACTTGACGAGTAGGAGATAACGCGTGAGCGGATATGGATCTCGCAGACTTCGAAGTAAGCGCGCAGTACGCTCTGTTTTAGCCAGTCATCGTCGCTGTTTACATATTCCCCACGGCCAGGGGTTGATGGAGGAACGCGCACGCGCCCATGTAGGCGAGGCTGGTACGCAATGGCAGTGATGCATCGCGATGGCACTTACGTGGTACTGACCTTCAGAACCGACATAGCATCCTGTGCATTTTGGAGGGAGCAACCACCGGAAGTAACTTTAACTCGTGCTTACAAACAAAATGCACGGATACAAGCGTTCTTAAGTTGAAGCTCTTGCATTATAATAAGGTTAATAAGCCTTAAGTGAAGGATTTGTTCATATACTCAAAATTCTAATTAATAGGAAAAATGTGTGCCATTTTTAAGCATGGAATGTACGTTATTTGTCATTCTTAAGTTATCAATCGTGAATCAATTAACCCTAAAAGGGCCGGGTTATTTTGACCATCTCTCAGCCGGAGGGGGGGGGGGCGGATTTCGCCCCCACCCCTCCCTAAAATCTCGGCCATCGAGTGACGAACAATTTTGAAACTCAGTACATGCATAGAGCAACTCTTCCTAAACATACCCAAGAAATGTCATGACTACTGGTTAGTAGGTTTTGGACTTATTGATAATTAATTATTCATATGTACGAATGGCAATTCTGCTCTGTGTACATGACGTAATACTATATGGGAAAATTCAGCTTTCCACCGGCAAATTTTTCACTACGCGGCAACCCGTGGTCCGATTTTTATGTTTTTGGTGTTAAAAGATGCGCAAAGCTCGAGGCTAAATAGTCATAACAGCTCGGGTTGCGAAAAAAATTTTTAGAGGCTATCGCGGAAACTGTTGAGGGAGCGGATTCTGCGCCCCCCCCCCCCCCCCCGTCCCTTTTAGGGTTAAACAAATAGCTAAAATATATTTACTAGCCATATTAACCCTTTAAATTAGGATTACCGTTTTTTGAACACCCTGTATATGATCGTTCGTAAAGTGCATACCACTTGCAGCTTGCGGCACAGAACGTTGTGGTCGTGTGTGCGCTATGCATGCGTAGAACTGCCACAGATGGAGCGAAACCCAGACTTGGGCCACGTCTACCTCTTAAGCGAAAGCGAATGGTTGCATATCGTATATTAACATCTCACCAACATTCCTGCCAAGTTTTAGGAATATCGGACGTCGATTTAAGGAAATTACGATAGAGGCAACATTACGTCCCCTCAGTCCTAATAAGGGCAATTATGTGCACGTGTAACATGATACCTTATCTAAATATTAAGCTACTAATTAGAAAAAGCTATCGTACATTTTTGGTCCATTATGGTGCTGGAACAAATGATTTGCCACTACCAAACGTTTGCTATCTCGGGTGGAACGGACATGTGGTCTAAATGGACACATGGAGTTATTCAAGCTGGCGTATCATTCTATTATAGACCGGTAAGGCGAGGTTTGAGAGCGATGGTGTGTCAGGGGCGGATCCAGGAATTTTCGCAGGGGGGGGGGGGGCTTCATCGGCAAAAAAATCTGAAATTTAAACACGTTTTTTTCTCAGGACACTTGACCTTCGTAAAATCGAAAAACGGGGGGGGGGGGGGGTGTTGTTGTTGTTGTGGGGGGGGGGCTCGTAACATACTTTCAATGGGGGCGCTGTTCAAATCCGACGATTATTTAAACTATATCACGGAATAATGTACATCTATCCCTAAACAAGCTGGCTCTGAACGTATTTTTTTCCAAGGCAGACACTATTACTAGCAAAAACCATTTTCGGTGTCGGAGCGGGGGGGGGGGTGGGGGGGGTTCCTTTTTTTTCATGAATTTCTATGGAAAACATTATTTTTGGGACGGAGCTGGGGGAGGGGGGTTGGGGGTTTGACCCCCTCCTCGCCCCTCTGGGTCCGCGCCTGTGTGTATTCCTGGGTTAGGCATAAGTAAACCGTTTGTGTATTCATTGTTAAAGATTTAATAGAACCTGGCAAGATTATACCCTTTATACCTGTCACACATAAAAGCCTAAAGACGATGTTAACTTGGATGACACACCGACGGGAAACAGACGGGCAATACAAACTTTTTTAACATGCTTTATTTATTAAGGCTTAACGCAAACAGCAACAAACTGGTTTTCATTAGGGCGCTGCATTAATATAAACAAATTGATATATGTATTTTTCTATCCATGACTTGGAAAGGCCAGGGAAATGATATGCATTTAACTAAATGGCAAACAAGATAAAAGGAGAAGCTAAAATCAAGACAGTAAAAAAAACAAAAAAAAAACAACAACAACAATAGATCAAAACTAATATTATAAGATGGAATTTTGCGTCGGGGTGATATAAATCAAATTAGGTTTTGCCCTTCACCGACGTTTTTTAAACACTGTATACTCAACAACATCCCGTTAGCTCGGTGGTAAGACATCTGCACTAGAAAGCAGGAGGTCGTGGGTTCGAGTCCCACCCGAGTGATTTTTCCAACTTTCACTCGGGAGGTAACATACTGAGTATACAGTGTTTAAAAAACGTCGGTGAAGGGCAAAAACTAATTTGAAAACTAATATTGTTAATAAAATATAGAGGTGAGAAAGTACACAAAAAATACTGTATTTGAATGCGTACATCTGCAATTGACAATCCTCAGGAATGACGAAAAGAATGCCCTTGTGTAAATAGTGAATGAAAATGGCACTAGGATTGGGTACGCCAGAACTGAGGGCAGTAGAGTGATTTGTTCGGTTCAAGGCACACGGAGTGTTTTTGTTTACTTAGGTATGAACCAAACCAGTTTTAAACAGAGAGGCAAGCTTATGTTGTGATGAAGCTGCTCCAAGAGTATAATATGATTGACAGACCCGAATGGCTAAAGCTTGCCGCACACGAGAGCTCCGTGCTGAGCAAAAAGTCTTTCGAGGCCTTTCGCTCAAAACGTAGCTCACAAACATTCCCCCGTGCATGTGCGGTGAATTATTGCAGAGTTTCTCGAGGCAAATATCTCGCCTGCTTGATTTCTTTCGCCTCGTGAGGCGAAAAACTCACCGCGTGCGGTCAACTTGAGCTACGTGCTGAGCTAAAAAGATTAACTAGCCAATGAAATCAGGTACAGCACGCTTTGCTCACGAAGTGACAAAAACCTCGAAAATCGATAATTATTCGATTTTTAGTTTTACTAGCCGTTTTATAATAGTTGTCTCAAGGAACAATTTGACCAAGTTTCAAGGCAAAATATAGTTGACTTTCTTAATTATTGTAAACAAACAATTGACAAAAAGCCTGAAATCAGTAATTTTCATTTACACAAAGTGTAAAAAAGTGTAAAATGTTCTCACGAAGTGACAAAAAATCACCTCGTGAGCAGGGCCAGAAATTATACAATGGTCTGCACGCGGCAGAATGGGAGCATACACGCGCGCGAACGATGTTGAAAAGAACAGACGCGCGCGCGCTCAACTGTTGTGACGCGCAAAAGTAACAAGTTTGTTGCGTCGAAAAAAGTACAAATAAGTAAAGCCTCCGCGATTTATGATCCCACGAAGTGACAAAAAATGTGTACAAACTAATTGGCAAAATATGGGACCCAAAGTATTGATGTTCTCACGAAGTGCAAAACAGTTTTATTAATGAATTGCTGTTTAATTACGAAATATTTTTAACAAGCAACTATGACTTAACAAAGAGCAAATCATATCCTATCGGACAATGCAAAAAATTCCGAATTCTGTTACTGAAAAGTGGTCAAAAATGTCTTTTGAAAAAATGAATAACTTCAAATGCGATTATCTCAGAATGAACTTTTGTCAAATTTTGAGGTTTTTGTCACTTCGTGAGCAAAGCGACGCTATGTACACGTGATTTTAAGATTTTTTTGTGCAATTCGTTCATTTCATGAGACTTAACATGTATTTACTTTCTCTGTATAAATATATAAACTTATATATTATAATAAGATTATCTCTGTTTATAATGATATAGGGTATTTTTTTACAGTTGTACATTTAAATATTGCATGGATGTTTAAATCTATCAGTGTAATTCTGAATTTTTAATATTGGACATAAGGAAAATGTTCGTGGTTCTTTTTTGAACTCTGTTCAACGAAAAATGATTATATTATATTTAACTCTATTCTTTTTTGAACAATGGGTTTACAGACAGTCCGTGTAGAGATAGGTATACGGCCACAAAAATACTAATGGATGGCGAACAGAATTTTGTGCATTTTCATTAATCCAATATAGGGTAATTATTTGCATACTATATGCGTGAAATACATTATGCTTCAAAAAATACTGACCAAATAGGTGTTTGCAAACGCCTTGAGCAGGTCTGGAATTTCGATGTCGTCCACGAAGTCTTCGCAGTAAGACTTGAAACCCTCAGAGAACAAGTAAGTACACGCGACCTGCCTCTCGACTTTTTGCAACAGGTCCTGTAAGCAATATGTTGATTTGATATTTGATATTCATTGCACACTCAGTCAATGCAATCATGGATTTATGACTCGTCAGTAAAACATAATCAAACACAAAACAAAACCACGAGGATGGCGACGTTTTAAGTTCCTCCGTTATTCACTTTAAAAACTGGGCAATATTTTCGTGTGTCAAATATTAGTATAAAACTACATCTCAATTCACCAGCTTTGCTAATTTTACCAACTTTGAAGGGAGAATCTTACTTACCAACAATTCCTTGTCAGTGCTCACGCTATACAGGAGAGTCATCATTTCTTCACAGACCACACAGAACAATTTGTCATCGCGATCTTCAGTTGACAACATTTGAATGCGTTGGATGCCAATGGCTAAAAACATATAAACAGGCAAAATCAAATGAATCTGTCTATTAAATGTACGTTAATATTCACAATTTCATTTCTAACGAAAGGGCGGCAGGATATTTATTTATTTATTTATTCCATTTTTGTACCCAGGCAGTGCCCAAACAGTTTAAACATTAGTTTCCGTAATTGGGGCCCTGCCTACATTACACATTTTTAGATCATGTTAAACTTATAAGGAAAAGTGCATTGGCGAAATATACGATGATCATTAATATGTCAAAATACAATTATTTCAGAAACATTACTGATATAAAAGCTAAATGTGTACAACAAACGTTCATTTCAATCATTCAAGTATATAAGGTATGAATTACTGATCACGGGATGGGCGAAAATTCAGGGCAAAATTCCTTTTGGAAGAAACGGGAGAAATTCTCGATCCGGCTCTCAATTTATACCGTGACAACCAAGTTTATAACTCCATGGATCAGCGCAATTTAAAACAGTGTGTTATTGGCAGAAATATCAGTAACTGATGGATTTGCGTCGCTCTGATTTATCTAAGGAAACTTAAATTCGTAATAGTTAATGGAAATTATTCCTAATATCCGCACCACTCACAGCGAAACTTGTGACATAGCATCCTTTTTTTGGTGAAAGGGACTTGCAATGTCTTTTTATTTGATTGTCTGTTTTAACAAATCTGTCTAAGTGGTGCGAAAAGATTCGTCATACAAAGGAGTCATCTTGAAAACAAGAATAGCCTTTTTAAACTTAGCTTTTTCAGAAAGTGTGACCGCCTTAACGTAGCAGACATATCACCTGAAGGTTCGAGGGAGGTAGATTTAAGGATTATCCGTGCGGCTCGTTTCACACACTTGTTGAGAATGTTGTCGTGAGATAATACCTTCCTCCCCATATACAGTACAACAGTACTCTAAAGTTGGCATAACTAAATAAAAGCTTACAAAAAGTGTGTGCAGGCTCCTTTGCCTCACGAATTTTATTTAACATATACACAATCTAGACGAAAATGTTCGTATTCAATGTGTGGACCCCAACTTAATGTATCGTCAGTAACCACTCCAAAGCATTTACAAGACTTCTCTTTAACAATAAGACTATCGTCAATGCACACGTCTATTTTGTAATAGAGCTTTTTTTGCTCGATTAACCAATTAACATGCATTTAGTTATGTTGGCATTTAATGCAAGTTTATTTCTTGCGCACCAATTGTGAATTCTATCAAGAGCTGTATTCATTTTCCTTTCTATTTTATTACACTGGAGGAGCTATACGATAAAGTTGAGTCATCTGCATACATAAACAAATTACGGTTAGAGATACATGAAGGCAGATCACTGGTATATGATGATCAGGGAAACGATAAGCACCATACATTGGGACACTGTCCAACTTTTTTTTATGTAAATTAATTACAAACGTCTGCAGTCATAGTGCGGTGTACGCTCGAAACTGTCCTTTTCAATCTGCACACAAAGTATGAGTATCGTAAAGATCGACTTGCGCTCCAAATTAACCTTTTCACTTAGGAAGACCAGACTTTGGAGTTGCTGCACATTCTCAATTCATTGTGTCACTATCCTTGCCACTAATGGTCGAGGTTTATATGAAGTGAATTTGTAACATTTTAATTAAAACAGTTTCAGTTTGCAAATCTCATGTAGGTTATTGCTCTACAGTTGTTTCATGTTTGGTTTATGTGACGACTGTTGTATGTTTTTCACTTTCATTTCGATCGTTGTCTCAAATACTTTACTTTATCAGGTGTAATCTGGAATAATAATAATAATAATAATAATAATAATAAAATTGCATTTATTCTGCGCATATACCATAAAATGTTCAAATGCGCATTACAAAATTTGAACAGTAGCTAAAATATTAAAAATACGAATTTGAATTAAACATTAATCTTAAATGTAAAAAAAACAAACACTAGATATTATAAAAAACACTGTCAAAGCAATGAAACTTAAAATTACAAAAACAAGACCTACATTTAAAATAGATCACAGTAAAACCTTATACGAGTTGTAAAAAGAAAAGTCTTAAGCTTAGTCTTAAAAACTGTTAGAGACTAAACAGACTGAAGACGGAGTCCACACAGTCGTACTCTGATCTGGCGATCGGGAACTTTATTATAAGTATTCAAAACTCCACAGGAACTTTACTCTATAAACTTAAACTTAGACTTGGAAGAACTTGAAGAGATTTATTCTTATTCATTATATTATAACATATTAAAGTAATGTTGATGCCAAAAGCCAGTAATATTGTAAAGTCTTTGTGAAACAAACCCATAATTATGAGGTACATTTTGTCACTGGGATCGTCAATATTTTCCCCATTTGGGGAAAGAATAGAATTTTATAATATCTGTTTCTTCGGAAGAACCTTCTTCAGTTGTGTCCAAATCATGGATGAGTTGCTATTATTTTCTTCTACGGCTGATGTAAAGTATTCACTTTCTTGGTGCGGATTTTCTTAATTATTGTTTTTTGCAGCTTTTTGTAACAATCCTTATGGATTTGCTAGCCTGAGCGTTTGCGATTTTGTCTGCACACTAACCCGCTGCATAAGATGAAGAATTCCGCCATCGGGCTAAGGTAAGAAGACACACCAGGAATCAATTGAACGGCCTTTCATTTATGGCGTTTTCCAACTACGCAGGCCATATCAAGATGGGGGTCACGTATTTCAACTCGTAAGACACCGAAGTCTTTTATGAATTCTGGATTTCAAGAAATTGTTATTCCATTCTTTAATACGGTGGAATAAATATATTTTTTTCTTACCAAGTCGCTTGATCATCCTAGCCACTTCGTTGCTTGAGGGCGTCTGGTGTTGTTCCACAACATACTCGTCATTCATCGTTAGATCATACTCTGGCGAACAAAAATATATAAATAAATTAATTATAAAAGATGTGCACATTGAAGGTGGACATCAGAACACGGGCAAGGAATTACGAAATGAAAAAAAATCAAGAACATTGGCAATACTTTTGTATTTAATGTTTTAACTGCTCTCTCCATGCTATTTTTAACTTTCGGTTTCAGCCCGGAAAAAAAGATGATGTTTGAAAGTGATAGGCCTAATTGAGTAGCGATAAAAAAAAAATATTCCCTTTTGATAGACACAATGAAACAATAAAAACGCCTACATAATTATATTTATGGAATGTGCTTTTACAAATTTCATAGTTTTAGCGGTTTAGAGCGTCCATAATCGAGGAAATAGCTTTTCTGTTTAAAACCGCGTAAGGAGAACTGCGTAAGGAGAACAAAATCAATTTTGCTGAAGAGCATGTGGGTAGAAAAACTTAGTTTCATCTCAATTCAAGAAAAAGAAGAATCGTTTTCTCTGATCATGTCTCCCTATTTTTACTGACCTTGCCCGCTAACCGCCACGATGAACATGATCACCAGAATTCCGACGCTTTTGTCCATTTTAGGAGAGTATTTCGGAGATTCTGTAAACCGTCAAATGACTACTCAAGTTTTGCTCTCTCCTGAGGAGACTGCACAAGTATTCGACTTTGAGTGACTGGCCTCAAGCTTGCGATAAAAAATTCTGACCACCGGCGGCAGCTTTTATACCCCATGCAAGGGCGGATTCACGGCAGGGGTGTGCGTGCTACGTACCTCAAGGGTCTGTAAACTTCATCACAAAGTATTGCAAATCTGACACATACCCAATGCTTAAGGCCTTTGATTTTTTAATGCGGCATCTCTAAGGCCTCATCCACTTAACCCCTAATTTTTGGAAAGCACCCCCTTTTGGAAAAGAGATGCCGTCAGTGCCAAGCTTTTTAATTTCTTTTGCATGCCCCGGGAAAACACGCAATGTTCGAAGTTATATAACCGACATACAGATGCTTGTCATTTGATTGGTGGAACTCACATCACGTGACATTTGTTATTGCTCCCATTCACGCCGCCGCTCAAAAAGTACTATCCGCCCATGGGGAATGGGAAATACTATTCAACAGTTAGGATCATGACGCGGCATTTGTGTGCAAATGCATGCTGGTGTGTGCGTTCAGCGTTGCGCGTAGCGTGTATTGTTCCAAAAAGCAAGCGCTACAGCGTTGGATTCAAACATTTTCGTGAAGGGGTGGTTTCAAAGAGAGAAATACATTTTCCTCCAGTTTTGTATTGAAATAAAAGTTCAAATATATCAAATGACAAGGATCTATATGTCAGTTATATAAAACAAATATTGAGTGGCTTTAAATTGTGAAATGGGAGGAATATTATCGCTCGGTCAAATTTGACTTTTCCATTTCACTCGGCTTCGCCTCGTGAAATGGAAAAGTCCAGATTTTACCTTGCGATAATATTCATCCCATTCCTCGCTGAGCCACTCAATATTTGTATATTATAGACTACAGATGTGTTCCATCCAATCAAAATCCGTGCAAATAAGGCCCTCCGGCCCCGGTGCCTCATCCAATCGTTCGGCAGATGTGGACCGCACGTTATGCTTTTATATTACCAAAGCATGTTTGGAAATTACTACCAACTTTTGGCGTGTGTTCAAATTCGAAAACGTAATGATGTTTTACTTATGCATGGAAATGTTAATTTGAGCAAGCCCCTGTCCGTGTTAACGATAAAAACAAAACTAGAGATTTGAAGTTACAACGCGAGAAAGAAGTATGTTGTTAATTCGCCTATCAATTGTTTCCCACGCCCCTCCCCCCAGGCTGCCCCACCCAAGACTCGGGGATTGTCACTTTTGAAGTGCCAGAATTTCCACCCATCGGGCAAAATTTAAGTGACATACATACGTGGGGCGCGCAAGTGATTGCCTCTGTAGTACGCCAATGGTAACAGTGTTTTTAGCCCGACACCGGACCTGGGGTAGTGGGGGGGTTGGGGGGGGGGTTGGGTGGGGGAAATATTTGATAGGCACATAATGGATTCCAATCAAGTTTTATGACGATTGGGCCTTTTCCCGATGCGTCAAAAACACCGCATTTTTATGACGTCGTCATGACGTCACACACTTGCTCACATATAAACTAGACCTAAGGATGCGAGGGAAAAGAGCGGCGGGATAGTCAAACCAGCCCGCCGGGCGAGTCGAAATTATTGATAAAAGGCCTGAAACTTATCCGTAACCAATATTTCCTGATATTGACGAGCGTTCTGCTTGTTCATTGCCGTTGCGACGCGGCGCGCGGCGCGCCGTATCTAACGCCGAAATCGCTAGCGTATAAATTAAAGGAACAACCATAGAGCTTTATTAAATTACACGCTAACTAGATGTACAAAGAGCTGCCTGATGGGCGCATCCATGTTTGTGCACAAACCTATGGAGAACTAGACATTTGTACGGCTTTTGTACGGCTATTTGCATATCTGCGTTTGTATTCCATACCGGTGCGTTATCGAAGCCGATACGCCCAAAACCAAAACGCACGATCAGCAAATGAGCGTTTCATTTTGCTCTACGCAAACAGTGCAACGGCATGCGCGTATTCGCTGCAGATGCTTTTTGCCGTGACGGTTTTTTTGTAGCTGTCATGACGCGCTTGAGTTGTTTGTGTATGTTCTACTTGCGCGTTGCATGTAGAGTACACTTTCAAAATTCAATCCATCTAATTTCTTTATGTTCTACAAACACGCACATGAATTCAAACGTCTGTGCCTAGAGCGGCTTCAAAGCGTCTCCGCACGCAAGAATGAGGAATCAGCGCTCTAGTAAGGCCTAAAAAAAAGTTATGTTGGCGTAACGGGCCAAAAAAAAAGGGGAGGTAGGTGGTTTTTAAATTATTTTTTTTTAATCCCAGCAACGAAAGTGACATTAAGCCGGTAGTTGTACACGATAACAAAAGAAAACAAGGCTACACACAATATTTGTATACTTTTAAACTCTGAGTGACATTTATTTCACTTTTTATGTCTTTCTTCTAGATGTGCAAATAAAAACAAAACTGTCAGATCGAGGAAAATTTAAGGAAGGCATGGTAGACCAAGGCCTGCAGTGTGCTTCAGGACAGATGAGGCATGAAGCCAACTTGCTGTTTTTGTTGTATCTGTAAAATGATATATTAATTAAAAATAAAAACCATGAGTTAAAAAAAAGTTCTGGCTGTTGTATTTCAGTTTTCAGTATGTTATATTCAAATTATAGGCATAGGATAGGATAGGACATTCAAGCAATATTTACCTTTTAGCGTTTAAATGGCCTAGATTTGGGGAAATCTTTCCCATCATCCAAATACTTGTTGCAGACTGGCAACACAACTCTGTATTTTTCCCATCTTTATATGGAACCGATTCTTCCTTTGAAGTTTGTATTTTTAGCACGGTGTAACCCGCTTTTACACCATCGGCACAGCTCTGGGCGATTACCCCCAGCTCTAGACTCAAATTTATCCGCATTAAACGGTCGAAAATACCGAAGATCCCCATTTGCCCTTGATGGAAACACTGTACGCTTCGGTCCCGGGCGCCATGATGCGACGGCGTACGCGCGTAACCACGTGCCGGGGGCGACATTTTTTATAAATTCGCGTCCAGGTCGCGTCGGCCGCCGGGGTTACAGAATAGTTTACCATTTTTAGAATTAATATATATCAATTGTTATCGTGTAAAATAGTAGAAAATTAATTAAAATAATGTATATTATAATGAACTATTTTTTTTAAGATGGAATAAATAGCGAAGTATTTTCAATAGTGTATGTAGCAGTTCGCGCCGTGCAACAGTCTAGGACGAGGCTATACATGTACTGTACGTGTACATGTGCATCTATCATGCATGCATGGTGCGTCGATCTCCGCACGCGCACTGCCTGTAGGCCTGCCTGCGCGATCTTCTGCATGTTCGTTGTGTCATTGAGAGGAAGGTGCAAAACATTGTTCCACGCGCGCTATCGTCATTCAATTGAGGAGAAACGGTCAGAAATGGTTTCAAAACGTATTTAAAATTCATTTCTATAGATTTTAATTATATTTCTTCCCTTCAAAAAAACAAAAAAATATCCAGGGTAGGCCGCATTTTTAGGGTCGGTCGTGTTACGCCAACATAACCCTTTTTTTTAAGGCCTAATTAAAAGGGAAAATACAACATTTGCAAACATCAAAAAATAAAACTACCAAATCATTTTGAAATACCTTGCTGGACTGTTAGTGAATGACAGTGTAAAGCATCCTGTAAAATCATGGCACCTGGTATACTGTCATTTTCAAGAAAAGTGGTATTTTTGTATCAATTTCCAACGCTGGTCGTTAAAAAACTGGCTTTTTTTCAAATAATGGCCCCAATTGACCATCGCACTTGTTTGCAATCAATTACACACTTATGAACGGGTACAAGCCAGCTAGACTGGTTCCCTGACCTTAAAATTCCCCAATGTATGTAAACTGCTCTGTTTCTTCTTATATGGAGTCAAGGAACCAGACTACAGGAAAATGATTTTTTTTTCTTGGTTTTTATAGCATTTTTTTACCCAAAACCTCAAAAAAGTCAGTGTAACTACATTTGCTATATATTTCAAACCCCCCAATTCCATCCATTTCTGAAAATTACAGCAAAAGCAAATGTTGTATATTCCCTTTAATTAACCCTCCGACGCAGAAAGCCCATTTACCAACACACTTACAGTAAGGGGTCCCCCGGGGACCCAAATATTTAGCGCCACGGTTTGAGGCTACACAACACTGTATCTGTTGCACCCATATTGGGAATCCGCCGAAACTATGTAATAACGCCCTCTGTCGTCCCATTTCTAGTTTCGTTAACGGATTTACAAATTAAATATTCAAAAATCTATAATAAATTAGTCGATGACGTCACCATGACGTCAATATTCGGGACACATCTTTGCTATAGGGACTATGCTTATGCTAACTTTGAATGATGTATGATAAAGATTAATGCCAAAAGTGGGGGCCAGAAAAGACGTGCACAAAGTCAATGGCATTTTAAGTGGAACAAAAAGAAGAAGAAGAAGAAGAAAGAAACAAAAAAAAAACCAGAACAAAAACAAAGGCTTTTTCGCAAAATTGCGAAAAAGCCAAAAAAAATCTTAACGAAAACAAGAGCTGTTTCGGTGTGTCACCGAAACAGCTAAAAATCTTAACGAAAACAAGAGCTGTTTCGGTGTGTAGCCCGAAACAGCTAAAAAAAAAAAAAAAAATGCCACGATGACGAATTTCTTCTAGGACCATCTATGGGTAGTGGTCTGAGTGTGTACCAAGTATATAGCCGATCGAATTTACGAAAGTGCCAAAGTGGAGCGTTTTAAAACGTGTACAAAACCTATGGGGAAAATGTGCATCTTTAATGTGTAGTAACGTGACACCTGATGACGTCACGATCACGAATTTCTTCAAGGACCATCTGTGGGTGATGGTATAGGTGTGTACCAAGTGTAACGTCGGTCGGATTTACGAAAGCTGAAATAGAGCGTTTTAAAACATGTACAAACCCTATGGTGAAAAATACATCTTTAATGTGACGTAACCTGACACCTGATGACGTCACGATCACGAATTTCTTCGAGGACCATCTGTGGGTGATGGTCTAAGTATGTATCAAGTCGGAGGTCGATCGGACTGACGAAGAGGCCAAAGTGGAGTGTTTTAAAACGTGTACAAAACATATTGGGAAAAATGCATCTTTAATGTGACGTAACCCGACACCTGATGACGTCACGGTCACGAATTTCCTCTAGGACCATCTGTGGGTGGTGGTCTAAGTATGTATCAAGTCTGAGGTCGATCTGATTTACGAAGAGGCCAAAGTGGAGTGTTTTAAAACGTGTACAAAACATATGGAGAAAAATGCATCTTTAATGTGACGTAACCCGACACCTGATGACGTCACGGTCACGAATTTCCTCTAGGACCATCTGTGGGTGGTGGTCTCAGTATGTACCAAGTCTGAAATCAATCGGATTTTAAAAAGTTGCAAAGTGGACTGGTAGAAGAAACGTGTGTTAAACCTATGGAAAAAAAGTCTGAAAAAGGAGACAAAAAAACCTAGAAATGTGTTTGTGGACAAACACAAGCTGTTTCGGATATTTGAAATACTCTGTGCACGTGATGAAGTCACTTCGAATGTCATCTACCAAGTGAAAAGTCAATCAGACATATAAGTGCCAAAGTATGATTTCAAGAAAAACGTGTACAAAACCTAAGGGGAAAAATGCATCTTTAATGTGAAGTAACCTTACACCTGATGATGTCACGATCACGAATTTCTTCAAGGACCATCTGTGGGTGATGGTCTAAGGGTGTACCAAGTCTAACGCCGATCGGATTTAAGAAAGTGCCGAAATGGAGCGTTTTAAAACATGTACAAACCCTATGGGGAAAATGCATCTTTAATGTGACGTAACCTGACACTTGATGACCTCACGATCACGAATTTCGTCTAGGACCATCTGTGGGTGGTGGTTTAAGTATGAATTAAGTTTAAAGTCGATCGGATTTACGAAGATGCCAAACTGCAGTGTTTTAAAACGTGTACAAAACATATGGGGAAAATGCATCTTTAACGTAACGTAACCTGACACCTGATGACGTCATGATCACAAATTTCTTCTAGGACCTTCTGTGGGTGGTGGTCTAAGTATGTACCAAGCCTGAAAACAAACGGATTTAAAAAAGTGGCAAAGTGGACTGGTGGAAGAAACGTGTGTTAAACCTATGGAGAAAAAGTCTGAAAAAGGAGAAGAAAAAAACTAGAAATGTGTTTGTGGACAAACACAAGCTGTTTCGGATATTTGAAATACTCTATGCACGTGATGAACACTTGATGAAGTCACTTCGAATGTCATCTGCCAAGTGAAAAGTCAATCAGACATATAGTGCCAAAGTGTGATTTGAAGAAAAACGTGTACAAATCCTATGAGGAAAAATGCATCTTTAATGTGAAGTAACCTTACACCTGATGATGTGACGATCACGCATTTCTTCTAGGACCATCTGTAGGTGGTAGTCTAAGTGTGTACCAAGTCTAACGTCGATCGAATTTACGAAAGTGCCAAAGTAGAATGTTTTAAAACGTGTACAAACCCTATGGGGCAAAAATGCATCTTTAATGTGACGTAACCCAACTCCTGATGACGTCACGATCACAAATTTCTTCTAAGGCCATCTGTGGGTGATGGTCTAAGTATATGCCAAGTCTAAAGTACATCGAATTTATGAAGGTGCCAAAGTGGGGTGTTTTAAAACGTGTACAAAACATATGGGGAAAAATGCATCTTTAATGTGACGTAACCCGACACCTGATGACGTCACGATCACGAATTTCTTCTAGGACCATCTGTGGGTAGTGGTCTAAGTATGTACCAAGTCTGAAATTGATCGGATTTTAAAAAGTGCCAAAGTGGATTGGTGGAAGAAACGTGTTCTAAACCTATGGAGAAAAAGTCTGAAAAAGGAGAAGAAAAAAAAACTAGAAATGTGTTTTTGGACAAACACAAGCTGTTTCGGATATTTGAAATACTCTGTGCACGTGATGAACACTTGATGAAGTCACTTCGAATGTCATCTGCCAAGTGAAAATTCAATCAGACATATAGTTCCAAAGTATGATTTGAAGAAAAACGTGTACAAACCCTATGGGGAAAAATGCATCTTTAATGTGAAGTAACCTTACACCTGATGATGTCACGATCACGAATTTCTTCTAGGACCATCTGTAGGTGGTAGTCTAAGTGTGTACCAAGTCTAACGTCGATCGGATTTACAAAAGTGCCAAAGTAGAATGTTTTAAAACGTGTACAAACCCTATGGGGAAAATGCATCTTTAATGTGACGTAACCCAACACCTGATGGCGTCACAATCACAAATTTCTTCTAGGACCATCTGTGGGTGGTAGTCTAAGTGTGTACCAAGTCTGACGTCGATCGGATTTACAAAAGTGCCAAAGTGGAGTGTTTTATAACGTGTACAAACCCTATGGGGAAAAATGCATCTTTAATGTGACGTAACCCAACACCAGATGACGCCACGATCACAAATTTCTTCTAGGACCATCTGTGGGTGGTGGTCTAAGTATGTATCAAGTCTGAGGTCGATCGGATTTTCGAAGAGGCCAAAGTGGAGTGTTTTAAAACGTGTACAAAACAAATGGGGAAAAATGCATCTTTAATGTGACGTAACCCGACACCTGATGACGTCACGGTCACGAATTTCTTTTAGGACCATCTGTGGGTGGTGGTCTAAGTATGTATCAAGTCTGAAATCAATCGGATTTGAAAAAGTGGCAAAGTGGACTGGTGGAAGAAACGTGTGTTAAACCTATGGAGAAAAAGTCTGAAAAAGGAAAAAAAAAGAAAAGAAAAACTAGAAATGTGTTTGTGGACAAACACAAGCTGTTTCGGATATTTGAAATACTGTGCACGTTATGAAGAATCAGTGACGTCACTACAAATGTCATCTATAACTGCACATTGTACGTACATGTCAGTTACAACCAAATCGAACATTTTCGGCCTGTAAAAGAATAAAATGCCCCTTTAAGGAACGTCACATGACATCTGATGATGAGGTCACTTCAATTTCCATCTAAAACACATCCACGTGAATGTGCAAACTAAGTTTTAATTGGACTTGTACTTCCGAAGTTATAGCAATTTAAAAAATGCACATTTATTGTCACGTCACTTGACACACGATGACGTCGTCGTTACGAATTCATTAGGGACCAGCTTCAGCTGCTGGTCTTATATAGTGTCTGCCAAGTGTAAAGTCAATCAGCCATATAGAAGTGCAAAAGTGTATGGTTTGGAGAAAAACGTGTACAAAACCAATAGGGGGAAAATGCATATTTATTGTGATGTAATCTGACACCTGATGATGTCACGATTCCAAACCTCTTCTAGGACCATCTGTGGGTGGTAGTCTAAATGTGTACCAAGTCTCACGTCGAACGGATTTACGAAAGTGCCAAAGTACAGTGTTTTAAAACGTGTACAAACCCTATGGGAAAAAATGTATCTTTAACGTGACGTAACCTGACACCTGATGACGTCACCGTCACAAATTTCTTCTAGGACCATATGTGCATGGTAGTCTAAGTATTTACCACGTCTGAAGTCGATCAGATTTACGAAAGTGACCAAAGTGCAGTGTTTTTAAACGTGTACAAAACCTATGGGGAAAAATGCATCTTTAATGTGACGTAACCTGACACCTGATGACGTCACGATCACGAAATTCTTCTAGGACCATTTGTGGCTAGTTTTCCAAGTATGTATGAAGTCTAAAGTCGATCGGATTTACGAATGTGCCAAAGTGGAGTGTTTTAAAGTGTGTACAAAACATATGGGGAAAAATGCATCTTTAATGTAACGTAACCTGACACCTGATGACGTCACGATCACGAATTTCTGTTAGGACCATCTGTGGGTGTTGGTCTAAGTATGTACCAAGTCTTAAGTTGATCGGATATAAGAAAGTGCCAAAGTGTACTGGTGGAAGAAAAAAGTGTACAAACCAGTCAGAAAAAGGAGAAGAAAAAGAAAAAAACTCGAGATGTGTTTGTGGACAAACACAAGCTGTTATCGGATATTTGAAATACTCTGAGCACGGGATGAACAATCAGTGACGTCACTATAAATGTCATCTATAACAGCCCATTATAATATGTACATGTCAAGTTACAACCAAATCGAACATTTTAGTTCTGTAGATAAATAGACCTATAAAAGAATAAAATGCCCCTTTAAGGGACTTCACATGACATTTGATGATGACTTCACTTCAATTTCCATCTATAATACATCCATGTGAATATGCATACCAAGTTTTAACCCAATCAGACTTGTACTTCCGAAGTTCAGTTTGAAGAAAAACGTGTACAAAACCAATAGGGAAACAATGCATCTTTAATGTGACATAACCCAACACCTGATGACGTCATGATCACAAATTTCTTCTAAGACCATCTGTGGGTGGTGGTCTAAGTATGTATCAAGTCTGAGGTCGATCGGATTAACAAAAGTGCCAAAGTGGAGTGTTTTCTAACGTGTACAAACCCTATGGGGAAAAATGCATCTTTAATGTGACGTAACCCAACACCTGATGACGTCACGATCACAAATTTCTTCTAGGACCTTCTGTGGGTGGTGGTCTAAGTATGTATCAAGTCTGAAGTCGATCGGATTTACGAAGAGGCCAAAGTGGAGTGTTTTAAAACGTGTACAAAACATATGGGGAAAAATGCATCTTTAATGTGACGTAACCCGACACCTGATGACGTCATGGTCACGAATTTCTTCTAGGACCATCTGTGGGTGGTAGTCTAAGTATGTATCAAGTCTGAAATCAATCGGATTTGAAAAAATGGCAAAGTGGACTGGTGGAAGAAACGTGTGTTAAACCTATGGAGAAAAAGTCTGGAAAAGGAGAAGCAAAAAAAAACTAGAAATGTGTTTGTGGACAAACACAAGCTGTTTCGGATATTTAAAATACTCTGTGCACGTGACGAACAATCCGTGATGTCACTGTAAATGTCATCTATAACAGCACATTATAATACGTATATGTCAAGTTACAACCAAATCGAACATTATAGTTCTGTAGACATAGGCCTATAAAAGAATAAAATGCCCCTTTAAGGGACGTCACATGACATTTGATGATGACGTCACTTCAATTTTCATCTATAACACATCCCTGTGAATGTGCATACCAAGTTTTAATCCAATCGGACTTAATTGTACTTCCGAAGTAATATAGCGATTCGAAGAAATGCTCATTTAATGTCACGTCTTGTGACACATGATGACGTCATCGTTACGAAATCACTGGGGACCATCTTAGGCTGCTGGTCTTACTAGTGTCTGACAAGTGTAAAGTCAACCAGACATACATGTATAGAAGTGGAAAAGTGTATCAGTTTGAAGAAAAATGTGTACAAAAGCAATAGGGAAACAATGCATCTTTAATGTGATGTAACCTGACACCTCATGACGCCACGATGACGACTTTCTTCTAGGACCATCTGTGGGTGGTAGTCTAAGTGTGTTCAAAGTCTAACGTGGATCGCATTTACGACAGTGTCAAAGTGGAGCGTTTTAAAACGTGTACAAAACCTATGGAGAAAAAAGCATCTTTAATGTGACGTAACGTGACACCTGATGACGTCACGATCACGAATTTCTTTTAGGAACATTTGTGGATGGTGGTCTAAGTTTGTATCAAGTCTAAAGTCGATCAGATTTACGTAACTGCCAAAGTGGAGTGTTTTAAAACGTGTACAGAACATATGGAGAAAAATACATCTTTAATGTGACGTAACCCGACACCTGATGACGTCACGATCACGAATTTCTTCTAGGACCATTTGTGGGTAGTGATCTAATTATGTACCAAGTCTGAAGTCGATCAGATTTACGAAAATGCCCAAAGTGGAGTGTTTCAAAACGTGTACAAAACATATGGGGAAAAATGCATCTTTAATGTGACGTAACCCGACACCTGATGACGTCACGATCATGAATTTCTTCTAGGACCATCTGTGGGTGGTGGTCTAAGTGTGCGCCAAGTCAGAAGTTGATCAGATTTACGAAAGTGCCAAAGTGTATGGGTAGAAGAAACGTGTGCAAAACCTATGGAGAAAAAGTCTGAAAAAGGAGAAGCAAAAAAAAAAGAAAAAAAAAGAAAAAAAAAAATCTTAACGAAAACAAGAGCTGTTTCGGTGTCACCGAAACAGCTAAAAAATCATCTTAACGAAAACAAGAGCTGTTTCGGTGTGTCACCGAAACAGCTAAAAAAAATCTTAACGAAAACAAGAGCTGTTTCGGTGTGTCACCGAAACAGCTAAAAAAATCTTAACGAAAACAAGAGCTGTTTCGGTGTGTCACCGAAACAGCTAAAAAAAAAAAAAAAAAAAAAAAAATCTTAACGAAAACAAGAGCTGTTTCGGTGAGTCACCGAAACAGCTAAAAAATCTTAACGAAAACAAGAGCTGTTTCGGTGTGTCACCGAAACAGCTAAAAAGAAAAAAAAATCTTAACGAAAACAAGAGCTGTTTCGGTGTGTCACCGAAACAGCTAAAAAGAAAAAAAAATCTTAACGAAAACAAGAGCTGTTTCGGTGTGTCACCGAAACAGCTAAAAATCTTAACGAAAACAAGAGCTGTTTCGGTGTGTACACCGAAACAGCTAAAAAGAAAAAAAATCTTAACGAAAACAAGAGCTGTTTCGGTGTGTAAACCGAAACAGCTAATAATTTTTCCTCAGGAACTTTTAAGATGTGTTTAAAGAATGACGTCAGTTATTGCACTGTCGGATTTTTTTGAAGGGGGATGAGGTGGGTACGGACGCGCGGTTGTGGTGGAGGCGGTGGTTTCATTTCGAAAAACATCGACGCTAACATCAGGTGGCGGGGGGGGGAGAGGGTAGATTACAATGGGATGGACTGGTTTTAAAAGCGAAATCTAGAAGCCAATAAAAGCAAAATTGAAATGTAGAAAAATATTCCATCGAGAAGAAAATTTTCAGATGTTTCACCCAAGGTCTTGACAGTGTATGAAAGAACATTGGCAGTATAGTGTGTTATTTAATGACGCAAATGGGGATATTAGTAGTTTCGTTGCAACGAAATTAGGAATTTCTGTGTTTTTTTCTAAGAATTTCTCATCACGACCCACATTTTCAGATGTTTCACTCAGGGTCTTGACAGTGTATGAAAGAACATTGGCAGTAGTGTGTTAATTAATGACGCAAATGGGAATATTAGTAGTTTTGTTGCAACGAAATTAGGAATTTCTAGTGTTTTTCTCAGAATTTCTATCACGGCCCACATTTTCAAATGGTTTACTCAGGGTCTTGACAGTGTAAGTAAAAATATTGGCGGTAGTGTGTTATTTAATGACGCAAATTGGGATATAAGTAGTTTCGTTGCAACGAAATTAGGAATTTCTAGTGTTTTTTTTTTAGAATTTCTCATCACGGCCCACATTTTCAAATGTTTCACTCATTTTCAAATGGGGATATAGTGTGTTATTATGACGCAACATTTATGGGGATATTAGTTGTTTCTTTGCAACAGAATTAGGAATTTCCATTGTTTTTCTTAAAATTTATCACGCCTACATTTTCACATTAATGTCTTGACGTTGTATCATTGTCAGAAGTGTGTTGAGGATGTTAAGAACTTTTATTTTTTTTTAACGTAATTTGTTTTAATGTAATTTGACATAGAAAATGACAAAAAAAATAAACTGTGTTGTATTTCAGGTTTCCCATTCTGGCCCACGTTCAAACGTAACACTCTGCGGGTTCTTGACATTGCATTGGTAGTAATAGGGCACAAACAGGGCAATTTGTTGCAATGAAATTGCCGCAGAATTCATTCTTTTCCTTTGAAAAATGTTCAAGTTCACTCATGGTCTAGCGTTGTAGTCAACTTACAAAGGAAGTTACCGGTAGTGGATTATATCGTAAAAGAAATAAAAAGTATATTGTTAATTTTGGATTACCCGTTGGAATTACGCTGGTGTTTTTCTTCACATTGTCTATAACTGCTTGCTGAAAAAAACAGGTACATTTCACGCAGGATATTGTCTTGCTGGAATTCTTTGCACTTGACACATCTTAAATAATCAGTAAGATTGGCGGGTTATTTGATGTTGTATAAGTTCATTAGTATGGGCGTCGTTAGGAATTTGTTTTTAGTTATAGAGGGGCAAACTACATTTTTTTCACCAAAATCCCTGTACTTTTTCAAGCGTATTCTCGATTTATCATTTCTTTCGAGGGGGTAGCGACATCCCCCAAACCATAGAACTAATATTTTATGTTATTTTCTTTGCTTCAGAGGAGGCAAGCGACGTCCATGTATTCCTTAGACTTTATTAGAAATAGTTGATTGTTCTTGTTTTGTTTGAATTTTTTTACGAACACTTATAAATTATTATAATATTAATGTTAAATGACCCGTCAACCTTAAAACAAGGAAGTGATATTTAAGTGGGTTCTTAGAGGCCTATGTATTTTAATGTAAACTGTTCAATCTGATGGTGCCACACTATATATTTCAATGTAGGGTATAGGGTCTTTTTTTCTCAAGACACTTCAAAAAGGGGGGGGGGGAGCCTGGTACCCATCCGCAAAATAGGGGCGCTTTTCCAACTGACCATTAGTATGCATACTGCTAATCATATGCCCATGCAGCGGGTTTTATTTTGTGGGATTCATTGTCAGAAAACCATTTCTTGAAATTATTGCTGAAAAAGAAATTGTCAAAAACAAATCCGTCGGGAGGAAGGGGGGGGGCAATGTTCCCCCCCCCGGATACGCCACTGCCCCGACCCCCACTCAAATGTTGTCTCTGTTTGTCCGGTGTGTACTCCATCAGCTAGCTGCAGAGAACAACATTGACCGTAGAGTGGGTGACCGTGGGAGGCTCAGGAAGTGTCTCAACCATTTTGGCAGGGATTGTGCATGCCTACATGCATGTTCTAAAATTAAAATTATCCATCAGAGCAAAATTTGTAATTTACTTTCTACTTGCAAGTTCCGAAATGATGACTTTTTCCTAACTTCCAATTTGACATGGCTGACTCGTTTAAAAAAAACACGCTTTCTAATTAAAACATTTGCAAATGTTTTAATTAGGAAGCGTTTTTATTTTTTATAATTTTTTAATGTTATAACCGGGCAATTTCTATATCAACTAACAGAATCGGTCATTAATGAATAGGACCTACCCGGCTTGAGGCAGAGCAGAAGCAATTTTTTTTCAAGATTTAAATTTTCACCAGAGGCGTTGTAAACATACGAATAGCAGCCTGAAGTTATAAGCAAGGAAATTAATTATCAGAAACGTTTCACAAGAGCAATAAATGAAGGAACCCCATTAATTAATCGAAATAAAAATCTTAAATTAACCATACAAATATTTTAAATGCTATGGATTGAATTCACATAGGCCTATCGGATCTCCAAAAAAAATCATAAAATAATTAAACTAAAATTCAATGGAATTCTTAGACAGTCAGTGTGAAAAATGCAAGGCAACGAAAAGAATCAACCCAATGAATGAATGGAAATACACAATCTTGAACTGTACAAATGTTTATTATGAATGATTACAATACATGTCCGACAATGAAGGAAAGAAAAGATTCACACGAATCTTGAAAGACTGAAGGAAATATTATAAATATACAGTAGGGGGCCTATTCAATGGATTAGTTAGACAGTCAATACAAATGAAGCAGATTAATACGTATGGTTTCATGCTAAGAATGAAACCCAATGAATAAACGGGGAAACATCTTTAACTATAAGAACATGATTAATACTCGGTTGCAACGGTGAAATTTCACGGTTTTCTTCGTATTTTTGTGTGTGTACTGTACACAAACTGGCAACAAGTCTAGTAGTACATCATGGCGGCTTGGTGAATTGGCAGACTCAGTTCGTTGCTCTAAGTACTAGTGATCATTCAGTCTCAGAATAGTTTTGCTTGACCAAACTACCTACATTTTCTTAACACTGAATACTTAATTTTTGGGACCTTCTACTAATAAATACTAATGAAAATAATCCTTGTTTTACCGGCCGTGCCATAATATCGTCACAGTTTTCACGAAGAGACAATTTTGGCAAAAATCAGTATATTTTCGAAATTCTTTTTTTGGCCGAAATTGATTAAGTGTATTGCAGCGGACATCTTGGCGAATTTATTTTGTCAAAATCAGATGAAATCATTGAGATCATGAGAATCAATAAAGTGAAAATTTCACCCAAGTCGTATTTTCAGTTTTCACGAAGAGACAATTGTAGCAAAAATGCACGTTGTTCTATGGGGACAAAATAACGCGCGTGTGCGATTTTGAGTTTTCACGAAGAGACAATTTTCAAGCGCGCGCAAGCAAAACGACGCGTGCGGGCAAAACGAAGCGCGTGTGGGATTTGAGTTTTCACGAAGAGCCAATTTGTGCGTGTTTGGATAGCGGAGAGTTTGAGTTTTCACGAAGAGACAATTGGATCATTGCCAATTTTCCCGGCAAAACCAATCGCCTGTGGATTTTGAGTTTTCACGAAGAGACAATTAACTATGAACGTTAATTGCTCCTCAATTGATTGGTCTATTGACTCGCATTTGGTACAATGTGTTAGTGTGAGATTTCAGCTTACTATCGGTATAAAAAAATAATCAACATGTCCTCTAAAAATAGGCGAAATCTTCAGTTTAAAAAGGGTTCAAGTTTAAAGTCGATTTTCTCAAAACTATGTTTCAACGCCCCGTGGCCAAAATTGTCTCTTCGTGAAAACTGTGACGATATGTTCGTGAACGAGACAGTACCGTACCGGATTTACAAATCCGTTGATTCCTAATATGGGTGCAACATATGTTTTCCCGCCTAACTTCATTAAGTTTTCATTCAATTTAACGCCTGACTCATTCAATTTAGATTGAAATTGAAAGATCACCCAGATCGTCATTCGACAACCAAAAAGAATCATTTAATTTCACTATCCGAGCATTCTATCGTCTTTTAGCTTCACTCGTCCCTGTAAAAAATGCTTTCCAATTAAAAGTATCGCGTTGTTCGTTCAATTTCGTCTAAATCAGCAGTAAGGGGTTGATCGGGCATTCCTTTTCATTAATGGGCAAAGATATTTCACATTTTGTCGAACATGTTTTAAGACTTCCTGCATGTAAATCATACCCGATGTCTTCAATCCGTAGATGCACAACTCTCTTTCTTAATTAAAGGGTCCATGCAATCAATTTTTCTCAGGAGTACATTTTGTGCAACTTTCTATACTACTCTGAAATGTATGAAAACTATGTTGACATCCTTTTTTTTGGTTAGTCTTATTGCAGAGTGCACGTCTTTAAACATTACAAATGTCCATGCTTTCCCGGACTACTGCTACGCTGGTGCTGTGATGTGATTTCAGGAAGACGCGTTTCAGTTTTTTCTTTCAAATTATTCACCCAAAATTTGCTAACTGAAAACATTTGTGAGAAAAGATTGCTCATTGGCTTACTGCCATGCATGTACTGACACAAAGAATCACCAAAGAAAAGAAATTTATGACAGCAACATATATATATCAGTAACGTTTTGCTCATGAATATGGAACTTTGCATCAGCATATAAATAGGGAACGTGTAACCTGGAAAAACGACACACTATGGGGAATTCAACATTCCTGAACAGTAAACTTGCGCAGGTCCAAAGCAGATAAGGTTAACTAAATGAAACAGGTGGCAAAATACAAAATAAAGGAAAGGCAAATCTACACTAAAGGAACAGCTTAGTCTAACTAATGAATAAACATAGGCAAGCTATAAATCAGTAATAGCTTCATGTACAATAAAACAGTAAAGGTAATGAAGAAAACACCATCCAAAATACTGAAATCAGATGTCAAAAGAAAAAGTATCAAACCAACAATTAACCTAACAATCAAAAGGCAATGCAATGCATCCATCAACCACTCAAGAAAACCCAATTTATTTCCTCCGAACATACGTCAAATGAACTAGATCAAACTGTGCAAAACTTGACCGAGCTGTGAACAATACTATAGGTTTTGGCGGCCAATTTCACCAAGTTTTCATTCAATTTAACGCCTGGCTCATTCGATTTAGATTGAAATTGAAAGAACACGCAGATCGGCATTCGACAATCAAAAAGAATCATTCAATTTCACTATCCCAGCAAACTATCGCCTTTTAGCTTTACTCGTCCCTATCAAAGATGCATTCATATTAAAAGTATTGCGTTGTTCATTCAATTTCGTCTAAACCAGCAGTAAAGGGTTGATCGGCCATTCGTTTTCATTAATGGGCAAAGATATTTCACAATTTGTCAAACATCTTTTAACACTTCATACGTGTCCGTATTCCTTAGCGTAAATCATGAGTTTTTCTCAGAAATCCTTTTTGTGGAACTCTTTACTACTGTAAAATGTAAGAAAACTACACATTTGACAACATTTTGTGGTTAATCACAGAAGTGCATTTCTTTAACCCTTAAGGGACGCGAGGCGGAATGGTCAAAACAACCCGGCCCTTTCAAGGTTAAACACTTAAAGTTTCCATGCTTTTCCGGACTGACGTATGAACGCCCTGTTACTGTCATGTCATTTCAGGAAGACACTGTTCAGTTTTTGGGGTTTTCTTTCAAATTATTTATGCTAAATTATCACTTCAATTAATTAATTCGTAATTACATCTTGTTTCCCTCATAGGGCCTATCAGTTAATTTGTAACATTGTAAGTTTTACAGTTATCAAGTTTTGGAAGGAAATGAACCTCGGAGAAAAATAGGAAATGTATCGATAACAAGTTTTTACAAATTTAAATGACGAAACGATGAAAGCGATTGCCCATAAACGAATAAGAAACGAAAAGCATGGTTATACTTTACAAGCGCACAGATGTTCGCTAATTTGAATTCGTCAATTGTCAAAAGGTTTCAAAGACCTCATTTAAGACTGCTACAAGTTAAGTCTTGAATGCACTAAAACGAAATAGGATGCCCGAAAATGAAAACGAACATTCAGAGCAAAATCTTGGCTGCCTAAAAATGAAATTGAACGAACCCAAAACGAAAAAGAAACCCCAATTTGACCACATGTGCAAAACTCACAGGAAATTGAAAGGCTGATAATGTAACTGATTGGAAAAATTCGGAAATTCGCCGGGAAAACCTATATTACTAAGACAGGTCTTTCAAAATTTCTAAAAACTTAATAATACACTTGATAACATACTACATACATATAAAAGCATATTTTCATAACAAAACTCACCAAAACCCGAGCAGAACAAAACCCACAGCGCAGGACACACCCAAGAAATAGGGGAAAGAGAGGAGCTCAATAAAATACCCAAACTCTCCTTTCTGCTGCTGGTCTGCTGCTGAAGGGCTTGTGGTCTTACAGGGTGGCAGGGCACATGATCTTGGGACAGGGGGAGGTAGCTTAGAACCAATGGCATGGGAGTACTGCTAATTTACATACTATGTGGACTGTTACTGGGGAAAGTTAATCAGGGGGATACACAACTAAGAAAGGGAAGGGGAAAGCTAATAAAAAAAACGCTGGATTTGCTCAGGGGGCTACTACTATACTAAAGCATACAAAAATACGTTGCAAAAATACAAGTTAAATTTGGCCCTGCCACAAACGCACCAAATACACCATTCAAAATGGAAAAATAAAACTTTAAAATAAGGTTAAATGTGAGAGTGTTAAATTAAAAGATGTTTTTTTAAAGTTTACATTGACAAATGACATTGCATGGACCCTTTGAGAATAAGTGTTCGGTCAGACATACGCAAGAAATAATTTAAGAAATTACCCAAGCAAAAGAAGTGTTCCCGATGGTACAACCATTGCCAAACACACATGCGCCGATGTCTTGCGCGTCGAGAAATCGTCAACGTTAATAGAAGCCCCTTTATCAAACGTTTAAACAAGTATAAAAAAAATAAAAGTAAAAAAGAAATTATCTTAGCCTTTTTTTTCCTTTTTGGTACATGTTGTTTCCCTCATATCAGTTAATTTTACAGTCCGATTTTTGGGGAAAGTTAACCTCGGAGGAAAATAGGAAAATATATCAATTAAAACATCATATTAATTTGAATGAACCCTGACACAAAGAATCACCAAAGGAAAGAAATTTATGACAGCAACATGTATATATCCTCAACGTTTTGCAACGAGGACGGCGTTGCATAAATCTACTAGGCACAATACGTGCTGACCTCAAACGCGCTGGACTCGGACCCCGAGCCCTCCGCACCGCGGGACAGCTCCATTGCCTACGGCAATTCGCCCACGACAAGACCAGGTGTAGTCAGGTGGCTTAGATCTAATTTTCGTCAAGATCGTGACCCACTGGTCCAAAGCACCAAACTTGGTAGATAGATTCTTATAGACCTAGAGAAGATATTTAGAAGGGGTGACACCTGAAATTCTTTTGGGAAGGGTGCCTAATTTAAATCGTTAATCCCTGTCGTGTAATATATTTATTCCCATATTTGGGTATATTTCTAATTTCTAAGTGTATTTTGGGGATTCTACTTACATATCTTTACTTAAATAACATTTTCAAAAGCATATAAGTGACTGAATAATTACGAGGACATAGTAACGATCCAAAATGGCTACTATTATGCCCTAAAATTGCGCGCATTTACCTTGTCTCCAGATATCATCAATTAGTCTTGCCAAACATCAGCATTGATGAACTTCAAATTCACCAAGTAGCTTACTGGTACAGTTACCCTATTAAAACCTTATGCAAAATCATGTGAACAATGATAACATTGTGATATTTAGCCCAGAAAACAAAAACTGGGAAAAAACGAGGTGTCCATAAATTAGGCTAACAAGTAGGTGAAGGGTTGCCTAACATGGAACACTGGAACAAGTTCAAGGAAATTCACAAAATTATTGTTGAGAAAACGTTTTGGCGTGGACAAAATTATTGTAAACAACAATAATCTCTTATTTAGGGGGATTTCGTTGAACTTGTTCAAGTCCCCACGTTACCCTTCCCGTACTAGCCCAATTTACGGACACCACATTTTCTCCCCTTTTTTGGTCTTTTGGGCTAAACATCAATATGTTATCAATTTTCACTTGATTTCCAACTTATTTTTGTTAGGGTAACTATGCCAGTAAGTAACTTTGTGAATTTGAAGCTCATCAATACCCACGTTTGGCGAGACTAAAGTTGATGATATCTGAGGAAAAGGTAAATGCGCGTAACTTTAGGGTAAAATAGTAGCAATTTTGGTTCTTTACTATGAACCCAATTTTGGTTCTTTACTTACCTAATTATTCAGTCACTTATATGTTTTACAAAATGTTATTGAAGTAAGAATATGCAAGTAGAAAAACCAAAATAAACTTTAAAAAAAAATTAAACAATAAAAATATACCCAAATATGGGAATAAATATATTACACGGCAGGGATTAACGATTTATGCAAATTAGGCACCCTTCCCAAAAGAATTTCAGTCGTCACCCCTTCTAAATACCTTCTCTAGGGCTACAAGAATCTATCTGCCAAGTTTGGTGCTTTGGACCAGTCGGTCACGATTCCGACCATATGCCACCTGACTAGTGGCCGAAGACCAATGTGAAGGACTGATTGCGGCTGCGGGATGTCAAATCCGACTACCACAGCTGCAGTTCCCTTACTATCTTTCAACGAAGTATGTTTTTTTTCCAACTATAATTACGTCAGTTACTTTTTGGATAGCTGCAAATGATGGATTATAGCTTTCATGACTTTTCCCAATTCATTCAAGTTTAAACATGTACAATTGTTAGTCCTGTCGTGAGTTTGGTAAGCAAGTTTGCTCCTACGCATGTTGATATATGCAAGGTGTATACGTTGTTGATGAATTCATGATAACGTCACCGTATTTCCATCTATATGCATATTTCCATGAACTCCAAATCCTATAAGAATTTTGAATGTTTAATGTTTTGAACGGCGTTATGCTCGTGCGTTAATTAAATTCAAGCTCCCTCGAACCCCCAAATAACCCCATCCCTTTTTTGCTGTAATCGGCTGATGGCCTATCTGTCCCTTTAACCCTAAAGGGGCCGGGGGGGGCGGAAGAGTTGCTCTATGCATGTGGGTTGGCCAGGCTGGTGTCGTCTCCCCCACTACATGAGATGCCAATCAAGCCTGCAGAAGCCTTACCTACAGGATCCAATGCAGGATGGAAGACCTGGAGGTACTTAAATCACCTCCGCTCTGGAGTGGCTCGCATCAAAAGCACCATGAAGAAGTGGGGATTTTCCTCAACCGACAAATACCCTGTGTGAGTGCAGTACTGCAGAGGACACTTTACAACATTTCATATTTAGATGCCAGGCACTAATAAAGGGTTGGTCATATTTTGGCCCTAAAAGGGGGGGGGGCGGATTTCCCCCTTTCAACTTTTTCCGCGATACTCTTGAAAAATTATTTATTTCACGGCCTGAGCTGTCCTGACTTTTAGCCTCGAGTCTTGCACATATTTTGATACCAAAAACATAAAATTCGAACCACAGGTTGCCGCGCAGCAAAACATTTTCGGCGCTACCCTCCGTCAAAACTGAACTTCCCCATATACGTAGTGTACACATTTGAATTACCATACGTGCTTATGAATAATTAATTAGCCGTAATTCCAAAACTCTTTTACCTATAGTCATAAAATTTCTTGGGTTTGTTCATGTTAAGTTGTTCTATGCATGTACCGAGTTTCATAATTTTTCGTCACTCGATGGCCGAGGTCATGGGGGGGGGCGCAATCTGCGTGAGATGGTCAAAACAACCCGGCCCTTTTCGGGCAAAAGTGACATTTTCCCATGCTTTCTTCAGCAAAACCCATAAATACATTAATAATAACATTTATTATAATGGGGAAACTCTCAACCAAATTCAATATGTGCTCACTTCCCTCGAAAATCTTCGCAAACCCTTCCGAAAGGCAAATTTTAGGTGAAAATGACCCATGAACTTTGACCTCAGGTCAAGGTCACTAAAGGTCAATGGAAAAAATGGCAACATCAATTTTCTTGTTCTCAGGACTCATAAGATTACATTTATAATGGTTGCCTTAAATTAACATGAAATTTCAACGGGAACCCAAATCTTTACATTGGCCCCCCTACTATTTAGGGTTAAGATATTGGAGCGTTTGTTTCAGAATCTCCGATTTTTACTTCTTTGAAATGATCATGCCCTCAGGTCACGGCCAGTGAAATGGCACTGTCGAGACATAAAATGTGCATGTAGCAAAAACCCACATTTTCATCATAAAATCCAAGAAACGCCTTGTTCATGTGTTTTGAAGATGCCGCAAAAGTCGCCGGGCCGCAATTTTTTTTTCTCCCAAACGGCATCCACATATGGGTGTACGCTATGGCGTTTTGGACTAACTTTTATAAAAATATGAGAAGAAAATATCAAATTTGCAAAAAAGAGAATTTGAACGTTTCTCAAATTCGGACTTCATATCCTTTAAAAACAAATCCTCCAAAGCCTCAGGTTAGAAAAGGAAAAAAAAAAATCGGGTGCAAAACCGAAATTCGAACCCGCAACTTCGCGGTGCAAAATACTATCCTCCATCGGCTGAGCTGTGGCACTTCTCGGCCAAACAATGGGAAACAAATAATTGTATTCCTGCTTGCGTTTCAAAGAATCATTTAGATCACTCGTGTAATTTTCAAGTTACGGAATTTTAAATACAACCACCATTTTTAGGTTGTGTCCACGGATCACAAAAAGGTAAGTGTTCTTTCAGCAGAACGAAAACAAATCACATATGGATGTGTGTGATTTGTTTTCGTTTTGCTGAGAGAACGCACACCTTTTTTGCGATCCGTTCACAGAACTTTAAAACGGTGGTTGTGTTTAGGTGTTGACTGAAAAATGTGTGTTGAATCCAAGGGCGGATCGGGGGGGGGGGGGCAAAGGGGCCCTTAAGAGGGCCCCGAACCCCACGCCGTAAATTTTGACCCACTTTTTGGGGGCCAAATTTTTTTGGCCCCTCAAAAATTGTGTTCTGGATCCGCCCTTGGTTGAATCATGGAGGTGTGGCATGACTATGCACTACACGACGATATTCACCGACATTTGAAATCTTTTTAAGGCTTATTGTGTACTTCTTGAATAAAATACCAATCCATTATAATTTGTTTGATTTATCTCACCTGTGATACTAAGTTTTCAGGTTTTATCAGGCGTGGTTCTAGAGCCAATATTTTTTGGGGGGCTAGCAGGGTGGTATCCAGAATTTTTTTCAGGTAGGCGTGCTGAAATGTAGACCGGTTATTTTCTCCGGACAAAATAGGCATCCGAAAATCAAAAAGGGAGGGGGGGGGGTATATTTTAAAAGGGGAGCGCTGATCGAAAATCCTACAGTCAGGCACACTATATTAACTAAAAGTGTACAAATGCACCCTTTTCACGACTATTTATCTAGGGGGATAAAAAATGATTTTTTTTTAGGGGGGATAGACAAGCCCCTGGGTGTTATCACATATCCACCGGAGAGCTGAAGAATTTTGTGATTGTTTTACATCCTGTGTTTTACAAATTTCACATGGAAAAGCCATTGCCATTTGATCGACAGAATCACGAGACCCTGTAAGTAATATTTCATCAGGTGCAGGGTTTCTTCAGATCAGAGGAGTCAAGGTATAGGTTCAGTGGTAATATAAACATCTGCCTCGCCCCCCCCCCCCCCCAATTACAAAAGCACACACTTAACCAATCAGTTGAAAGTGCATCAATCTTTCACCATAGTACATGTATGTACTATGGCTTGTAGGGGTCGTCTGACCTTCAGAACCGTTTTTCCTAAGCGTCGCATCCCGTGCATTTTGGACTTGGGAGGGGGAACCAGCGCTAATATCTTTTTGCTAAAATAGGGCGACTTTCCCAAAGACTTGTGCACAAACCTAACCTGTCACCTAACCCAAGTTTACCTTATCCTTTTCCCACGAAATCCGGTACTTTTTTTACTACTTGGACCACGAGGAATTGATCGAGATGGTTTGCGACAGTAACATTCCTTGTCCTAAAAGTCGTTACCACAAAAGGGCGACAGTTATAATGACGCTTTAACAAGGTGTGTCGCCCTATTGTGCAGGCAGTTAGCAAATTCTGTCGCCCTATTATAGCATACAGTGGAGTAATAATAATATACATCATAATAATAATATAATAATAATAATAACTATGGATTTATAGAGCGCCAAATTGGCCAATCATACAAGGCGCTTATTATTACCCTGCTCATTGGGCCAATCAAACATTCCAAATACCATCTTTAAGCTTTCTAGGAAGTATACAGGTCGATGCTGCCATTTCGGTAGTCTGAGTATCAACCGTTATTCACGGAGCCAATCTCCTGTATAACATTTGTTATGTTTTGACATGATATATGCAAGCCGAGCGCCAGCCAATCGGAGTCGATTTTACTAAATCGTGACATCATTTCATTCCTAAATCAGGACTAAATGGTTTGATTGGTCAATTTGAATGCAGTGCTTTGTTATACAACAACAACTTGGCGCGATATCGCGTAACATGATACAGAGCGCGTGACACAATTTTTTGACAATCGTCTTTGACGCGCAACGGGTGAATGAACGAAAACCCGATATAGAAAGCGTTCACTGATTGGTCAAAATCTAGGAGGTCAAGAGGCGGGTCTTGCCTAAGTAATCAGCGAATTTACGCGTAGCATATTACATAACTTCCCCTTCGGCGCAAAGCAGCTATCAACCACAATAACCATCTCTACCCTCACAAGTACCCATTTACTCCTGGGTGGAGAGAAGCAATGAGTGACAAAGTGCCTTGCTCAAGGGCACACGCACCATAACCGCAGGCCGGGCTCGAACCTGCGGAATTACCTGCAGACCAGGAATTCAATGCTCCAGACCACGAGGCCACAGCACTCCATAAATAACGTAGGTATTCCGCCCAAGGACCGCTCCAGTGCGATAAAATGTTATTTTGATTATATGAGCTGGGCTCAAACATTTCATGAAGGGTTAGTGTGGAAAAGTGCAAATATATACATTTTCAACTTATTTCGTGTTCAAGTACTATAGTATAAGTACACTTCAATTGTATTTAGATTAAATAAAAAAAAACATCAAGCATAGTCTGTGGGAGAGGCGTTAAAAATCGAAAATAGACTGCTTCATCCAGGGGCGTATCAAGGTCATTTTTATTAGGGGGGGGATTTCTTGAAAAGGGCACTTGAAGTCCGTTCTGAAATGCAGACATTTTTTCCCGTCGGACGCTTGGCCTCCGTAAAATACAATGGTTGGGATGGGGGGGGGGGCTGGTAACGTCTGTCGATGGGGTTGCTGTTCAAATAAAGCCACCCGTAACGGCCAATGGCACAGAAAAGGGCACGAGTCTTTTTGTTTATTACAAAGGCCACTTGTTCAGAAAAAAAAAACACTTGTTAACAAAAGAGGGAAATCTTTACAAATATTGGGGGCGGGTAGGCGAGGATATATAAAAAAAAAATGGTTCTTGAATGGAAAAGTGCAGTCTTTACAAATATCGGGGGGGATACCCCCTCCTCCACCCTCTACTACATACTCGAAGCAGTCAGTATTTGTATACTATCCCCCTCCCACCCTTTTCTCTGAAAATACACTCACCTGAGACACACACAAGCGGTTACTCGACCTTGGTGTTTGTTTCTTTGCGGCTTAATTTTGTCACCAGATTCGAAACTGTTGTTATACAGACAATTCAGACATGTTGAGCCGGGGGAGGCGGAACGGTTGGGCGCCCCTAGCGGGGGAACGTGTCTCATTTCCTTCATTGACAGCAGCGCGCGCACATCGCGGGCAACCACCATGTGTCGGCGTATGTGATTCACTGCACGATAGAACGAAGCAAATTAATACAGATTCTTTTCTAGAATTGGTCTTTAAATACTAGACTAATATACACATTCGGTATAGAACAGGTGCTTGCGTTATGCTCGCAGAAATCAGAAAGCAGACAAATAACGACTTTAAAAGGGATATTTCCGTTATCACCATTTTGCACACCCCTGTTTTACGAATGGAAGTGGCGCACAGACCATCATTCGCGCTCTTCTCAGCCCCCCCCCCCCCCTCCGCCCCTCCCCTGTATTGAGCCAAGGCATCGAATGTCTCAGATAATATCATAAGTCCATCGAAAAGTTATGGTATTGTATTATGGTATTGTATTTTTTTTAGCTTCATTTTGATATGCCTGTTTGCTACCAAAGACTGTTAATCGTCCGAGATTGACAACGGTTTATGAAAAACGATGCAGTTTGAAAAGTTGAAATTAAAGAAATACGCGAGGAGAACTTGCAAACGCAAACACACATGACCGTAATTCACTGGTAAATATATAACTGCCTTATACCCATTGCTAAATGCCCCCCCCCCCCCCTTCAGATATTCAGCGAAAATACTCACAACAGGTATTCGAGACACACATTAAATTAAAGCTTATTTCATCATCTTTCATTTTCTTGTCAATTTTTTTGGGGTAATCCGATGACTTTGGGGAGAAATTTCCATTCAACGGTGATTACCCCTTAAAATTGTCCTGAAGCCCATCTCCATTTTGAAATACGGTGCCTTACACTCCATTGCAAAATAGAGGGCTGTGTTGTGACCCCAATTTCATCCAAATTTTACAGAAATACAAGCTCACGGTCCTTCGCACGGCTTCCATCCTTATTTTTTATAAACCCTCAAGTTCATAGCCCACAATATGCTTAAATCGCCTATCGACAGCACAGTGCCCGAGCAAAGCGCGGGTTATTCAATTAGCCTTTCCGCGGTACGGAAGACACAATAGGAAAGCAATGTGTGATTTGGGTAAAGTCTTTTGTAATTACCCAAACAAAACAGCGCCCTCATATTGTGGCCGCCATGCTTCAAATTCGCCAATTTTACGTGATCCCATGCTTACAAGCACGTACGTGCTATCGGTATTCGCTGCCCATATGTAACGCGATATGAGACGCAGGGAACCCCCCCCCCCCCCCCCCCATTTGTGTTGGTCTTTGTGTGACCAGAATCTCAGGAATTCTTTTGAGTTATCTAGGGCGATGTGTCAGGTGACAATAGTCTAGGGTTTGCATATGACATAGCGAGATGGGGGGGGGGGTTACCTCAAATCGTGCCAGGTATATCCCTGCCGTTCTTTAATTCGGGCAACTATGAAATTGTGACGCAACAATTTCCATTCGACTCGCGTACTCTCTAAATTTGCAACTTTGTAAAGTGCATCATTTTTCATAAAACCGGTCTTTCATGGAATTTCTTCTTTTTTTCTTTTCTTTTCTTTGGCGGTGTTTATAATGCAATGCATTCGATCATTGCCAGTTTGACTTTTCATTGAACGTTACAGTTTTTATACGTTTTCCCGGCCAGGTCAGCGGATTTGGCGGCCAAATTGGTGACCAATCACTCAATTTCGCACGAAAAGCTTGATTTGAATGCACGTTGAGATCAACATTCAATTAGCTAAAAACACCAATCAATTTAACATTTGAAGCCTGCGATTTCACATTTTAATCATGCAATTTTAACAACAGGGCATTCAAATTAAGATTGCACAAACGAGCATCCAAATTCGCCGGAGCTTCCAGCTGTGTAAGTTTGGTCATTCAAATTCACCATTAAGCAGGCATCTGTGAAAATTAAGCAAATGAATTCGAAATAGGTTTATGTCATTCCGTTGTTTGTTAGAATTAGATGGAGTGCCTTTGTTCCAATTGGGAAGTATGGATATAAAAACCTGTCTCCAACAAGATTCTGCCAATACTCTGATCACCGTGCACTGCAAGCTTGAAGCACTAGAAATATCAACATGCATATGGCAGCTCATGGGCGTTACATGAGAATTTCAAATGTAGATGCTTGGCACGGCAAGAGATCTATGGCTAACAGACGTGCAGGAGACAGTATCCTCATCATTTAAGATGATTAAACAACTAAAAAGTTAAAGAGATATAAGCAAATATATATAACCAAGATCACAATTTGAAAACAGAAGATCAAAAACCCAAAGATAAGAATTAAGAACATATAGATTTATGTGAACACGATAAAAAGAAGGGAAAACATCACCTAAGTTTACTGTTGCCTATAGGTTTGTTGTTTCATATGCCCCGTGTTTGTTTAATTTGTTTACATTTTTATCTCTTTAGAATAAAGAGACAGATAGTAGACACTTTGAAAAAAATGAAACGGAAAAGCAGAAATGATAAATAGGTGGAAGAAATTTAAAGACTCGCGTCGTATGCCTTCGTTTTATTTATTTTTTTTTGAATACAAAAAGTGCTAAATAGAATGCACGGAAATGAAAAAGAAATCAAGAATCTCATGCAAATAACCCTTGACCAAACCGACTGCTAAATTGAGTGATCACTTAAACCGAATGACATAACTTCAATTTAGGATGAGTTAAACATGAAAATGTCAGGTTTTTAAACGAATTTGATCTCCTGAAATCTAATACGAACCACGGGAATGACAGCAGGGCGCTACTCCGCTTCAAATTGGCCATGATCAAGATAAATTCGAATGCTATATTTTTGCGAAATTGGCCGGGAAAACCTATACTAACACTGAATGGTTGTTGGTTCATATGTTGGAATATGATGATCTCACCTGTGTCCTTTCTACATGAGAAATAAAAGGACTCTAGTATCATAAACTGTGCTTATCTTTATAATGGAAACATAATTTCAGAAAATATTCTTGGTTCGTGGTTTCAAGGATCCGCTGATGTAGGCTCAGTGATATAATGCTGGCAAGGTTACGTTGATCAATGCAACATGGAGCCAGAAGCCGTTTGGTGGCCTGGGTTTGATTACCGGCTCGGACCAGGACAATAATATGTGAGTAGAGTTGTTCGTTGATTCTCTCTTGTTCCACGATGGTTTTTCTCCGGTTTTCCTCGCTCCGCAAAATTAACATTTTTGATGACTGGCTGTGCTCCTTGGTCATGATCGGCTCGACTACGCTGTAGCCAATGTCTTCGCAATTCAGCTTCTCAGCTAAGGGTAAAGATGATTAGCTCACCAAAATTATTATATGCTATAGATATTAACCGAACTTTCCACCTCGTTAATTGAAGGTTTCATTCGATATTGTGGAAAACGTTCATAATTGCCAGGCATTAAATATTGCCAGGGATCCAATATTGCAAAGCGAATGCATTACGGTCGCTTCGCTTAAAGGGAAAATACAACATTTGCAAACATCAAAAAATAAAACTACCAAATCATTTTGAAATACCTTGCTGGACTTTAGTGAATGACAGTGTAAAGCATCCTGTAAAATCATGGCACCTGGTATACTGTCATTTTCAAGAAAAGTGGTATTTTTGTATCAATTTCCAATGCTGATCGGCCGATCAGCGTTGGAAAAAACTGGCTTTTTTTCAAATACTGGCCCCAGTTGACCATCGCACTTGTTTGCAATCGATTACACACCTATGAACGGGTACAAGCAAGCTAGACTGGTTCCCTGACCTTACAATTCCCCAATATATGTAAACTGCTCTGTTTCTTCTTAAATAGAGTCAGGGAACCAGACTACAGGAAATTGATTGTTTTTCTTGGTTTTTATAGCATTTTCGAACCCAAAACCTCAAAAAAGTCAGTGTAACTATATTTGCTATATATTTCCAACCCCCCAATTCCATCCATTTCTGAAAATTACAGCAAAAGCAAATGATGTATATTCCCTTTAAAACCAGGGAGATGGAAAATGAGGCTCAATATTAAACATAACGGCAAGTTCAATATGTGCGATATTTTATCTTAAGACCAATGTCAAAGTAGATCATGTTTCTACGCTTCATTTGGGAGTATTATGCGACAATGATTGTTAATTAATTGTAAGGTTTTTCTTGTTATGAACTGTTTGTGTTTTCAATGGACGTCGTTCCGGTTGTCGATTCTGGAATATTTTCCGCTGCATTGAAGGTCATTTCTTTGTCAACTCTTTCCATAGATAACAAGCCGTTAGGCCTATTAGTAACAGTAAATTGCCCCTCCCACAGGGCGACTTCCAGCCAATCGGAACAATGTACATCTGTGCGCTAACGTTTGTGCACTTTCCTGATTGGCTGGCAATGACGTCACGCTATGCTCGGTGGTCTGCTTAGCTGCTGATGCGAGCTGGTATGGTATGCGAACTCGGCGAGCATTAGAAGAGGGCGCTTAACCAATTCTTTCTTTTATGATAAGGAATTTTGCGTCGGGGTGATATATAAATCAAATTAGGTTTTGCCCTTCACCGACGTTTAAACACTGTATACTCAGTGTGTTACCTCCCGAGTGAAAGTTGGAAAAAATCACTCGGGTGGGACTCGAACCCACGACCTCCTGCTTTCTAGTGCAGATGTCTTACCACTCGACCACCGAGCTAACGGGATCGATTGGCCGGTTCGAATCTGATGTACATAGCAGCGGGTACCGCATAAACGTTAAACGCATGCTGATATGCCTCCCTCTGTCAACGATATGGAGACCATGCTTTAACCAGCCCTTTCAAATATTTTTTTTGGGGGTTGCTTTTGTGCCCCCAAAATGAACCTAACTACTCCCAATTCGATAGACATTTCTCTGAAGGATGAGTTTTGGTCGAAAGGAGCACCTCTCAAGAATAAAAACAATTTGATGGACACATTCCAAATATTTTCTATCAAAGCGGGATTGAGTTGGAGGGGATGGGTTTGTTGGGGCAGGGTTGGCAGGGGGTGGGGATGGAGTGCTGGACACCATATTCTTATTGAGGCACTGTTCAAACCTGACGATCATGGGTACTATCTGACAATAGGTGGTGCTTTTCATCGCGCAACATTTCAAAACGGGCACAAGTTAAAAAAGGACACTCCTGGAAAAAAGGAACTTTTGAAAAAAAGTGCACTATTTACAAAATAAGAGAGACGTAGAACCCCCTCCCCGCTGGCTTCGTCACTCTTTGGGTTTTTTTTTTTATTCCAATTCTAGCAACAGTGAACTGTTCGAATTCAGAGGCCCTTGGTATGCAGGACGGAACAATCCCTAATGATCACATCACGGCGTCCAGCGGGGATGGCTGTTGTCTTGCCTGGATGGCACGCCTCCACAATAATATTGCATGGGTACCACTGAAGTAGGTGTCAAGAGGAAATACTAGACCTAGCACTTTACACGCAAGAATATAATCATTGTATATCTGATCTCATCATTGTTACCAAAAGCACTTAAATTTAAGAAAATAATTACATCCATTAACAGAAATCATTTCAAAGGAGAATGTTGCTGAATACAACAATTTTCCCCTTTCCCCGTTACCCTCAATCTGTGTATCTAGATGCTTGGATGCCTGGATCGAGGTGGACCTCCTTCAGAGTACAGTGGTGTCTGGGGTCACCACACAAGGATGGCAGAAATCCACACGCAGTTCGTTGGTAACAACGAAGTACAAGGTGGCATATAAGAAGCAGCCCTCATATGAATCTGAACGTGTCAAAGATGTGAACGGAGACATCAAGGTACATTCTTTTTTTTTTAAAGAAAATAAAGCAATTACGCTATTTGTATATTTAGTCCCGATTTTCAACCTTTAAATATATTGATTTTATTTTAACTTCGCTCTATTTGAACTTTGATCTTTTTTGTTGTTATTTCGGACCGCATACACTGTTACCTTGAAACAAGAAATCTTGTCCCGCATTTATATGAAAAACGAACACATTAACCACGAACAAATTATTAAAATCAACAATCCCAGACAAACCACAAACTCTTTCCAACAGAATAAAGACGAGGTTCACTCTTTGCAAAATAAAAAAAATGATATGTTTTTACGTAAAACCAATTAGTTGGAGGTATGAACAAATCAAGAGTCATAAACGAAACACAAAGAATTGTATGGAATTGTACTGTCCAATAAGTGGAATTCACTATTTTCCAAAGCCTACTTTCCAATCTTCTGGATATACATACAACATTGATAAATTTGTTTTCCTTGCAGGTGTTCGTCGGTAACACAAATAGCAACACCCGGTCACTCGCCTGTTCGATGAGAGTGTGGTGGCGACGGTTATATACATCGAGCCTTCTGAATGTCCGAATTGGTGTGCTCTGCGATTGGAGCTGCTTTTGGATGTCGCCTTGATTAATTCCACTAAAGCATTGGATGCTAATATATTCCAACAAAAGTGCTTGTTGTGTTAGATTAAATGAACTAAAAAATATAGATTTGATTCATCAACAGTCACCAAACACACTGATTAGGCATAATGATTGTGATTGAGAGTTTTGTTCATTATTGATGGATAGTATTCGTGGTTTTAGTCAGGGTGAACGCGAATTTGTGACGTTAAGACAAGTTTTCGTGCTGCGAATTGCGATTTTGCACATTTCAGCTCCCGCTAATTTCGCAGCGATAATTTTGTGACGTCAAATTCGCTTCGCATTCGCGTGAAGTATGAAGCCTCCTTAATTAACAACGAGGGAAGAAATATTATGTGCTTGGCCAGTATTAAACAAATTGAAATGGCTAATTGGGCCCCAAAATACCTCTCGGTCAAAAAGTCAAAACATAATTATTATTATTATTATTGTTCTGGTTTATTAATCATTGTGTTTGTGTAGCCAGAGGCTAAATTGTTACAGTGCGTACAAATTACAAACACAAAATCAGAAATACAAATTTACTAAAACATTTACCATCGTACATACAAATATCAGAATACAGTACATGAAAAAAAAATGAGTTAAGATTTGCACATCGGAATATAAGAAAGGCGCACTCTACCAGAAAAGTACATGATAAAAAATGTTTGTTTGTTTTTGTGGTTTTTATGTTTTTCCCTAGGAATGCAGTACATGAATTAAATAGGATTTTGTATTATTATATATGTATCTATATTTTTTTTTGATTATCAAATTCTAGTATGAACGGGAGTTAAGACTTGGAACTGTTGTTCAAAAGCTCAACAAACTATGGGATGGGGCTATTCTGGTATCGTTTAGTCTTGCACATCATTTTGGATAAGTTGTGACTGTTTCTAAGCTGATATTGCACATGACTACTTCTCGGCTGAGGTAACCAGTCCTGAAATAAGCTAGAGTTTTTCAGTTTGTTAGCAAAGTCAAGACATAGATCCTTTCTACAGTTTTGAAGAGAAGCTAAATTGCATTTTATTAGGGCATGCTCATAATCAACATAATCAAATCCCAGTATAATTTTGAGGGCACGTTTTTGGATGCTCTCCAGTTTATCAACATGAACTTTAGTTAACCCTGCATTCCAAACCTGTGTAGCATATTTAGTGAGTGGACGAATGTAGCCTTTGTATATTGTTAACAAGTCTGAACGTGATAAGTTAAATTTCTTCAACAATTTGAGCATAAAAATGTTGCTGCTAGTCTTATGAAAGATGTGATCGATATGCTTGTCCCATTTGAGGTCTGAACTAACCAAAACGCCAAGAATTTTCACACAATCTACTCTCTGAAGGTCAGTATCCGAAATCTGAATGGGTGAAAACGGAGGTATTTTTTTTATGAAACACACATTCATATTAGCACATATATCAGGATTGATCTTCATATTGTTTTGCACAGCCCATTCACTAAATTCAACTAAGACAGACTGGATAACTCTCGGTTCATTGTTTGTACTATTTTCAACAATGGTCATATCATCTACATATTTCAGACTCAGAATCTTGCTGTTAGTAAGAGCCCGAGAACTCACTGCATCACTAAATTTGGAAAGAAAACCCAAGGGACCAAATTTAGTCCACTGTGGAAGACCACCATTCAAAACATTGAATTCAGATAACGAGTTTTTGTACCTGACGCACTGGGAACGATCAGTCAAAAAACTGCATATCGAGGGGATAACAGATGAGCGTGTGCCCAAATGGAGTAAATCCTTAACAAGACGATTGTGGTCAACTAGATCAAAAGCCTTACTAAACTCTCAGTGTTATCACTATTGTGCTGTAACTTTTTGAAGATTCAGAATGCGAACACAAATTGTCAACCAGCTTGATAAGGTAATGAGCTGTTGACGCTCCTTTCATATTACCAAATTGGTTGGGATCCAAATTCATGTGGATATCTGAGGTAATCCATTGAACAACAAAATGCTCGGCTAGTTTGGCAAAATGATCGGTTAGAGACACCGGACGGAGTTTGTTCCAAGTTGGGGGAGAACTCTTCGGCAACGGAATAATAATTGCTTTTTTCCACTGATTTGGAACCACACATTCTTGGTAAGATGAATTAAGGATGTTGGCGAGGGGTTTACTCCATTCATATGCAAATTCACTGATTATCGGTGCTGGGATTCCATCTGGCCCACCTGCTTTCCTACATCTAGTTTTCTTAAGCTCTCTGTAAACCTCCCATACCTGAACTGAAGGACATGGATCAGGGGATGGCAAATATGCAGGTAGTGATGTCAAATCCAGAGGATCAAGATCCTTCGCAACTGAAGTAAAACAGTCATTGATTTTGTTTGCAATCCCAAGATGATCCTTATGATTAACATCAGGAGGAGGGATGATTGTATGATCGGAAGTAATGCCAGATGTCATCATGTCAATATGTGGTTGTATATGAATATTGACACAAAACATGTCAATATTCATAAATTTCCAACGATTTTGTTGAACAGTTTTACTTCGTATGTTTTGTAAAACACCCCTTTAGCTATGTTTAATGTTTGTACCCCTCGCAAGTGGTTCTAAAAATGTCCTGATGTGGAGATTGGCGAGCGTGGCGCATATTGCGCGAAGTAGCGCAGAATGCGGCGGTGCCGGTGTAGCGTGAATTTACAACTCGATGGCATACAGACTCATTGGTAGTATTGCGCATGCCTAAGTGGAGCTTGAGAACGTTCGACCAATAAAAGGGTAAATTGAACCAGATTTGAGGTAGTCCAAATTCATGTGACACCGGAAAGTAGTATTTAAAACTAGTTGGTGTTTTATCAACCGTTTAAAACCACCCACGGCAAAATAACTAGTATTAGATCAGTGAAGATTCACAAATCGTAATCAAAATCAGTCGTATAGAACCACAAGGACGCGTTCAAATAAACCAAATGCTTAGCATACATTGGTTACCGTACAAAGTACTTGTATTTTAATTCAAATCGATTGAACGACGGTAACTTCGGTGGACTCCGTTCGTTGTTGTAGACTCTTTTTTAATGTGAATAATTAATCAAATCGAAAAAGTTGTTGTAAAGGTGTACAGGATGAGAAAAAAACGCTGTAACGTCGTGACCAATGGTATAACACATAATCTACTAAAGAAGACTTTATTTAATTCACTTGAGCATCGATGGTTTATTTGAAAACAATACTGATTTTATGTGTTCAAACAATACTACAAGAGCATAAAATGCACCTTAATTATACACCAGTTATACATACATTATTATATACTTCGAAAATTATATTGTCGAACTCCATGGCAAGGATAAAAAAGTGAAAACAAAAACTGCATCCACATCAACATATACCTCTGCATACATAGGCCTTATACTTCGTGTTAATAGTTTCTAGAAATTTCGGAGTTTTAACCCTAAAGGGGCCGGGGGGCGGAATCCGCCCCCCTCCCCCCTCAACATTTTCCGTGATAGCCTCTAAAAAAAAAATTCGCGACCCGAGCTGTTATGACTTTTTAGCCTCGAGCTTTGCGCATCTTTTGATACCAAAAACATAAAAATCGGACCACGGGTTGCCGCGTAGCGAAAAATTTTCCAGCGCTACGCGCCGTGAAAACTGAATTTTCGCATATACGTCGTGTACACAGAGCAGAATTGCCATCCGTACATATGAATAATTAATTGGCCATAATTCCAAAACCTTTTGACCTATAGTCATGAAATTTCTTGGGTATGGTATGTTTATGAAGAGTTGCTCTATGCATGTGCCGAGTTTCAAAATTGTTCGTCACTCGATGGCCGAGATCTTAGGGGGGGGCGTAATCCGCCCCCCCCCCCCCCCCCCGGCTGAGAGATGGTCAAAATAACCCGGCCCCTTTAGGGTTAAAAGGACACTATTTTTAGCTTTGGTGATACTTTGTTGTATCAGTACAGGAACAAATAAGTCTCAGAACAAACTTATTTCTCAGTTACCAACAAATTAGGGTTCACAATTTGATCAGAAAGCCCCTCACCTGAAGCATTAAGTTGTAAAAAAATGGACTTTTCTCCTCCAAAAAAGTTGTTCACGTAGGTAGTTCTCATACATTTTGGAAAAATGGACATTTGCACAAAATAAGGTCAGTCGGAAACTTCATATCGTGAACCGTTTAATGTTCATTTTGGGTGCGATCGTCAATGAAAATATTTGAGAGGTGGGCAAAAAAAAGGAATTTCTGATTTTTTGGTAAAGCATAATTATGTGGGAACTCCATTAAAAAAAAAAAAGTTAATTATGCATTACATGTACTTGTAAAACAATTTTTTTTTCTTACCAATATTTCACCCCTGCAACATTGCAGTTATTTCAGCTTTACAATGAAAAAAAAGTCTTGATTAGTGTTTGCATTATATTTATTTTTTTGGTTAAAGGCATACGTTGTGTTGCATACACAACTCAACTGAAAGATTAAATTTCTCTTTAATTCTGGATAAAATATGCTTGCGATTTAAAATTGCTAAAATGATTACAGTCAATATAATAATTGTACATTAAGATATCTTCAAGATGTAATTTTCTTTTTTAAGCAGTGGTGTTCCGGATTTCATAATCATTAAACAAAAATGAAATTAATCAACGTATACATCAACGTCTACAACAATATAAGGTCTTGCATCACAGATCCTACACACAAGGATGGATGCGTGATAACGGGAATTAATTCCAGTGGGCATGTTGAACGCGAATGTTCCAGGGTGTGCCATTTTGTCGGAGTTTTTTGCATGACATCTGAAACGGAAATGTTCATAAAACTGTAAGCAAAAACGCTCCTTATGTAAGATATACTTGTTCCAAAATTGTAAAAAATAAATACGTCAGGTTATAGCATGCACACGTCATTGTGCAGTTTTTGTCGTCATAGATGAAGTATTTGCCCCGGAAATAAATACGAATGTAGTACTTTTTCCGAGGAGAACACCGTTTACCCAAATCTCGTTTTTAATTAGGCTTTCATTAAAACGATTTAGAGAGATGTGGTCCCGAACCGATGAAATAAATGCGACATTTCATTGTTCATTTTAAAGCTAAATATATTGTGCTCGGCGTTTAATAACATGGTTTCATGTAGTTATCACTTATCAGAATTAAAGAATAAAGGCCAAAAACGTAGGATCGTGAATATTCACCGCAGAGCCCTGCAAATCTGAAAGCCGCTGCGCGCAGGGGTCTTTGTCAGTGACAAATATTTGCAGTATTCCCACCAGTACGGGCCGTTATCACGCGTCTAACCAGGAGTTTGGCGAGTCGTGAAGGATCCATGCGTGAGCGTTACCTGTGGTATTATGAGGGAGTATTACCACATGGGTTCGGATATTTTGTAAAACCAATTTAGCACTGACCTGCATGCACACATAAGCCTATACTGGGAAATACCTTGAAATTATAAAAGATGAAACGATTTTAACAGTGACATGGATCCTCAAGATCGACCCCATGAAGTTATCCATCTCCTCAAAATAAAATATTTCCTTTCATGCCAACAATTGGCCATGTTAGAAAATGAAAGTTCACAGTTTCAAGCTCTATTCCCTTATTTATTATCCATAAGCTTTTACACGACGATCGATTCTGTCATAAATTGAAAGCATTAAGGGTCTTGTTTACTTCCTGTGACAGCTGCTTCTCCTGAAAAATTTCACCCCAAAGGAATAACTGAATCGTCATTAATAAGTAAATGCAATGGCATGCAATTTTGTAAGCTTGACTGATATTTCTCAACTTCAAATTGTATTATAATAGCCGCACTCTGAAGATCAATAATTGTCATTTACCAGATTTGTACAATATACGGGTTAATGGTTCCTAACTCATTCCCGAGCCTAGACGTTGGTAAAATGGGAGATGGGTCAAAATCGAACTGGATAGAACATGGTTCTTAGAGCGTCAGTACATTGTCGACGTGTAATGCTGCTGGTTTTGTAGCCTGTATCTTTGTGTCTAGTCTTATGATGATTCTCTTACAGGTGTCTTTGTTGACTCTTTTATGTTGATTCTTTTATCGTATAAGGACGGCATGTATTATAAGACCAATTGAAATTCAAGGGGTTGGAGCACACTGGTGAGTTTAGTTACGGAACGAGCCTGTCCTTTGACTTTCTCCACTCTATAGATGAAAAAGACCCCCTTTACACAGGGCTGCCATCTTTGGGCCTCCCTTGAGCACCATAAACCTGGCCAGGTCGCCGTTGGAGGCTCAAAGGAGGCCGCATGGTTGCCTAGGTCGTTCAAAGGTGGTACACAGAATGGACGCCATGTCGCCGTACATTTTTGAACATGTTCAAAACAGTCGCACAAAGGTCGCCGAGGGGGTTGGTTGCTCAAATGAGACAGAAGGGAGGAACAAGCATTGCCGTGGTTGCAGAATGGATGCACAATGGTCGGCAAATGGTCGTAATAGATCCGTTCTGTTGCAAATTTTACCGTCAATCTTGGCGATATGCTTCTGCCTCCCTTGTGCCTCCTTTGGCCGACCAACAGCGTGCACTGAACGATGACTGTGGCGACCGCTGTGTCTCCATCCGGCGTTGGTTGCCGTAGGTTGCACAGGGGAAGCACAGGGCAGGCAGGCAAGTGGCTCAGTGGACGCACAGGGCGCTCGTAGCTCGACATGAAAATACCCGAAATTTGCAGTTTTGGCGGTTCAAGGGAGGCACAAGGATAGCTGGATCAGTTACATAGAAACAGGATTTTCTGGGTTTAGGCGACCATTGAGCGTCCTGGCCATTTTTTGGTCGCTCATAGGTGGTACAAAGGTCGCAGCCCTGTGCAAAGGGGCCTTAGAAAGTGAAAGTTGAGAATTTTCTCTTGTGTTTAGTTATTCGACACACCGTACAGTCTAAATGTTTGCCACGCGCGATGGAACAGCTGTTTAACTTATACATGAACCACTTTATATTCAAATTAAGGCGTACCAAAATATATTAATTGACGAGGTGAAATGAACATCAAGACATGGAATACTTTTTAATATAAAGAGTGCACTGGTGCAAGGGGAAGAGTTTCGCATCAGATATCATTACACCATCTTCTTCCTGACTTACATGATTATCAACATAAAACAATTTAAAAAAACCTCCGGTTAAAGAACCATCATTGAGACACAAAGATACATTTATTGGGCTTCAATCTACAGGCAACAAAATCAGCATCTTTACACCAGTGGCGCGCCCAGGATTTGGTGGTTTTTTTTGGGGGGGGGGGCTCAAAAAAAATTGACGTTGGTGGTGCCACTTACACCCCAATTATACTATTCGTAAACAGGCCACATTCATATCACTAAGGCCAAATTGTGGGACTAAAAAAAAAATACAAAAAAGAGGGGGAAAAATGACAACCTCTTCGTTGCTTTACACATTGGCATTTTACCGGCGCTCTCCAATGCTATAGCAACATGAACAAATGCAAGAAATCTGGAAAAATGACAATTGATCTTTCACAGTGCGGGTACAACAATACAATTTGAAATTGAGAAAAATCAGCCAAGCTAACTAAATTGCACGCAAGCATTTTGAATTGTTTTAGTTGTTCGTATGGGGTGAAATTTTCCAGGAGATACAGCTGTCACAGGAAGTAAACAAGACCCTTAATGCTTTCAATTTACGACAGAATCGATCGCCTATGAGGGTATTTTGATAATAAATAAGCGAATAGAGCTAATAACTGTAAACAGAAAAGTCTGCTGAATGACACGCTCAATTGTTAGGATTAAAAGAAATATAAATCTTCTCTTTTTAGGGGAAAGATTAATCCTTTTTTGTCAATCTTGAAGATCTCTGTCAATGTTGAAGTCGTTTCACCATTTCTAACCTCGTTATGTCCCAGAGTATGCCTGCATGTGGTAATACATAATGATGATACTCCCTTATTATACCACTGGTAACATTCATGTTAGTATCTCTAAGGCACTGAAGCCACGATACCTATCAGTTTTTGGAGAACACTATTTTTTGAACACTACACTGTCTTTTTTTTCCACACCGTGTTGTTTATAACCACTTAGTACAGCTTTTATATAAATTTGTTCGTCATCTGCAACAAATAAGTGAAATGAGCAAAATGCGTAACTAGGTTATGGCATGTATGAATACTATCCTGCATTTGTAACTCAATAATTGTACAAGGAATTATATTTTACTGACAAAGACTGGGGGAAAAAAACAGTTACACCTTTCTGTTTTCCCTTTCTATTTTCAAGATTGATGGTATATATTCTTGCCGTTGACAATGATCATCAGAAACAAGGATTAAACCTACAGTGTGTGTTACGACCAGTTTTGAAAAAATAAGATAGACATTTCATATTTTCATCAACGCCTGGTAATTGGTACTTGTGTGTTCAAAATGGTTGTACGTTTCTAGTTTGCATGATACCGTCATTAGGCCCAACAAACTATACAAAACTGTCGGGCGCGATCGGTCAATCTGCGCGATCACCCGATCGCGCTGCGCTATTGGGTGGTCTATCGTTCGTGCAGCCATCGGGCGATATCGTGCAGCTATATCAATCGATCGCGCCACGATGATGATCGCGCCCAACTTAATACATATTCAAGGTAAGCACTGCAGATCTATGTTGTAGGCCTATAAGATAGTTGAATTTATCTATATTGACGATAAGGCCAAAAAAAAAAAGTCTCCGGTTTCTGGTATGCGCGCGCGTCGCCGTAGCCATGCGCGTCGGCAAAATGAAATTTTTTTTTTTCAACACAAGATGATGTCTCAAAACCGCTAAACTCACTGGTTTGACTGGAATCCTGCTGCTGCACAATTTTAACGTGTTTTTAGATGGGGCTATGATCGAGAATAAGCTTTATGTGGCCTCTCTGGACTCCCATATATTTGCACTAAGTTTAGTCGGGCACCATTTGCAGTCATCAGCCGACATTTGAAGCCAAAAAAAAAAAAAAAACAGGTAAAAAAAAAAAAAAAGCCGCGTCGCCGCACCACTTTTGGGGCAAGCTCCATACCAGAAACCGGAGACTTTTTTTTTTTGGCCTAACACGATGCTTTGTCCTCAACGTCAAGTTTTGAAAGTTGCCCCAGTCAAATCAAGATTTATGTATAGTCATTACTTTGGAGGTTTCCGTCAGCGACGATCAACGTGTCAAGACCTCCATGTCCGGAAACTGGACATAGGCCTATTATAATGTCAACACCAGTGGCGTAGCCACCGGGGGGGGGCGTGGGGGTTTGACCGCCCCCCCCCCATGAAGCCTTGTCCCCCCCCCCCCCCCCCCCCCACTGAGATTTTGAGTTTCTAAAAAGATTATCATTGATCTAAATCTAAATAGTCGCGAATGATCCACATGATGACCACTGAGAAAGACCCTTCGACCGGCGACCGCGGACCAGTAAGCTGACAACCGGCGTGACATAGCGCATAATGATAATCTAAAATGCGTATTAACACCCACTGCACTGCTCGCTCACACCACGGAACACGTATTATAGACAGGTGGTCCGTGGGCACACAGTTTCAGCGATGTCACGCGAATCGGCACGCACAAACTTTCATTTTTATCCAACGCTGGATAAATTGGGATACATTTGCGTTTTAAGAGTGAAGGGGGGCGTATTGAAATCAAATAGAAGAATGTCATTGGGACCCCGAAACGTATCAGGTCAAATAATAATCATGTGTAGACGTGTCAGCAAGAAGATGGTGTAATGTTATCTGATGCAAAACCCTTCCACTTGCACCAGTGCACTCATTATATTAAAAAGTATTGCATGTCTTGATGTAGATTTTACTTTGTCAGTTAATAAATAGCTTTCTTGGGGGGGGGGGGGGGTTAAGCCTTAATTTGAATAATTTTAAATAGTTCATGTATTCTCTGTCAATCATGGCAAGCATTTAGAATGGGACGTGTACATGTATATAACTAAACATAGGGGTAGGTAAATTTTTATTTCACTTTTTAATGTTCTGCCCCCTTCAAAATATGTAGTGGCCTACTAGAAACAACAATCAAACATTAACACAAAAAATGGAAAAGTTAAGTTCCTTTTTACTGGCCATTTCTTGCAACATGATTGTGAAAAAGTTGTTTTTTGGTCCATAGTTGGGTGACTGTTTTTCCACTCACTTTCCCTGAGAATAGGACTGCCTTCCTAATTTGAAACTTGTTTTATGGACCTTTTCTTTGTTTGTCTGGTGCTATTATCAATAATAACGAAACGTAAACAAAAATAAGTAGACCTACCGGTACCTATAACTGCATTCCGCATACAAAGCTGCATGGGAATGTGTTTTAAACCTAATATTTTTTTTCTTTTTAAATGTAAGAATTTGTATTGGCAATGGTTAAAATTTGTAATGACATACATGAAATACACTTGAGGCAACACAAAAGGATTTACTAAAAAAAAATAAGGGAAGTTTCTTTATTTCCTCTGTTTTACTAACTTATTTCTATGCTAGACCAGTGTGGGAGAAAATAGTCTGGAGCCAAAAAATAGTTACATACACTTTGTGCACAAGGAGTCGGGGTACCATACCATATTTTCAAAATGACACTTTGAGGGCAATTTTCACGGGGGTTAACGGTCTCAAATGATTTTTTAAGTATTTTTCCATTGATTCCCATGGGTAACTACATATTTTTAGGGGGGCATCCAAAAAAGTATGGGCTAATACCCACCCCCACTAAACACAAGAGAAAACTCTCAACTTGCACTTTCTAATAAATTCTCATCTATAGAGTGGAGAAAGTCAAAGGACAGGCTCGTTTCGTAACTAAACTCATTGGTGTGCTCTGCCCCTCCCCTGTTGATTTCAATGGTCATAGATACATGCAGTGCAGTTCAGTATCAAAGTTAAACGCAAACGCATAAAACACGTAATACACATTATAGGATTTTGTTTCGTCCTCATACGAAAACAGAATCAACATAAAAAAAATCAACATAAGACACCGGTAAGATGATCAACATGAGACAAAAAGATACATTCGTTAGGCTACAAAACAAGCGGCGTTACACCATGGAGCTATAGCTATAGCTCCATGGTTACACATAGGCACTGTACCGGTGTCATATGCAAATCCGATTCCCATGAAAATCGGACCCCTTGTCCCTATTATTGGTTAATCCCTCGCACGTGACAGGTCAATCTCCCGTAAGTGATCCTAAAAACAGCTTATTCTCGTACTTAAGCATGCGCAATACTACCAATGAGTCCACATGTCATGGAGTCGGATATTCACGCTACACCTACACTCTCCAAACTGTATTCTATCCAACTTGACTTTTACCCATCTCCCATTTTTTCAATGTCTAGGCTTGGGAATGTTAGTCAGGAACCATTACCCGTATACCGTACCATGAACGGGTGTCGTGCTTTTACACTGCTAAAGCAACATGAACAAATGCAAGAAATCTGGAAAATGACATTTGATCTTTCAGAGTGCGGCTATAATAATACAATTTGAAATTGAGGAAAATCAGTCAAGTTAACCAAATTGCATGCCAATGCGGTTATTTATTAGTGACGATTCAGTTGTTCGTATGGGGTGAGTTTGGCCAGGAGAAGCAGCTGTCACAGGAAGTAAACAAGACCCTTAATGCTTTCAATTTACGACAGAATCTATCGCCGTGTATAAGCTTATGGATAATAAATAAGGGAATAGAGCTTACAACTGAGAACTTTCATTTTCTAACATGGTCAATTGTTGGGATGAAAGGAAATATAAGTTTTTGTTTGGAGGGGATGGATAAATTCTTACGGTAAGTCTTGACTTGAGGATCCATGTCACTGAAAATCATTTCACCTTTTCAAACCTCGTTATTTGCCAGCGTTGGCCTGCATGTGTATGCAGCTCAGTACTAGAGAGGTTTTATAAAAAGCCAAGATAAATATCAATTTTTTGGAGACCATTTTTTAACAACTATTTTTTTTTCAATAATCATATACCGTGTTGTTTATAAGCACTTTGTGCAGGTGTCATCAAAAAATATTTAAAAAATCGATCGTCTGTAAGATATTGGATAATGAATAAGCGAATAGAGCTAATAACTGTAAACAGAAAAGTCTGCTGAACTTTCATTTTCTAACACGCTCAATTGTTGGGATTAAAAGAAATATAAGTTTCTCATCTTCTTTTTTGGAGGAAGTGGATAAATCCTTATGGTCCATCTCGAAGATCTCTGTCAATGTTGAAGTCGTTTCACCATTTCTAACCTCGTTATGTCCCAGAGTATGCCTGTATGTGCCTGCTCAGTACTAGAGAGGTTTTATAAAAAGCCAAGATACCTATGAATATTTGAGAGCATTGTTTTAACGCTATTTTGTAAGTTACTGTCATACCGTGTCGCTATAAGAACTTTGTGCAGCTTCTACTAAAAAACATCCGGCGTCTGCCACAGTTTAGTTACATAAGAAAAAAATCGTAACTTTGGAAGTGTAGTTTTCATGACGGAACATAGGGAATATATCCTCTCTTGGAAATAGGAAGTCAATATATGTGTTGATACATTCGATTTGAAAAGCTATAGCCTACATTGTGACCAAGTAACAAAAAAAAACAGTTCGGCCGTAACGCTTGGTAACGCTTGCTTTAATTGTTCAGACGCAACAGCTGGCGCAGATACTGATCGGTTATTCATTTTGTTCGATAAACTAACTGTGAATTTTTATCAGATCATTTGAGAATCATTAATCTAACTTTCCATTGATTCAGCTGGCTCAAGTTACCCAAATGAACAGGTCCTAGTTTGATTGAAATTCCATATAATGGGAGGTTTGGATTGCCTCAGCTCAGAGTCGTCGTGACTGTTTTGGCAACAGAGAGCCACCATGGGCAAGACGGACGCCGAGCATTAGCTGTTGCTGCCCTGCTTCTTGGTAAATTCATTCTTTGATTTGCATTTGGTAGAATTTATCTGACTTTGTCTGAAACTGAGTGAGATTTTTGGGGGACAAATTTCCGCATGTATATCTTGTACAAATTGAACAATTAATCCGTATATCTTCAACTTTTGCTGTCAATTCCATTCAATTCAATTCACAGTTTTTTTTGGCTTGAACATCAGATTCAAACCAGCCAGCCGGCCTTGGAAAGCTCGGTAGTCGAGTCTTTTCACACTACTGCGCCTCAAACCCGGCTTGAACTCACCCTGGGCAAACCCACTGCCGCCCCGGGTTGAGTGCTTGATTTTTTTTGTAACCCCCGCATCGTTTCTCACTTGCAAACCAAGCTTATTTCATTCGGTTGCTGTTGATTTGAACCCTGCATGGCGAGAGTTTGAACCCGGATTGAAAATCTCAACCCTGGTCACGAGCAGGGTAAGATTTAACCCGGGGGCGAACCCGGGGTTAACAATTTTCAAGTGTGAAACGCCGCATGTTTTCAAACATGCGTCAACCCCGCGTCAGCCCCGAGATTTGTCTAGTGTGAAAGGGCATTCAAGACGTCCTCTATATAAAGCAGACGTCCTATCCGAGGAGTTTGTGATTTTTTTTTCTAAAAGGCACTCGGACAACACTGCGACGATGACGGGTAAAACTCAATTTTGAATTCAGCTAGCCTACATCTTTTCATTCACTTTGAAAACCACTGGCACTAAGATTCTATTGCGTCGATTTTACGAGCGGCAGAAGAGAACCACGACATTGTATAGGTTTTCCCGACGAATTGAAAGGGACTAAGATAATTTCTTTTTCACTGTTGATCTGTTCTACCTGTTTAAATGTTTGATCAAGGGGCTTTTTTTACGTTGACGATTTCTTGACGTGCAAGACATCGGGACACGTAATATGTTTGGAAATGGTTGTACCGTCGGGAACATTTCTCTTGCGTTATTTCTTAAATGCTTTCTTGCGAATGTCTGACCGAACACTTACCATATTCACAGGGCCCATGCAAAGTTTTCAATGCAAACCTTGAAAATACATCTTTGTGTCACATTTAACCTTAGTTGCAAGTTTTATTTTCCATTTTGAGGTGTGTTTCTGGTGCCTTCTCCGTTTTTATGCTAATGCAAAGTTTCATATTCATTAGAAAACCTGTGATGGCATTCCGAGCATGATTAATGTTACAAGGCTATTTCAGCAAAAAAAAAGTTGCTAGAATGTTGGCTATTTTGCTGTCATAAATTTCTTTTATTTGGTGATTATATATGATGTGTCAGTACATGGCAGTAGGCCAATGACCATCCCTTTCCCACAAATGTTTTCAATTAGCAAATTTTGGATGAATAATTTGAAAGAAAAAACCCTAAACTGAACAGTGTCTTCCTGAAATGACATCACAGTAACAGCGTTAGTCCGGAAAAACATGGAAACTTTTAAATGCTTAAAGAATTGCACA